>NC_068410.1:13043283-13643283 GCF_023724105.1 Carassius gibelio
CTTGGAATAGCCAGGACAATTTTTAGTATAATATAACTGGATTCATCTGAAAGAAGAGAGTCATATACACCTAAGATGCCTCTGGGTGAACTAACCCTTTAATGGATGGACTGGAGTGGTGTGGATTATTGTGATGTTTTTTTCAACTGTTTGAACTCTCGTACAGATGGCACCCATTCATTGCAGAGGATCCATTGGTGAGCAGGTGATGTAATGCTAAATTTCTCCAAATCTGTTCTGATGAAGAAACAAACTCATCTACATCTTGGATCACCTGAAGTTGTGTAAATATTAAGCAAATTGTATTTTTTTTGGTCAGCTACTTCTTTAGAAGAGAAGTTTTCGCTTTACAATAGACACTCTTATATGTCATTGACCCATAAATGTCTCTTTTAGAAAAACCACCTGTGGCTAATGGGACAGCAGGGAATAATCACATTGGAAAGTCTGGCCTGATTCCTAATGGCATGCCAAGCACAGTGGTCCCCTGCACCGCAGAGAAGCCCCTCGCCAATGGGATTCCTAATGGTCATGCCGTGCCAGTGCAAGACAGCCCCTTCATTGGCTACATCATTGCCATGCACAGAAAGATGGTGAGGATTTACTGATATATTCACTGTTAGACTTCACATGATGGTCATAAGCATCCTAAGTGCAAGGTCTGTCCCCTCAGATGCGGACAGAGCTGTACTTCCTGTCCTCTCAGAAGAACAGGCCCAGTCTGTTCGGTATGCCGCTGATTGTGCCATGCACAGTTCACACGAGTAAGAAGGACCTGTATGATGCCGTGTGGATCCAAGTGTCCCGACTTGCCAGCCCTCTACCCCCACAGGAAGCCAGCAACCATGCTCAAGACTGGTCAGTGGCATCTGCAGCTCACAAGGGTTATGTTGATGATTAGTTTGGATATTTGCCAAAACAGGTTTGAATTGCGCTACCATTCAAAAATGTAAGGTCTGCAAAATTGATAAAAGACGTCTTTCATTCTCACCAAGGCTGCATTTATTTGAATAAAAAAAATAAAATGGTAATATTGTTTCATATCATTACAACACTTATATATGTTTAAATAGTTTTTACCATGAAAATAGCCTAAGATGCTGACATGGAATTAAATAAAAATATACTAATATTATTACGATGTAAAATAATGGTTTACAGTTTTAAATATATTTTTATAATTTTTAATTATCCCTGTGATATCAAAGCTGAATTTTTAGCACCTAATACTGTATCCCATCTTTAGTGACACATGATCCTTAAGAATATGCAGATTTGGTATATGCTCAAGAAATATGTCTTACTATTATTATTAACAGTTGTACTGGGTTAATATTTTTGCAGAACGCATGATATCTTTTTCAGGATTCTGTAACAGAATTATACAAAAAATAATATTTTGTAACAGTATGTAACAAAATATTGTCTTTTTTTATCAATTTAAAGTGTCTGGGATGAATAAAAGTATTAATTTCTTAAAAAAAATAAAAAAAATCTTACTGACCCTAGACTTTTGCGAGGTTGTGTATATTGTGATAACAATAAAGATTGTTATGACAGTTACTTTTTAATGCAGTCATTTCTGGATCCCATTTCCTTTCACAATGATTTCCCCTCTCTATTGTCTCTGTCAGTAGAAAGTAGTTAAAATCCCTATAAAACATCAGGTGACAAATGTACTGATAATTTATTAAAGCATCTGGGATCACTCATGAAATTGCATTTTTTCTTATTTAATACAAATCAATACAAATTATAATATTATCATAATAATTGAAAAATTAACAATTCCTTAGTTTTCTTAGCTTGGCCTAGGAAATAGTCAAGAATCTTAAATATTTTCTATTCATTTTACGTCGTAACTTGTGTCCAAAATGTCTAAGTTTATGTAAACTTGTTACCACTCTCTGTTCCAGTGATGACAGTATGGGCTACCAGTACCCCTTCACTCTGCGAGTGGTGCAGAAAGATGGTAATACCTGTGCCTGGTGTCCCTGGTACAGGTAAGGCTTTAAATTCAATGGTTGTGCAGGCACATATCTCCCAACACAGTGTGGGGGTTGTTGTGACTGATAAGGGTTTTCGGTGACTTTGTCAGGTTCTGCAGAGGCTGTACAGTGGACTGTAATGAAGACAGAGCATCTTTGGGTAATGCTTACATTGCTGTAGACTGGGACCCCACCGCTCTGCACCTTCGTTACCAGACCTCTCAGGAAAGGGTGAGTGCTATAAGAATGTTTAAAGATTTTAAAGGCCATAAAACCAGTCTATTGAGATCTCAGTCAGTTCAAGGTTTGTCCCTGTGTGAAGGGTGAGGTCTTTATGTTACTGGATTCAGTCTGATGCCGCAATGAAGGACTTGATATATCTTGATATACACTTTCTGAAGGCAAAAGCTCCTGCAAAGTCATAGTAAATTAGTTGCTTATAATTTCAAAATGATGGAATGAAATCCATGGTTTTGGCACTACTTTTTAAGGTGCTTTTGAGACTAGAAATGTCAATTTTATAACTTACTCAAAAGTTTAACTGTATATAAAAAATAAAAAACTTTTAAATATAATTACACATAAAATCCTAGTTGCATTATTATTAAAATCTTATACATTATCTCTTTGCATAGCCCAGACCTCGGAGTATTTATTTATTTAATTCTGTTAATGTGTGTCAGGTAATCTATTGCTAATGTTTATGTGGGCAGATAGTGGAAGAACATCCCAGTGTCGAGCAGAGTCGGCGCGCTCAGGCAGAACCCATCAGTCTGGACAGCTGTTTAAAAGCCTTCACCAGTGAAGAAGAGCTGGGAGAGGATGAGCTCTATTACTGCTCCAAATGTAAAACCCACCGCCTGGCCACCAAGAAGCTGGACCTCTGGAGGCTGCCTCCCGTACTGGTCAGAAACACTAATTATTTCTGTTTCCTTTTTTCTGTAGGAATAATTGCATCACATGTCTCTTGAAAAAAAAAAAAAAGTTTTTGAAATGTTTAAACTAGAATGTGTTTGCAACTTGACCAGCAAGAAAAATCTATATCAGGGTTCCTGCGAGTCCTTGAAAAGTCTTAAATTGTACAAGGCTTAATTATGATTTCAAGAGGTCTTAAATTTGGGTACAGACGAGAATTGTAGTACACTTTACTGTTTATTAGTACTTCAATAAATGTCAAATAATTTAAATACAAAAACAAATTCACAACATCCAGCAGCACGGTGAACATTTTGCACCGCTAAATAGGCTAAATGTACATAGCTGTCACCCCCTCGAACAGTCAAATTCACAGCTCTTACAATAAAAATGAGAAATTTGAATGTGAAAATCATGTTTACCCTACAAACACACAGAGCTGTAAATGTGAACTGCTGGATCGAAAAGCAGATAACTCAATATAAAAATCTAAACAGTAAAATTTGTTTGTATGTTAATTAATATAAAAATGTATTGATAATAATTATTTAAATTTATATAATAATTAATACTTTTCACTCTTCTTAAAAATGATTTAAATGCTGAAATGTGAAGTGTATTATTGTGCATCATTACAAATTACCCTTTGTTACATTTGACAAATATTTTTCTGTGCTTTTTCAGATTGTTCATTTGAAACGCTTCCAGTTTGTCAATGGTCGCTGGATTAAGTCTCAGAAAATTGTGAAGTTTCCACGTGAGAGCTTTGACCCCAGTGCGTTCCTGGCCCCGCGGGAGGTTTCTCAGAGCATGGGCAGCCTGCAGAGTGAAAGCCTGGTAGAGGAGCTCCAGAGGCTGGAGAGAGGAGACTCCTCTGTGTCCTCCACCTCCACTACTACTGCGGCCAGTCCTCCTACATCTGGCAGAGGTCTGTCTCTCTCTCTCTCTTCTCTTTGTGCAGACCTTTTGAATCAACATGAGATTCTCTAATCGTTGCATTGTTGTTTCAGGCACCCCATGCTCCATCAGGAGGGTCGGTAGCCCAGTTAGCAAAAACAGCAGCCCTGGCAGCAGCCCCAGGAATACAGGGCGGAAACAGGGGCGCCTGCGTCTTCCCCAGCTGGGCAGTCGACATCGACTCTGCAACAGCAAAGAAAACCTGGAAGCCTGTAGCAGCAGCAAGGAAAGTGAGACTGAGCCAGAGCAGGGCACAGTGACGGACGGGGAGAATCAGATCACATCTGATGCAAACGCACAAGACACCTGGTCACTGGACGCCTCAAGCAATGACTGCGATGTGATCATGGTGAATGGATTGGGACAAGACAGCAGTCAGAGTAATGGACACTCAGAGGTCAGCGCAGACCTGGACACCCCTCACCAAAGAAATGACATCTGCCTGGAGCCCCTGTACAATTTATATGCAATCTCAGTAAGTGATTCTTGTCTACATGATTTGTTGTGTAGTAATTGCATTTGGAAGCAGCTTTTTTGACGCTGTGATTTATTGTTTTTCTTTCAGTGCCATTCAGGAATAATGGGAGGGGGACACTATGTGACTTATGCCAAAAACCCCAATGAAAAGTGGTACTGTTACAATGACAGCAGCTGCAAGGTAAGATCTTGATTATTTTGCATTCTTATTGCACATATATAAAGTGTATATCTGCAAAGATAGAAAATGCTTTAACAAAGTAGAGATATCAGAACTATCAGTACTTCACTGTAAAGTCAATACTAAAACGAATAAATTGGGCACTACAACCTTTCTACAGTATCTGTCGTAGCAATTGCCATCTGAATTTGCTCAACATTAAATAATTTTGTATTTTATTTTATTTAAAATTGAAAAGAAAATTTAAATAGTTTGTTTAATATAAGCACTATGGTATCCACTTTTTTAATATATTCTTGAAACTTTTCTTGCATTAATGATGACTACTGCAAGTCTGGTTTTATGACGACACTATAGAAGAATTGCGCAACACTTAAAACAAACTGCTTCTTGTCGTCTCTTCAGGAAGTTCACTCAGACGAGATTGACACAGATTCAGCATACATCCTATTCTACGAGCAACAGGGAGTGGACTACTCTCAGTTTCTGCCAAAAACAGAGGGCAAAAAGATGGCAGACACCACTAGCATGGACGAAGACTTTGAATCTGACTACAAGAAGTACTGTGTGCTGCAGTGATGCCCTGCTCTTCCACATCAAAGACACTAGGGGGGTCTGTCAGTACGCCAGTGCAATGAGAACTGAAACGCCGTGCCGCCCCAGAGGACCATCATTTGTGAAAGCACAAAATATCAGTTAGCCGACAGGCACAACACCGCCACTGACTGCGCTTTCAGAATAGACCTGACACTTCAGATATACACGAGGGAGAGGGGAAACGAGTGAATCAGAGAGAACTGTAGCGATCATGTGATTGTTGCCAAGCAAACAAACAACTGTTAGCCAATCCCTTGAAATCACCATTATCAAACAGACAGAACTGCTCTTTCACGTGCCAGCCACACAGGTGAATCCAGAAATCACAGAACAAGAGCTTATGCTTCTGTATTGATAATATTTCGAATGCTAATTGACACATTGTTTCAATTAGGAAATCGATGGTGAAGATGGCATTGGTATAAATTATAAAGGTTTCTCTAAAGCTTTCGTTGGCTTAGTTTTCTCATGGTTGATTTTTTTTTTTTCTTCAGTAAGTTCCATACACTACCTCGCATCTTTTGCAGTTGGTTAACTGTTCAGAGAAAATCAGTGACAGTATTATATCATCTGAGGGCAGTTCAAATTACTTCTACTTTATATCCCAAAAAAAAAAAAAAGTTGCTTATTTTATTTAATAAAAAAGAATGTTTCTACCAATTAATAAAATATCCTCCCACTCCTCCGCTGCCAAATTATGCACATACTATTTTTGTTGATTTAAGTTTTAAATCTTATTAAAGGTGGTTATTTCAGGCTTTGTTTCTCTTTAGAAGAATAAATGTAGATCTTTTTCTTTTAATTTCTTTTATACATTTGTTTTTATCAATGATTTTTTTAATGCAGTAGTTCACTTTGCCTAAATGCATTCGCTTACAGCTTTCGTCTCTGATCAAACCACGTCCTCTCAACATGCAAATGCACAGCTTTTTACACGTTTTCCTGTTATCACTGTATTTCTTGCTTCTAAAAATACCGTTGACCACAGAGACTAAAGACGGCAATCAGACACAATATCCAAATAATGATTTTTCACCATGTCCAAGCCAAAGTGTTCAACTAGTCATGTACATAATTTGCGAGAAGCATTGCTTACTGTTAGAGGAGAGGGCAAGAGGTCTGTTGTGTGGACAGTATTAGCACAGAGGAATATTACACAACCTTTGCTTTTAGAGAACAGCATTCTCACTAAACTGCTGAACGTTCTGAACCCTCTTCTGTCCGAGGGGGTTCCAGGTTATTAGTAGCATTTCTTCAGTGACTCTTGATAAGAGAGCTCACCTTAATTACCACTGTGAAAAGATTATCTTATTTTTCAGCAACTCGTCAGCTGAATGAGCTCCTAAAACCCTTGGAAATCGCCGGGAATCATTCGCAAACATCCATTTTGCTGCTGTACTTTTCGGATTTCCATGTCACGGATATTCAAACTAAATGTTTGCCATCAAACAAAGGTTTATTCCTGTCAAAAAAATAAATAAAAATGGAAATGTTTGTGAAATAAACATAGCTGTATTACTGTAAGGCAATTGTTAATCATCATAATGAGTAATGCAATATGATAAATGGATTGTAAACATTTTTTAGGCATTTTAATGTTCAAATCAAAATAGATATCCAAAATCAAAATATAATATCACCATTCTCCAATTACAGTAACAAGCGCTTGTTTTAAACCTTCACTGATTTTTTTTTTCTCTCTCTCCTTTTTTATACAGGGATAATTTATTAAAATGGCAAATATATCTCTTTTCAAGTAGTGCAATCAACTACTGATGTATGTCTTTGTCCGTGTCGTTGGTCCTAATTTTGTTAAATTAATTTTGATGAACTGCTAGAGATGTATTAATTTAATAAACTTTATTTTGTAAAGTGTCGTTTAAAGAATACAATTGGCATTGCACTGACTAATGTACATAAATGTTTTGTAAATACGCCAATGGAAATAATGTATTTGAAAATGAACTGTACAAATGTACTTGTAGTTGTATATGGAGTGACACTGTTGATCTGTAACGGTTATTCAAGAAACAAATTAAATGCAGCCAAATGCACTTTCTTCTCATCTGTGTTTATTTGCTGGCGAATGATGTGAGGTGTTTCCTTCAGCAGCAAAGAGGAAACCACACACCTCCCTCTGTAGAGCTCTACAGAGTCCACTGTCATCAGTCAGGCCTACTTCCTTGAATTCAAGCCACATTTGACATTTAAACTAACCATTTGTAGGACCATTCCACTTGTCTGACACAATATTTTCCTCCAAGAGTATTTCCCTTGAATCAGATATACAAATTAAGTTGCTGAGAATAGCCTCAAGACCTTTTTACACACTGTGGGTCATGCAGTATTTCACACTTTATATATTTGGAGACTAGCATGCTGTAGTCAGGAAGTGCGTCGGCATCATGTTGTACCACTTATAGATTTGTTCTCTAAACCACAGGTGCTGAAGAGTTGTGGCTTATTGTTCTGAAGAGCACCTCAGCCTCAGTGGTCTTCGTGCATGCTCGCACATTATTGTCTGATGCAGTAGAAGGTTAGACAATGGTGTGCATTGCATAATGAGCTCTGCCTGGGGACCTGCAATTTTAATTGTCTTTTCTACAAGGTGACAAAAACATCTTTAACACATTTGCTTTTCAGGTCTCTCATTTAAACGATTAAGAAGACGTCGTCTAGTTGACAATTAAGGTATATGGTTGTATTATTTTCAAAAAAATCTCATTTGAATTTGTTTTTAAATAACTTTTGTCTTGCATTTTCTTCTCTTTCAGTTCTGATGAAACATCTCACTCAGATTTTTAAACAACATGTGATGCTATTGGGGTCATTATGGATAACAGTAAGCTTTTCTTCTCGGTGTGTGTGTGTGTTTGTGTGAATCTATCTGCTTTTATCAAATTATCTAAACCATATGCATGCTTCAACATTTTATGTTTCAAATTATACTGAAAAGATTATACAAATCCATCACATAAAACGTATTTTTCTTCCTTTACAGATCTTGATATAGGACACACAATTTTAATCTGCATCTACGCCGTTACCGTTTTCTTCATGGTTGTACTTGGATGCCTTTGCATAAACAAGTACATTTTAACATCTACATATTTAACAAAAAAATGTTTTTAATAATTTAAACAAATCATTAGATTTAACTCAAAACTCTTAATATTTATTTAAACTTGTTATATATATATATCAAATCATATTTCTTTCCTTAGGTATCGTTCAATGAAGAAGGTCATATGGGAGCTGAGGCAAAAGAGGCCGTCTGTCCCCCAGGTTGCTTCCCAAGATTCTCCCCCTCCATCTCCCAACATCCTGAATATTCCTGAACTGCCTGACCGTATTACAGAGAGCCCATTACAGAGACAACCAACAAAATCCAGCTGTAGATTTCCCTGGAAGCCTCCACTACAGGTTTACTCAATAAATGAAATATTTGTTGATAAATGTAAATAAAAAAGGCATAACAAATACGAAATGTGATTGACTTACTTAAACAATGCTTAAACAATGTAACTTGAAATGATCTTCAGGTTCCTCGGTTTACAAAGGCAGACCTAAACCTCATTCAGCTCATAAAGGCAGGTCGAGAAGGAGTCTTCTACAAAGCGAGAATTATGAGGGGCACATGCAGAGGCCATTCACTGGTCACTTGCAAAATTGGAAAAGAAGGTAGAAAACGACACGCAAAGGCATTTCTGTTAATTAAATACATTTACCAAAATGTGTGAATGTCTAAATGAAGATCCAGCAGTTGTTCAGATCTGCTGTTGTTTGCAGGTATCACCTCAAAGCAGATGGAAAATGAGGTTTCTATTATGAGAAAGCTGGCGTATCATAAAAATGTGATGCAGCTGCTGGACTGGAATACAGCGGAAGGTAGGATGTGTTGTGCTTTAGTATTATATGACTCTATTAAACCTTAAATGGATCCTTGCAGCTAGACAGTAAAATATAGACTAGGTCTTGCCTGTGCATAACTCACTGACACAGTTGTGTGATAGATGCCAGGATGTTGCTAAAGTTTTTCTGAATGTTTTACCATGTTGCATTGTGGTTGCTTGGGTGTTTAGTATGGTTGTTTACTGATCAAAATCAAAAGAGCTCACCCCGAGTCTGTGATAATCTCCTCCCAAAATATATATGGGGACAAAAATATATTTTTCATGGCTACAGATCCTAAAAAGTAAGAATCAATTTGTAGTCATGATTTACTAAAACATAGGGAACAAATTCTTAATTTGTGACCACAAACAAGGGAAGGAATTCTTAACTTGTAACCACTGTTTATTAAAAGAGGGAACAAATTCTTAACTTGTAACCACTGTTTATTAAAACAAGGGAACAAATTCTTAATTTGTAACCACTGTTTATTAACTGAACTTTTATTTATAAAGTACTTTTTACACAGGGATAATTAAAACTCCAAAAAATAACATACAACTTACAAACCAACACAGCATGACACAAATATAATTCGTACAATGAAATAACTCATAACAGACCCACTCAAACGCCAAAAGCCTGATGAAATAAGTCTTTAAGTTCCTTTTAAAAATGTCTATAGTTGACGAAGACTTAATGAAAAGCGAACAAAGCATTCCAGAGTGTGGGAGCCTGAACTGAAGAAATCTCCATTACACCTTAAACGAGACCGTGGAACATTTAAGAGCAAGTTCTGAGAGAGCAGATGATTTACAGGAAACCAATGAAGAGAAATCAACACAGGTGTGTTACATGATCCCATTTTCCTGGTATTAGTTAAAGGTCCCATATTGTACACTTTTCTGGAGTTTTATTTTAGGTTTTGATGTCCGTAAGAATATATATTTGTGGTATAATTAGCAAAAACCATCTCATTATATTTTTACAACTCCTTTCTCAGGAGGTCTGCAGGTCGATTTTAGCTTGTCTAATTAATATTCATGAGCCTCTCTTCTGATTGGCCTGTTGTTTTCTGAGTGACGCATGGCCAGACCAACCACAGGTAACTAGGGTCAGCCGTAATCACAGCGCTAGCTGGAGACAGCAAAAGAAAGGGGAAACTGGAGGAGACAGATTTGACGTAATACTGCCTCAAATTAGAAATTTGATCTCATATCTGCTGCCACTGACAGACAAACACACCGATGACAGTTATGGTTAAACGCGTTAAAACGAGCGGACTGGACAGAAACGTTCGTCCAAAATGCTTGTTTGCAGCGCACACTTATTGAAAAGGTTCAATATGTTTCTTGCATCTCGCGATGTCGTGTATGAAAATTTTTTTTTGCATGTGTGTAAAACAATAAACTGAAGATTTATATATATATAATCATTTGTAATTGTATATACATTTTTGTGATTTATTGTGGCTGGAACTATAATGTAGATGTAAATATTGTTGCCTGCTGAAATAGAAATGTACATACATCTTCAACATGTTAGATAGATATGATAAGTTTGTCTTTACTGTATATGTTAGATGTGATCCACCTCATAGTAACAATCGTGTCAGATCATCCATCCTTTGAGTGAGAGTGTAACGTTACAGGTCGGCCGATCTGGTTTTGTGGTTTAAGTTAACCTTTTCGACATGTTTCAGTGTTGTTGTTGCTCAGTGCTCAGCAATGCCGCACGGACTCGATGTTGTCTGGGGGTTTGACAGAAGGAGAGTGGGACAGTGGGCGGTGCTCGTGGTGGTGACTGTGTGGCTCTGACGTCAACTTTTTACGGAAGCCACAGCAGTTCGTGAAAAATCATAGATGCTTTATGTAGGCTGTGTGCTTTTTACTGTGGACTGACTGTTTTGAAATTTATATGCTAGTTAAATAGCCCCTAGACCTCAGTTATCGTGAAAAAGGCCAGGAAATTTCAACTTTGACAATATGGGACCTTTAAAAGTATTACTGCAGCATTTTGAACACTGAAGACGAGTAACCAGAAAATAATTTAGACCTTAATACGCAATAATCTTATCGTGTGGAAATTAAAGCATGTATAACAGTTTCCAGATCCTTGGTTGAAAGGATAAGTTTAAATTTAAATAAGTTCCTCAACTGAACAAAAAGATGCTTTCCACAACACTGTTTGAATCAAAAATTACTTCTAAATTCTTCACAAAACCATGCTTGTCACCATGCTTGTTGTTTGATAAGAGACAAAACTCTCAACCAGTTCTTTCTCAGGGAGTCGATTCCCAAATATAATAAGCTCGATCTTATCCTCATTCAGTTTAATTAAAACAAGGGAACAAATTCTTAATTTGTGACTACTATTTACTAAAACTAGAGCCCCTTTCACACTGCCATTCCGGCAAATACAGGGGTAAAGTGTTCCTGTAATTGTTCCCTGGTCGCTAGATTTGGCACTTTCACACTGCCAGTGATGACCCGGTATATGTGCGTGCTTTCACACACAACCCTTGAAGATCCCGTAACGACACGTGACATCAGCGCGTGACGTGTAATGTACGAGTCGACAAAGCTTGGCACGTTATACTTTAACTGAAGCAAGCAAACGATCTCTGCGTCAGCGCGGAAAGTGAGGAACTAACTGATCTCTGCTTCATTACAGTTTGCACATATGTTTTCGTCGCGAATGTTGATCTTCCTTCAAAACAGCCGGTAAAAAAGTCGCGCGATAACGCGCGTCATCACTTCGATACCGAATTAGATCTGGCTTTTGTTCACACAGCGCTCGTTCCGGATCGATTACCGCAATGTTACTATGTCCCCGACCCGGGTTCGATTCAGTAATCAATTCCGGGACGTGGTTGCTTTCACACAGAAGGCGACCAGGCAATGTTACGGGAATATTGCGGGTCCGACGTGCAGTGTGAAAGGGGCTCATGAGACAAATTCTTAAGTTGTAACTACTATGTATTAAATTGAAGGAACCAATTCTTAAGTTATAACAACTATTTACTAAAACAAGGGAACAAATTATTAAGTTGTAGCCACTGTTTATTAAAATGAGGGAACAAATTGTTAAGTTATAACCAATATTTACTAAAACAAGGGGCGAATTCTTAAATTATGACTAGGGGTGCTCCGATCACGATCGGCCGATCGTTAATGCGCATCTCGTCAGTAAAGCCGGTTTTCTAATCAGCGGTTAATTCCATCAGGTGCGTGATTTCACATAGAGCAGCTGTTACTACACAGAGCCGTTGTTAACTGAGAAGATGCGTCAAAAAACGCTGAAAATTAACGTGATTTGCGCATCTTCTCTATTAACAACGGCTCTGTGTAGTAACAGCTGCTCTATGTGAAATCACGCACCTGATGGAATTAACCGCTGATTAGAAAACCGGCTTTACTGACGAGATGCGCATAACGATCGGCCGATCGTGATCGGAGCACCCCTAATTATAACCACTGTTTATTAAAACGAGGGAGCAAATTCTTAATTTGTAATGAATTTGTTTATGAAAACAAGGAAACCAATACTATTTTGTACCACTTTTTACTCAATTGAGAGAACAAATTCTTAATTCTTTCCCTCATTTTAGTAAATTGTGGCCACAAATTAAGTTGTAACCACTGTTTATTAAAACGAGGGGACGAATTCTCAATTTATGCTCACAATTTACTAAAATTAGGGATCAAATTCTTAATATGTCTCTACTTTTTAATAAAACAAGGAAATTAATACTAATTTGGACCATTATTTAATAAATTGAGGGAACCAATAAAAAATCTTTACTAAAAAACAAAATCTTTAATTGTAGCCACATATTAATAAAATGAGTGAATGAATCCTTAATTTGTTTCCATGATTTACTAAAATGAGAAGAAATTCTTAATTCATGGCTATGACTTAATTAAAACAAGGTAACAAATTAATAAGTCATGAAATGTATTCACAATTTATGGTCACGATTTATATGTATTTTTCCCCATACAGTATGTGCAGCGCTCTGTACTCAAGTCTATCCTGTTTTGGGGGGGGTTTGGTGGGGGGGGGGGCTGTTTTATCATCATCCAAGTGAAAATTATAAGCCTGATCAATAACAAAAGAAATATTTTTTCTCTTCAACAAGCCACGATTTATGACATCATTAACAAATCTCACTAAAAAGTTGTTTCCATCATGTGACTAGAACGCTGTTTCCTCAGAGCCGTATATGCTGATCATGGAGTTCATGAGCTACGGGACCCTGCGCAGTTTTGTTCAAAAAAACAAAGATGAGCTAACTGCCGACCCTGAACTGCAGAGCCAATTCACCATCGCCTCCTACCACATCGCCCTGGCCATGGAGCACTTACGCTCCAAAATGGTATCACCATCTGGCACAAACATAAAACAGCTGTTCTAAGTCATATTTACACTATATACATGAATGGTAAATGGAAAGAAAGATTTAGAACGTTTTCTGTATCATTCAGGTGGTGCACTGTGACCTTGCCTTAAGGAACATTCTGGTGAGCCAATTCCCATGGGAGGTGAAGGTAGCAGAGTTTGGCCTGGCCAGAGACTTGACCCGTATGAGGAGCAGACGCAGTAGCAGGAAAAAACAACACAAGGTGAACTATTCGCACCTGTCCATCCCACGTCCTTATTGCTCATCTCACTGATAATGAATGTGATCTCACAGGAGCGTGTGCCGCTGCGCTGGTATCCTCCAGAGTACTTCAGAAACAACTACTACAGCTTCAAGGGAGACGTCTGGGCATTTGGTATTGTGCTGTGGGAAATGCAGACATTCGGTAAGAATTATCTAACATGTTTGGTTGACTTGTTCAACATTTTTGAAGAATAAATAACAAATTTTAAATTTTATATTTCACAGGCACCTTGCCATATTCAAGTCTGAACACATCTGAGCAAGTGGTGTATAGTATCTGTGCTGGATGTAAGAACACTGTGCCCAACACCTGCCGTCCAGAAATGTTAGTGACAAGTTTTGTTTCCTCAAATTGTATATATATAATACACACATACACATATATATATAGATAGATAGATAGATAGATAGATAAATAAGATAATTATTTATATATATAATTATATTAAGCATATATAATTTCAGTAGAATGAATATATATATATATATATATATATATATATATATATATATATATATATATATATATATATAAATATATAAACAAAAAGAAATGTATAGAATATATACTACAAATTTAATAATAATAAAAAAGCTTTATTTTTGTTATTGATCTGTCAGTATTTTAAATATGGTGCTTTTTTGTTTTCAATAGTTAATTTCTTTTTTTAAATGTAGAGAACAGATCATGCAAGACTGCTGGATGGATCCATACACAAATAGACCTTCATTTACAGACATTGTCAAGATCCTCGAGAGTGTCGTGGAGAGTGATGGGGTGAGTCATATTCGTCCTTGATCTACTTAAGCTTTACCTTTGTCCTATAGATAAGTGATAAAACATTATTAATACGTTGCAGGATTATGTGGACGTTGACAACCAAAGGATCATGAATGCAGAGGAAAAGTGAATTAAAAAAAAATATGTAACTAGTTGTTTTTACATTTCTGTAAGAATTCTGTAGCAA
This sequence comes from Carassius gibelio, assembly GCF_023724105.1. NCBI lineage: Eukaryota > Metazoa > Chordata > Actinopteri > Cypriniformes > Cyprinidae > Carassius > Carassius gibelio. The sequence goes on from NC_068410.1 coordinate 13,057,924, forward strand.
TTGTTTTATCATTGTTCTCGTGTAACACCAAACTGTGTACAGACATACTTTTTGAATGTTTTTAAGGATTTCATTTTAAATATGCTTCATTTGTTAACAGGAAGACATTACACAACTCTAATAACCAGCTGACAGTGTTTTTGACATGTTTCCAAGGATTGTTTTGAAAATAACATCAACTAAAAAATAAAAAAGTCTGTTTGTTTTGATTAACATACTTTTTTTATTCACACCAAATTATTTCACAAAAAATTGTTTGATATCAGTTTTCATAATTTAGTATTGTTACAATAGTAATATGTAATAATAATAATTTTAAAAAATTAATTAATCAACATGTAATCATGTTTAAATAATTGGTCACTGCAGATCCATAATAATTTAAAGTGGGATCATGTTGAAGTGTAAATGTCTTTTATTTATTTATTGTTTTATTTTATCATGTCAGATGAAGGGCTTGGACCCGAAACGTTACACGTGGAGAGCAATCATTAAAATTGCTAAGGAGCATTTTCTGGTGTGCGGACTCATTGCTTGCCTTTATTTTATTGACACTGGTTTTAAATATAATTTAATTATAACTGCAGCATTCATTTAGAAAAAACTTGAGTTGCTATGCTAGGTTTAGCAAGGCTTGTGTTTACGCTTCATGAGTTAAGGTGCAATCAGGAACCCGCCAACTTCAGGAATCAACAGAGCCGATGGACCAATGGAATGACAAAGATTAGATTTGACCGATTTGAAGGACCAATCAGAGACAGAGGAGTAACACGCTGCTCCACACTGACCACTGATGCGGTCTAACTGCTGCAATTCTGACAGAGGAGCAACTTGCCAAAAACGCTTACCATAATGTTTCTTCGCGCTTTAGAAATTATATTTTTATTTTACTTTTTGTCCCACATTCCAATTACTCTCATGATTGATCTTCAACCTTTGCTTCCTGAACATCTGTATCCTTCCAAGGTAAGTTTGCACCTTGTGCTGCACTCACTAATGCAACCATATAACTAGGTTGCATATAATGGTCAATCTTACTTGCTTTACAGCTGAAAACCCTACTGCATTGGTATGCTGCTGAATTCAAGGATCCGATGATGATGGCCGCTCCTGTGTGGTTCAGATCTTTTATATTCTGCGAGGCTCTCGTGCAGCTGCCCTTTTTCCCAATTGCAGCATACGCCTTCATGAAGGGTCAGTTGGGTTCGAATAAAACACGATAATTTGTGTTAATGATTAGTAAAATGACTTTTTAAGTGGCACACAGTGACATCTAGTGGCCAATCTCTTGTGTGAGTGGCAATGGTCACATTATTCCTACTAATGGATGTATTTCTATATTGAATAGGTGGATGCAGATGGATCAGGACACCAGCAATCATTTATTCTGTTCACGTGGCAACCACTTTAATTCCTATTTTAAGTCACGTTCTGTTTCACAACTTTCCTCTGGCGCCACATCCGGGACCCCAAACTCTTCAAGAACGCCTGACCCTGGTGTCCATTTATGCTCCATACCTCATCATCCCTGTCCTGATACTGTTCACCATGCTCTTCAGTTCAACATATAACTCAACCTCTTCGAAAGGAAACTCTTCCTCAAAGTCCAAGAAACAAAGATAGAGACAGTTCATCCTTTCTATGTATTCATTCTACACTAGTCAATATTTGAGGTGGTTCAAAACCAAATGGCATTCTTCTCTTAGGACAACCTTGATTAACTTTTTTGATCCACTCTAAATGTTGACTGCTGTAGTAGTTGCTAGTAATTACATGTGGATAAATGTGATTAAATATTTCTAATATGTGCCAGGATATTTAATAATAATTATATGTAGCACGTACTCTATTACAAGATTTTTGATCTCATAGTAATTGTTTACCGTTATGACAACATTTAAATGAAAAATATATTTTTATTTAATCGTTCTTCAAATCTGTATGAAGTTTGTCGAATTTTAAGATTACACACTTGATGATCTAAATGATGAATGTAAACAAACAATAAATGAATTTGCGGAAAATATTTTGGTTGTGGTCCCATGAGGAAACAAACAGCAAGTCACAAACAGCAGTTCAAATACAAATCATACAGAAAATAAACATTTTACCTGATGTCTCATGATGGAATTATTTACAGTAACATGCAAATACTGTATTTTCCTGCTGTAAAAAAAGATCTGATTTACAAACTAATTTCCATATAAATAGTATAAATAACTTTTGTTGTATATAAATAGTATTCATCTGAGATTATGATGGTTGGAAAGATTACGAATATATGCCTCCTCGAACTGGCCATGCAAAAGCACTCAATGTTAACACAATAGAGTCAGAGGTTGAGGCTGAAACAGACGTCTGTTGTCACCTATTAACTGGTTAATTCAGTTAACCTAGGTAGGGACCCTGAAATTATTAGGAAGTCACTGTAAATCAAGATGCATAGCATCACTTCTCCTGTCCAAATAGAAAGAGGAAACACTACTCTTATTTCTGCAGTATAAACTGATCGATGAATTCATTCTGCTCCGCTTCCACTTTTTGAAGTGCTTCATATTCTATTCGATACCTGCAAAACAAACAATAATTATAGTCAAGAATTAAAGAACTACTTCAAAAAAAAAAATACTCCAACTCAGGCCATATGAGATGTAGTTAAGTTTGTTTTTAATCAACAGATTTTGAGAAATGTAACATTACATCACTTCCTCCCCAATGGATGCACTGCAGGGAATGGGTGCCGTCAGAATAATAGTCCAAACAGATGATAAAAACACACAGATCAAGCACCGTTTAAAAGTGAAACAGTCTCTAAACAAATACGTCGAAGGATTACTTGTGGATTATTGTTTTTATCATCTTTTTGGATTCTAATTGTGGCGGTACCCATTCACTGCAGAGGATCCATTGGTGAGCAAGTGATGTAAACTTCTCCAATTTGTTCTGAAGAAAAAGCTAACTCATCTAGATCTTAGATGGCCTGTGGGTTAGTACAATTTGTCAGCAATTTTACATTTTTTGGATGAACTTTTCCTTTAAGAGTGCAATATTCGCAGTCAGATTAGTTATAAGACTGGTTACCTTTCCAACTGCATTTTCTTTTCTGCAATCAGAGCCTGAAGCTGCTGCTGCTGAGCCTCCCGTTGCTTTTCAACTGATTTCAGCAAATTTCTTGCACCTATAGCCTGTAGAATAATAATTGCAGCAATATTATTGAACATAACACACATATACATCACTGTTCATTTAGAAAGCAAGACCATACCTTCATTTTTTCATTTTCGGCTTCCTTCGCTAACTCATCCACAAGTTCAATAAGGCCACCTACAATTTTCTGAAACTGTCCAATTTCTATTTTTGGGAAAAAAAAAAAAGAATTAAAAGGATTGTTGATCTGTACTGTGAATGAAGCAAAGAATGCTGTTCAATCTGCATGAGGGGGTAAACTCCACAGTAAGATAAAGAACAAAATGAAAAACTCACTGTCAACAAATTCCTCGCACTCCTCTTTGAGTTCAGTGGTTTTCTGGCTCACATCAGGCTCGAGCACTCGCAGTTTATTGAGTTCATCAAAATGAAGACCAGCTTCTGCCAACGGGTCTTTAGCCATGACCAGAGGCCCCAAACCTGCCTAGCTTTAAACAAAAATCACAGAAACACACGTATCTTAAAAGAAAGAACACGTGCATCATTTAAGCTCGTTCAAACTGTCAGCCCATGTAGTGGCAAAAAACAAATACTACATTAAATTTCCGGCACACAGTGCCCATATGTCACCAGATCACAATAAGATAGCTTACCGATTAGCTAGTTAGCTGGTTAATTAGAACTACATGAAACCACCACTCCGATACATTACATAAACCATGTAAACTAATAACGTTAAATAGATAAGAGAGGAAATGCTAACGTTACAGCTCACAAATATCGCTTTGTTGCTGTCAAGGTCTGGTTGCTATTAGAGATAAACAAAAACAGACCAGCGGTGAACTCCGGAAGCTTGGTAAACATTGTTGAAAATAAAATTACATTCCTTATAATTATCCCCTGAAATTATTACACCGAATGAGACATTACAATAAAGTTAAACAGACCAATGACCGCTCCAAACCTACCGGACTTTTGTTTGATTATGTGGCACTTCTGCTGGACTGACTCTAACTGTCTCGGCTCGGCTGCCAGGTGACGGCCGGTCCACCTCATGATGACAGAGAGGGGTATCCAAGCGCATTATATATACTTATTTTTGACATCTTACATTTTTGAAAATGAAAGAAAGCATGATCATAAATGTTAAAAGTTTAATTAGCTATTTTTAATTATGAGAGACTGTATATATATATATGTGTACATTTATGCGTAATTTTTCATACCAGATACCCCCTCCTAATATTGTAAAGGTCCGTTTATGAGCTCCCTCTGCAAATCCGCATCTGACCACAGCGGTGTGTGCGAGGGCTTGGATGAGATACTGAACTCTGCTAAAAACCCCAGAAGAAGATCAAGCAGGACACTTAAGGGCGCCAAACTCTAAAAAAAAATGTTCATTTTTATATTTCATATCTATCTACTAGTTAGGTTTAACATATACAAAACATATGCTGTTTAGGTTTAATGTTTGTCTTTAGCCACCTGATTGAGAGTTTGACCATCTCTGTGGGTAAGAAACCTGTTCAACTTACTGTCGTTATAAATGTGAATTTGTAAACAGTTAACTTAGTTGCAGCTTGTTAATGTTAGCCATACAGTAGTAGTATTTAACCTGTCGAGTCTGTCATGAAGTATAAATCACAATAATATATTTTTAAATTGAACAGTTGCTTTATACGACCAAGATTAAATTGTGATATAATCAATATAGCAAACCTGATGTATTAATTTGATACTTTTCACGCACACAAAAGAGTAAATATTTATCTTGAAATATTACAATATAAAAGTTTTCTTACAATTTTATTTATTTTATTTTTATTTGATGTTTTATTTATTATTATAATTATTTTTATTTTTTTTGCTATTATACTTGAAGGACTCTTAAATATTTAGTATGTATAATAAATCAGACAAAAGATAGCACCTGCAGTATTTGATCATGTTTACCATTTAGAGGTTACTGAAATGTATGCATCAAACTGTTGGATTTATAGATGTAAATATTATTTCAGATGCTGACGGCGCAGAACCATGCCTCTGTCCACTCAGTCCCAAGCAGACATTGACCAGTACATTCTGATAGCCAGTTTAGATAACGCAAGAAATCTGTCCAACATCCTGAAAGCCATCTCCTTCAGGGACCATGCCATCTTCAATGCAACGCAGAATGGGTTAAAAGTCACTGTTGAGGACTCCAAATGCCTTCAAGCCAATGCATTCATTCAGGTTAGTGTTGGATGACTGCGTCTTACAGGTTCGGTTGACAGAAGTTGGGTTAATCAGTTTGTGTGTCTGATTCCTCAGGCTGACATCTTTCAAGAATACATAATCAAAGAAGATACAGTTGGATTCCAGGTTAACTTGACCGTTCTTCTGGACTGCCTTACTATCTTTGGGGGAAGCACAGTCCCAGGTGTGTATCACAATGATGATCCAATCTTTTTTTTTTTTTTTTTTTTTTTTTTTTTTGGAAAATGAATTTAAAAGACAAATCAAATTCCTGTCTTTAATTTTACCCTTAAGGTGTGTGTACCGCCTTGAGAATGTGCTACAATGGCTATGGATATCCACTGACCTTGTTCCTGGAAGAAGGTGGTGTGGTCACCGTATGCAAGATTAATACACAGGAACCGGAAGAGCCCATAGACTTTGACTTTTGCAGCACAAATGTAACCAACAAGGTGATTCTGCAGTCAGACAGTCTCAAAGAGGCTTTCTCTGAGCTTGACATGACCAGTGAGGTTCTGCAGATTACTATGTCACCCAGCCATCCTTACTTCAGGTACAGTAACATGTTTGTTCTTTAGTTTGCCTGCACTACAGCTCAAAAGTTTGGGGGTCGTTTATCTAAGTCTCTAATGTTTACCAAGACTGCATTTATTTGATCAAAAATACAGTAAAAACCTTCATATTGTGAAATATTATTACAATTTCAAATAACGGTTTTCTATTTTAATTTATCTTTTAAATATAATGTATTACTCTGATGCAACACTGAATTTCCAGCAGTCATAAACTCATTGCTCAAGTTTTAAATATCACATGATCCTTCAGAAATCATTTTTATATACTGATTTGCTGCTCAAGAAACATTTCTTATTATTATCAATGTTGAAAACAATTGTGCTGCTCAATATTTAAAAAGGATTCTTTGATTAATAAAAACTAAAATAAGAACAGCATTTATTTGAAACAGACATCTTTTTTTAGCATCACTGTCACTTTTGCTTGGTTTGATGCATCCTTGCTGTATTAAAGTATTATAAAGTAAAAAGAAAAATTTTACTGAAGCCAAATTTTGAACAGTAGTATATGTAATTGAATCAACGAGTTATAACTAATAGATACGTATTTGATGTGATTATTAATTTTGCTTATTGCTGACAGTGGAAAAGAAACTGGTATTGTCAAGTCAAATTTAATGGCAAAACATTTCCTTTGCACCCTAGATTATCCACATTCGGGAATTCTGGAAATGCTCATTATGATTATCCCAAAGACTCAGACATGATGGAGCTCTTCCAGTGTACTAAAATCCAGACCAACAGGTAGGAGGAACTTACGTTTTACACTGCATTACTCATTATTCATAGCTCTGCATATGTAAATATCAGACTTATAACAACAGCCTTATGAACTGTTTATAGTTGTACTTCTGAGGCATTCACTTGTAAGTGGTAAAAGAATAATAAATATTTTTCTCTTGTTTAATTCTTAAAGGTTTAAGATGTCCCTGTTGAAACCCTCTACAAAGGCCTTGGCTCTGTCCTGTAAAGTCTCAGTGAGAACTGACAGTCGAGGCTTCCTCTCTCTACAGTATCTCGTGAGGAATGATGACGGGCAGATTTGTTTTGTTGAATATTATTGCTGCCCGGATGAAGAAGTAGAAGAAGAATAAGGCTGGCAAGGACAAGTGTGGTTGTTTTGTTTGACATTTAGTGTGCACTGACCAGTTGGTTTCCTTAATCTGATTTTGATTAATATGAATATTTAATAAACCATAAATATTTCTATATTTTATTAGTATTGTGGGGGGTGGTTGAATTTGAAACAATACTCTGTGTTTAAGCAGGGGGCGCAGAGAAATGCTAATTAGGCTGTTGCATATAAAATTAGCTGGCAGATATTGGTTTAGTGTGTATAGTAAGTGGTATAAAAGATATAAATCTTAGTTTAAGCCTACATATATATATATATATATATATATATATATATATATATATATATATATACATACATACATACACATATATATATATATACATACATACACATATATACATACACATATATATATATATATATATATATATATATATATATATGTGTGTGTGTGTGTGTGTGTGTGTGTGTGTATATATGTATATGGGTGTGTGTTTTATTGAATATATGATTAGAAGCTGAATTCAAAAAGTATATAAAAATATATATAAATTAGGAATGTTCCCAAACAAATTTTTAGCATAACATACCGGTATGTCTGTAATTGTCGTTTTATAACAAGAAAAATTTACAGTTTTCTGAATTAAAAGAATACAGCAGACTAGTTGAAGCTATTAGACATGTAAATGTTTAATGCATGGTCATTTTATTAGACGAATGCGTTGCGAGACAAACATGTAGTTAAGCAAAGCGGCTTGATGTTGATGCTGGTTGAAGCACGCACTCCTAAAAGAAAGTCCCAGAACAGCGCGCGACGCTTGAACTGCCGCCTCGCGACCAATCGCTTCTCCGCTCGCAGCTCTCGAGGCAACACTGTTTCCGGGCAGAGAAACATTACAGGAGCAAAACAAGCGCACTTCTGTCACTCATCGGGTTGCTGCCCTCATGATTTATGTGCCACATGCAAGCTGCCTTATAGAAGCTGCAGCAAAGTCCGCAAAAAAAATAACATAAATATATTTTGAACAGATTGAAGAAAGCTTTGGATTAATTTGAATTGTTTTTCCTTTTAACTGAGAATGAAGAAAATAGTTTGAAACCTTAACCTTGAGATAAAAAGCTTAGTTAGAAAACAAGTACATCTCAGGATTTCAATAGGCCTGATAAAGTATCAATAAGTTCCAGCCAAAACTTTTTCTTTCTGGTGGCACCATGTATGTTGGCTGTAATACACTCCAAAAGAGCAATGTCCATCAAGTATGACATCCACGTCAACCTAACTGGGGTAGATGGATCCAACCACAATTTAAAAATAGCATTTTTAAGAGCAGCAAACAGAATCCTGGTGACACAAGGGGTCAGACTTTCTTTTCATTTGATTTAATAAACAGGGCGTGGCATATGCCTTATAGATTAAATTATAACAAATCATTTGTTGAGCTGGGTTTTTAGAGTTAGCAAAATAATTTCTCCAGACATTGTCCCAATCATTCACAATGTTAAATTCTATGTCCCAGAAACCCTCAGTTGGAATGTCTGAATACTGTGGTACCACAAGTGATTTATAGCTAAATAATACTCAAAACACCTAGAAGCAATACTAGAATCTATCCAATTTACCATAGGGTAAAGAGATTGAGATTTTAATCGACCAGGGTACTGTAAGATCTCAGCACAAATCATAATCTTAAGTACAGGAGAAAGGAGAATCGTGGGAAAGAAAACTGCTCCTTCAGGATTTGAAAGGACTTAATCATTGTACAGGTCTTTTAAAGTGTAAATATCACAGTCAGCCCAGCATTTGGAAACCAACGATTTGTTACCAGAACAAAGATTATTATTATTATGCCAAATGGGGGTAGAGTCACTGTAAGAATCTGAAGCTCCAATAATAATTAATAAACAATCCAATTTCTGCTGCTTTCCAGGTTTTGATAGGACAGCATATATTTGGACTAAACTTTTCCAGAACTTTCTTAAGATATTCCAGTGTGTCCTGTAGACGAAGAGGGTATATCATGGGGCAACGAAGTCAACGTCTAGCCACGTCCTAAGCAGGATCAAAATAGTAGGATAAAAAATCTGGTAGGGATAAGCCACCATGAGGTTTTAGCCTATGCATAGATTTATGGCAAATTCTACGCCCTTTATTATTCCACAAGAATTATGATACTTTTGTGTTAATCTCTTTAAAATAGCCAGTAGGTGGTGTCAGAGGTAACACTGAAAATAAAAAGCTTAGCCTCAGAAGTATATTCATCTTAACAGTGGCTATCCTTCCAACTAGAGCCAAACAGAGTGGAGACCAACACAGAAGATTCTTCTTAATCATATCCAGAAGAGACTGATAGTTCCACTTGGAAATGTGAGATAATGAAAGAAAAACTCTGATTCCAAGAGAATTAAACTGGTCACTGACAGGAATCAGTGGGTAAAGTAAGAATCTCTGATTTAGCAGCTAAATTAAGGGGCATAAGTATGGATTTGCTCCTATTAATCTCATAAACAGACAGTTTACCAAATGTATCAAATAATTTTAAGCATTCCTCATCTGAATCTGTGATGTTTGATATATATATATATATAACAAAACGTCATCAGGGTAGAGTGAAATTTTATGGGACGTATTTATACAACTTATTGGAACTATTGCGGGACATTGTCTGATCACTTGGGCCAAAGGCTCTAATGATAAATTAAAAAGCAAGGATGACAGGACAACCTTGACTAATTCCCCTGCCAAAAACCAGTGAGCACTCTGGCTGAGTATTCAGAATAAATAGTTATGTGCTTCTAGAAAAAAAGACCAGGTAATATTTAGGATGAATAGATGATCAATTTTCATAGGAACTGCAGATTTATGGATTAGGATCCTCGGATTCTCCTAACGTAACCGCTACAGCTTTCTTCAGAGAAGATTTTGTGGCAGGATCCGGATTGAGAGTGAACTTTTCAACCTCTGCCAGTGTCTCGAGAAGAGAAATCTTCCCTCTTTGAGAAACTTTTACTACCGTGGGGTAGACCAAAAAGGATGATATCCCTAGCTGAGTTAGCTTCCTCCTCGCCGCTGCCATCACTCTCCTCTTAGACGCTGTGTGGGGGCTATAGTCTGGGAAGAAAAGCAGCTGCGCTCCCATATGAAGAATTTGTCCAGTGGTTCGGGCTCCATTCAGGATTGCATTCCGGTCTCGATAACGCATTATCTTGAATAATGTACAAGGGGTTGATTTCTAATGTTCACTGCTATAAATACGGTGGGCTCTTTCGATCTCCATTACTTTGCCAGCAAGAGAGGGAATCCACTTAGGAAGAAGATTCCGTATAAATCCCAGAGGGTCCTCTTCTTACCCCCTCTTTCAGCCCCACTAGATGGATATTGGACTGGCGGCTTTTATCTTCACTTCTCACTTTTTCCTGAAGGGAGTCCACTGCTAGCTTAACCTCCACTGTGTCTTTTTTTGCATGTATCCACTTCCAGAACTCCAAGTCTTTCCACAATCGAACTACACAGCCATTGCAATCGGTGGGTCCCGTGATCTAAATTAAGATATTTTTTATGAAATCTCAGAGCTTTCTGACCCTCCATAGATGGCAATGCAACCACATTCAAGACCCAGAAAGGTAGTAAGGACATCATTAAAATAGTCCATGTGACATCAGTGGTTCAACCTTGTGTGCATTTCTCTTGCCAACTGTTGCTTACCAACAAGGCTCAGCACATACAGGTTCTACGTCAGAACACCGGCTCGGTGTCAATCATACATCGTGATAGAAGAGAAGAAATTGTTTAATAAAAACATTATTTATATTTTCTTTTAACCCAAAAAGTGTTCTCGTAGATACTCTTAAAAATTAAGGTCGATCCACTGATGTCACATGGGCTGTTTTAATGATGTCCGTACTACCTTTCTGGGCCTTAAAAGTGGTAGTTGTGCTGCTGACTATGCAGGGTCGGAAAGCTCTTGGATTTGTGTTCTGAAGATGAACGAAGGGCTTAGGGGTTTTGAACGACATGAGGGTGAGTAATTAATGACAGAATTCTGTACCTTTAATTGTCTTGAACAAAGCTAAAGCTCTTAGGTCTTAATTCTCAAATGATTTGTGATGACTTGGAAGATTTTCATTCAGTAGATCTAAACTATAAAAGTAAATATCCCTCACAAAATCACTCAATTTATGCACACAAACTGACCAAACAGGTTGCATCCAACAACAACATTCAGCGTAACCAAGTAAACACTGTGCACAGAGCAAGACCAGTGTATCATTTGATAAGGGAGAGCAACTTGATCCAGCCAGAGCTCCATCACTCACAGCAGGTGATGTCAGAGGGATGGCATCACTTTCTGCACTTTAAACACAAGCCTGCTCGATGATGAAGTGGGTGATCCTCTGCCCGTTCCTCAGACAAACAAGCTAGCGCTGACCCGCTGTCTGATGTCTTGGCCCAGCAGTGAATCAAAGAGTGTCAGGTTCTAGGTTTTGTAAACATAAACTCAGCAATGACCTAATTGTTGTTACACTCCAACAATCAGCAATGAGAGCCCATGGGAGATGAAGAGAAGGTGCACAGCTTTCAGCACGGCCTCACGAGGGACAGTGAGTCATATTGTCTGTTACATTAAGTGACGGAGGTTATATAAATTACAAGAAGAAATGCGGACAGCTGTGTGCACTGCGCAACCTTTACAACTGATGAAGCTGAATGGATTTTAATACTTTTAATGGTTGAAAGACTGGAGTAATTAAGATTTTTAAATGTTTTTTAAAGAAGTTTCATGCTCAAGGTTGCATTTATTTAATGAAAAAATACAGTAAAACTTTAAACAACTATTTTTTCTATCTGTATATATTTTCAAATGTATTTTATTCATTTATATCACATGATCCTTATTTGGTTCTAAATTATTAACAATTATTATTAATAGTGGTTCTTATTTTCAATAGTAAAAAGTTTTTGTAGCTTAAAACCATTTTTCCAGCTGTGATATATATATATATATATATATATATATATATATATATATATATTACTGTCACTGTGTCACTATTTATCAATTAAATGCATTCAGTTGCTTTAATGATACAATTACAAACTAAAAGTTTTTTTTTTTTTTTTGATCTATCTTACCACAATTTGTTTGACGAAGTATATCACAGTTTGAGCAGCAGATCATTTTGACACAGATAATAATGGTAATAATAATGTTTGATAATAATTTTACTTTACACTGAATCACACGATTTCAGAAGGATCATGTGACACCGAAGACGAGAAATTCAGCTTTGCATCACAGGAAACAATTACATTTAATTGTAATATCGTTTCATAATATTGCTGTATTGCTTCATATTTTACTGTATTTGTGATCAAATAAATGCACAATTAGCATAAGAAACTTTTAAGAAATAAGAAATTATTCCAAACTTTTGACCGGTATTATAATTCAAAATTGATTACACTCAGTAGATAAAAGCTTCCAATATGTAATGTCTGACTTTCAATAAAACAAGTGACCGTGAAATTGATACGCCAACAAATGCACCGTACTAACTCCTGCCTTGTCAGCAGAAAGGAACCCTGCAGTGGGAAACTCCACAGTGCGCAAACATGATTTTAGTCTAACATTCCTTCACTTTGTGTTAAAAATACCCTACATCAACAAGCCATTGTTTGGGGATTGTGGGTGTCACATGGGGTCATGGTAGCAACAGCTGGCCTTAACAGCCCTCCACAATCCACCCTCAAACCCATTAATACTGCTCTCCCTCTTCCTCAGCTCGCAGCCATGTGTGAAATGATCCTTGATGATGGAGATGAGGTAATGCCTTCAGCAGCTCTGACATCACTATAGCCTTTCCCATCTAGAGCAATTGACCATCACTTCCACGATGAGCTTTTTGTCTTACACTACCTTTCTTCAAGGAGAAAGTGATGAATGTCACACCTGTGAATATTAAATGTTGAAATTGCCATTGCACTAATAGATGATGATTAGATGTATAATTACTCCCAAAAGTCTAAAATCATTAAATAATGAGCACACACACACACACACACACACACACACACACACACACATATATATATATATATATATATATATATACATACATATATATATATATATATATATATATATATATACATACATATATATATATATACATATATATATACATATATATATATACTAGGGATGCACGATATTGGATTTTGGCCGATATTCGATATGCCGATATTTTCAAAATAATTTTGGCCGATGTCGATACCGATATCGATATATATACAAATATATACTGATATATTTAAACTTTAATTTTACTGAAGAGAAATCCATGTATCTCTTCTGTACTGATTCTACCATACATTTATTATTTTACAAATGTAGACAGACATTCACATCTGAAAAACAGGTCAATTATTTCACTTGGAGAATATCGGTTTGGCTCATCGCCAGAAATATTTATATCGGCCGATACCGATAATGGTCATTTTAAGCTTTTATCGGCCGATACCGATATTGTGCCGATATTATCGTGCATCCCTAATATATACATATATATATATATATATATATATATGAACATGCATATTATGAACTAGTTGCTTTAAACATAATGGGATGACATATATCAGTATTTTTAAAGCGCATATTCTGCATGGCCATATTCAACATCCCCAATCCTACCCAATATCAAAAGCAGCAAATTAGTAGTTAATTGAGGCAAAAGTTGTAGTTAATGGTTTGTTAATAGCAATAATTCGATTTTAAAGTATGACCGACATCATTTAATGGGTGATAATACACAATGTAGATGCCACTGCATGTGAAGAAGGCACACTGATGAGCACTAATAACAACAGCTTAATGTGGTTACAAGTGAAACATTCTCACTGTGGTAAACAAAACATGGTGTTCTCTGTTAGTTCCTTTCCTTTTTTACTATCCTTTATGTAAACACTCATAAATGTGACTGAAACTGGTTTTCAATCGAATGTTCTCTCACTTCTGTTTCTTTATTAAGAATATTTTTGTTAAAACATAAACAATAAACTAACATGAACATTTTTGCTTGATTTGATATAGTTGCTGTCAGTACAGACGATTTAGATCCTTATGACTAAAATGATAATCAGGAAGTATATGCATAATATTTTTCCTGCTCTTTCCCCTTGACATGAAAATGAACCCTTCTGTTACAACAATGGAGCTTGATGCACATGACTACAATCCACAAGTACATTTCAAATGTAACCCCAGTCTTGTTGTTTGTCAGCCTTCTGGAACTGCAGATCATTTTCTAGGATCTGTCACTCAGCACCCTTCCATTACCTTGAAGGGTGCCAGCTGTGGCCCTGCGCCACTAACAGAGACTGTTTATCAGGCAATTAAGGTGACAACAATGAAAACTAATACGTGAAATATATGTTATAGGAGGGACGAGCAGTGCCCAGGACAGGTTTATCAGATATCACGAACACAGAACGAAGGAAGGAGGTAGAATTGAAGTAAAGGATGATGTCACCGAGACACAGTATACTTGAGCCTCGCTCTCATGTCACCACACTCACACACACACACGTGGATGTTGTGTTTTGGTAACGGATGAAGCCGTTGCAGTCACAAAAACATGCGTATGGATCCCTTCGCACACAAAAGGCAATCTATATCTCTACGTAGTGAACTTTGGTAGATGAATGTATTGTTTTTAGCTGACACAAGCTACGAGCAAAGGGAAAAGTTATTTATTTACAGTAAAGATACTGTGTTACTGTGCTTAAACGTCACCACAGATGAGATGGGAACAAACATGTAACTTCTTTGACCATTGAGCTTTCTGTCAGCTGTTCATGTTTATGTCACTTTTTATGTACTGCATGTGCTGGCCTGAAAAATAAAACAGAAGTAAAAACGCTACAGCATGCATATTCCTAACAATAACAATAGCCTAATAATAATTTCAGCATTTAAAAAAAATGTGTAACTATTAATATAATGTTATTATTAATTAAGACAACTAATTATTTTTTTGATATTTATATGAATTTAATTGTCTTTTATCTAAAATGTAATACTTGGCCAGTAAATGTTGTTTAATTGATACATACTATTGCTAATACAATATTGTCTGTTAATAATTATATAATACAATTGTTGTTATATCAATATTTCAAATGAAACATAAAAATACATTTGTAAGACTATTAAATTATTTTATGGATATTAATTTTATGTGATCACTATGGAAGCTGACAATAAACACTATAAACGTTTCTAAATGAATACATTTCATAGCAACACCCCTATGCATTTAACAGTGAGACAACATCACAAATGCCATCCCAGAGCAATCTGCGTGGGGCTGTATGCCCAGACATGTACCTGCGAGGGGATTCCCCTCTGTGCTGTCGGACAGCCTCATCTGCTGTGGGTAACAGGTCCCCAAATTTCCGCAGCCCTCCATCATCCGCATGGCATCTGCATTTAAACAAAGGGTGCAGTCGGAAGCTGCTGGACAGAGGTCAAAGGGGCTGAAATGGGGAATTCCGTATTCAATTAACATAATTAAATCGACTATTAGCCAAGTTTGTTATGAGCGATGCACATCAATGATCAGAGACTGTTTGATGTTAATGATTAAACAGGCCTATACTTTACATTTGCATAATATTTCGTGCATGACTTAGAAAATAGAAAACAATTTTTTGTTTGTTTGTTTTTTACAAGGAAAATAAAAAACGATGGGCAAACTTTATTTATCTGGAAACGAAATGCTATATTAAATAGGATTTTTTTGGGGCAAGAGAACAAATGTACTTTCTATTGCATATGTGATTTGCACGGTTTGACAATAAAATAAATCAATAAATAATAACGAATGTTTAATTCTCTGTTTGTTTTTACAGGAAAGTCAGTGGAAAGTCATTCATGTTCAATGTGTGCAGTCATAAAAAAACACAATGGCATAGGAATGACACGGTCAACACACATAAACACACACACACACACACACACACACACATAACCTATATATATGTGTGTGTGTGTGTTTTATATTTATTAATTCATATATCTATTTAGGCAGCAGGTGTGCACTGTATTTCCACAGTAAACATACATAAACACTTGTTGCCTTTCTGAATTTGAGGCCGATTTTGTATTAATTTGAAACAATAATTAATTCCGTGACACAATTTATTTATTTATTTATTTTTCTTATATTAATGCTGTAAGCAGTAGGCTATTGTATGCAAAACCGCGATCACAATAAAGTACTTTATAAACCTAGAAAATAAGCATCGACAGGATCTACGCTGAAGCCACTCGGATCGTGAATCGACAAACAACAGTGGGCGTAAAAGGGCTGTTGTTAGTTCCTGTGCTGTCTTGGCTGTGTGTCTGCGCGCGCGCGCGTGTGAGAGAGAGAGAGAGAGAGAGAGAGAGAGTTTAGCATGTCAGGACTTGTTGTGAGACGGGTGAAGGGGCGTGGCCTTTAATGCGAGCATTTCGCGGGAGTGAAAGCAACTTGCTGTCATCATAAACCTACAGCTTCATCCTCACAAGCACGCCTCACTACCTATCTGACTAAATTGACACAGTTTTTTTTCCTCTAGTTGTGGAATAACATGAACGGACGTCTGACGAAGTGTTTTTAAAGCACGACACATACCTGCTGTCAGAGCATTACAACCCTGGAATAACATTACTGACTTAAAACACATTTTGAAGGTAAGCATAAATGTATTTTTATTGTTGTTGAGCGTGCATCTATCTTTTTGTTGTTTGCAGACATCAATGTAAGATCACTTACATCGAAGACAATATATTTAGCACATCAATGCTTTTAATTGATCAAAAATATTATTTACAGAATCAGCCAGACTGCATTGGGTTACACGATTAAAATAATTTAGGGTTCGATCAAGTAGAAACATGTCGTTTAGTCAACAGCATGTAACCACTTTTTTCAGTTAGTGTAAAAGGGGCGGATTTGATGTTTTCCTCCCTGCTGAAAACCCCGCTTGAAGATAGTAGCTGTGTTTTGGAGTACAGTTGGTTCGTGGCTGTCTGGGCTTCAGGTGCAAGCTGCTCCAGCAGACAGGGGGTCAGACGAGCTGGGGTTGGTAGCTGTAGCTGGTCAACCAACAAACTAACAGTTAAGACCGTCTTAAAAAAACAGCTGCTCTGCTGCAAAACGCAACGTAACGTTACCAGTTTATGTTGGAAGAAATTATTTCTGTTCAACACGCAAAGTTGAAGTATGACAACTTGTTATTTAAAGATAATAATGGAACAAGCATGCCATATATGCTGTATGTCAAAGAACTGTCAGTTTCCTAAATTTTCCACCTCTTTAAATCTTTAACCTTGCATCACTCATCAAGTCGCCGGCTGTGCGTTTGTAAGTGCCACTTTTCCGACGCTTCAACATTTCCACATCAGCCCTTGTTTTCAAATTAGAAAAATCGATAAAATCATAGTCAGTGTCGTAATAAGGAAAATATAATATGCATCCAGTGGAATGAAGCTTTTAACATGCATTGGGTGTTAAAAAGACTCGCGGTGGCGTGTGAGGTCGAGTTCAAGCGCGGGAGAAGCGGTGCGTAACATCGCGTGCACGGATTTGTTTACAAACACATCCCGTGAACACGAGGCTCTAGTTTCTGCCATCTTGTGGACGCTCAGAATATAGGTTGCTGGCTCATATAAAACAAATGCATTGCTAGGATGTTTTTTTTATCTTTCTGAAATGTTAGTACATTGTTCTTCTGCTTCTTCTTCTTATTATTTTTATTATTATTATGTAGCTTATTCAATTAGGTATTAATATTTGTAAATGTATTTTCATAATTACGT
This sequence comes from Carassius gibelio, assembly GCF_023724105.1. Taxonomy (NCBI): domain Eukaryota; kingdom Metazoa; phylum Chordata; class Actinopteri; order Cypriniformes; family Cyprinidae; genus Carassius; species Carassius gibelio. The sequence continues at coordinate 13,075,821 of NC_068410.1, forward strand.
GGTGTTGATTTAATTTTTAATATATAAATATATTATTATAATTTATTCCATTAAGTCTAAATTATTGTTTAATCATTATTTAGGTCAGATATTAAAATTTTTTATTTAAATAAAAAAAATAATTTATTATTATTATTATTTATTCCATTAAGTCTATATGAGTGCAAATTAATTTTAATCTTTATTTTGGGCTATAGAATAAAAACATTTTGAATGCTGTCCATTTTAAATGTAATTTGCATTCAGTAACATACAGTATGATGTCATTTGTGTGTGCTCTTTTTTTTTTTTTTTTTTTGCTTTTCAGGCAGTATCTGGTATGGCCCGTCCAGAGATGGAAAGAAGGGCGTGTGATCGCAACCCTGGAGCCCCAAACAGCTGCAGGATGGAGGTGCTACGTCAGGACACCTGGCCTTGCCACCGGCACCGAACCATCGCTACACAAACCAGCACTGTCTTGCCACCACTAACCCAAGTCCCCACACAAGATGCCTTTAGCTCGGACAGCGTCCCGCAGCAGGACAATCCACTCAGGGATAATACAGGTAAGGTGATGCAACACAGAGATCCGTGTTTATGTGATGTGCATTGGTGGAAATCATTAGCATGATATATTTAAATGAGATTCAGAAGACAAAATCACTGGCTTTGACTCCAAGGGTTAAAATGCACCAGGAAGTGCCCTCCTCCCCTCCCTAGTCAGAGAGCTCTTGCTGAGGCATGTTTAGACATGTTCTTTGCTGTTGGCTTCCTGTCAAGTGCTGCGCCGTCCACAATGGCGACCTGTCACACAGAATCACGTATCATCTGAATGTCTCTGTGTCTCTCACTCCTCACACTCTCTTTTCCTCATGTTTTTAACCTCACTTTAGCGATCAGTTAACCTTATCTGACACTTCTGCTGACACTCCTCCTTAAAGGCTTTCCTCACTAGCTGATAGCCTGGCCCTGGTCCCTCCCTGTCCTCCAACTGTCCACCCTATCCCAGCCCACCCCTCATTCCTGTCCACCAATGGCTGGATATTAGCTCAGGCTCCACAGGCTTGCAGTTACCCTGGCAACAAGCCAGAACCCAGCACTCCGGCTCTCTCAAGTCACCTGCGCCGAGGATCAGCAGATTCTTACGGCTGCGCCACTAATCCTCCGCACGGAGGCATTTTCTCTGTGCACACTTGCACGGAAAGCAAGAAAATGATATTCTCACTTGTGTTTAATCGTTTAATTTAGCAACACTTTTGAATGTAATATTTTTTGCATCTCAAAATGAACATTACAATGTTGCAAAACCTACATTAAGGTTGCATTTAAAACAACTGATTTTGAAATTTTTTTACTGATTTAGTCAAAATATTGGTAATTTATCGATTATTGGTCAAAGATATAACTATAATCCTATTATTATTAGTCAGACAAACTTTCTTCACTTTGAAGGGCAGAAAAGATGGCCACGACTGAGATGTAAGATGCCTTAGACTGACAGATGTGTGCCACTGAGTGTGCACTTGAAGGGTACTTCAAATCTTAAAAGTGTATTTTTAAAACACTGTAATTGCATGTAATATATTATTAATAAAATCATATTTAAAATCGTTATGTGTAATTACAAGTAAAAAAATTAAATTCACAACATACAGAGTTTAATAGAAATGATAATAAAGTATATTTTAGTTCAGCTTAAATACTCGATTCATTTAGCAGTTTACTTTTTAAAGACAAGTGTAATTGTGAAATAAAATATACTATATTCTACAGTTATACTTAAGTAAAGAACACCTACATTTAACTAATTGCATTTAATATAAATTTAAGCTGTAATACATTTTTATTTAATTGTAAAAAAAAAAGAAGTGTACTTTAGTGTACTTGTTTTTCACAAGGTACTAAGAACGAAGGTTTACTTTAAAGGCACAAGTGTGACAGGTGTGTACTGGGATTTGAAAGTACGTTAGCTATTTGCTGTCCGTGGGTGTTTAATTGGGTCAGTTGAATAGCAGATGTCACGTAATAAAGTTAGGAAGTCCACACTTCACGTCTCAGGGAGTTACCAGTAAAAAATATCAGTGAATTATCCCATGTTACAATAGCAGAACTCATTCAGAGAAGATATATTATTGTTGTTGTCCTGCTGTCACATAAACCATAAGGACTTGAAGTTTGCATTTAGTCGATAAAGTTAATGAGCGGTCATAGTTACTCGGATGGCACTGGTGCTACCGTTACTGTAGAGAATAGAATGTGAATGTTATATAGAGCTTAAAGAACTGACCTAAACAAAACAAAACAAACACTGTGGCTCAACGCATGACATCACATGCGTACTAAAGTACAAATAGAGAATTTGGCTCACCATTGTGTATGAAATCTCACCGCTATTGTAATCTCTGCTGAATCTGTATTCGGTTAGATTGCGCACTCCTTTGCATGTCTGCCTGTTAAATGCTTGTTAAATACTAGTGGCCTCAACTGAACCTGTGCAACAGTCCCATACATCACGGTTTTGTCATGAGAGTACTGTTAACATTGCGACAGTGGCGTCTTTACTCAAAGTAGTAACCCGAAATGAACCTTGACACAAGTTTGACAGAACTACCAGAGAGTATGACAACAAATGACGCCTGTCAATGGATCAGGTGCACAACTAGTCCTTTAATACAAACAGTATGCTTAAACAGCCACAAGTGCTGAGGAACATGAATAAGTGAATGGGTCAATCATATGATTCCTTTTTAGTTGTTGTTGTTGTCTAAATTATTCATTTATTGTTAAAGGCTTGAACTGACCTCTTCTATGATGAACATTCTAATGTTATATATTTTCCTAAAATCTCAAAATTTCATATGTATTGATATTTTATTAAATAAAGTGTTAGTTCAGGTTGTAAAATGTCATTTTGTGTGACTGACTCCCCAAAAACTTACTGATATTTGTGGATGATACAGTAATCAAACTAAAAAAAGAATAATGGTTGATATGTGTACTCTCATCTATTTTGTACGATCAATTTACTGTATATTCTTGATTTTATTTAGGTACAGAACAGGAACTCTCCAGCCCCCGGCTTCCCCTGCCCGATCTGCTCCCAGACAGCCACAGCTCCTCCGAGGACTCAACATCCAGCAGCTCTACGGCTGAGGACGATTCCAGGCTGGAGGAGCAGGCGGTCGGGAGGGTGGCCACACAGCTGAGGACCATCGGAGACCAGATGAACACTGTTTTTCTACAGAGGGTAAGGATCACGTTTGTCTAGTTGGGTCAGTTTACATATGCCACAGTTGCCAAAGTGTCATTAAGTGCGATAAAGTAAACGGGCAGTGTCTCTTTGTTAATATGAGGGCGTTCACAAATCTAGCCTCCAGCGGGTCTTCTAGTAAATGGATCGATATGATATTCACGAGGCTGTAGTGAGTGTTGTGACTGGAGTCGAGTTTCCCTCCCTCCCTCCCTCCCTCTCTGGATCCCTGTTGTATCGCGTGAGGAGCTCGTCGGTGAAGTGAACAGGAGTAAACAGAGGCTAATCTCCCCTCCCCCCTCAAGCAAACCCACCTCCCCCTCGTCTCCTCAGACAAACACACATGACGTCACTGCTTTGCCTCAGCGTGCAGCTCTCCGCTCTTTTATTTACCTAGTTTGAAGGGTGTGCACCACTTTTATATGTGGATTTAATTGCTTTTACACATTCGTCCCAGTTTCCCGCATATGCACCGACACAAGGAATGTAATAAAACGCAGTATATGTCTCGTCGAGGCAGCTGCCGGCGCGGTCACGTGCAGAAAGCCTGTGACCTGTCGTGTGGCCTCTGTGAACTCTGATAGCAGTGTGTTTTTACTGGATGACGGCTTTGTTTACTGAAGCCGGCAGAAGAATGACATGACAGGGACTTCCCTAGCAGGGCAACAAAAGCTCAGTGTGAGTGTGCAGCATGCATGCTCACATATACCCTTCTCTTCCACTGTCAGCATGTGAGACTGGCAAACCACAGATCCTCCTCCCACCAGCTCAGTCACTTCTCTCTGTTCCTTGACCTCTTTGGTCCCCTGTTGGCGTAGCCTTCAGTCATGCAGAATCTTTCTCTTTAACAGCTTTGTGTTTCACCTTCCAGGGATCCTCAACAAAATGTTTAAATCATTACACATTAATACATCTTCAAGTCATGGAAGTTTATATTTTCAATAGAATTTGTTAAGGAATTATTTCGCGTAGTATATTTATCATGGGAATTAATTGAATCTATAAAAAAAAGTAGTTTTTATTTTAGATTTTATAATAAAAATCACTTTTTTGTAAGCTATATATATAAATATATAAATAAAGTTTGAAAAATCTTGAAAGTTTCTATAGTAAATAAAATTTGTTCCTAAATAATTTATTCAATAATAATAATAAAATAATATTTTATGTAGTATTTTATATATATATATATATATATATATATATATATATAGATAGATAGATAGATAGATAGATAGATAGATAGATATATTCAATTCAATTCAATTCAAGTATTTGTATAGCGCTTTTTACAATACAACTTTACAGAAAATACATATACATACATACATACTGTATGTGTTTATATATATATATATATATATATATATATGTATATATATATATATATATATATATATATAAATGTAAATGAAGCCTAATAGGCCTGACTTCATCTGTAATGTTATTAAAATGATTCAAAAATAAATATTGACAAGAAAACCACACTGTTCTTCTGAATGTATTCTTTATTCTTAAGCACTGTTTACTTGTGTGATTACTTGGAAAAACTTTATGTTTACTTAATTGACAAGTTATATAATTGTTTTAATTTTATAATGTTTATTTAAATATTTAATCTTTTAAACAAAGATGCTAAATTAGCCTGAAAAGGTGTGGTAACCCTGAACTTTTCAACACCGTGTCAGTCTATATTATACATCTTGCACCTTTCTCTGCGTGTAGCTCATTCTTTCACTGTCACTCTCTTATTTTCCCTCTCTTTTACTTGATCCCCCCTCGGAGGAGTTATTTTTAGCGGATGACTCATAGCAGCTGTTGACAGTAATGTGCTGCCTCTCCTGATTCCACTTTGCAGACATTGTCTGTCTGGGACTGCCTCGCCCGTCTGTGTGTCTGTGTGCATCTATGCTAACATAAACCTTGACACACACTCCCACTCAAACTCACCTTCACAGCTTTACTCAAGCGTTTCTAATGGTCAAAAAGGTTTAAGCTATTACCTCATAGCTGATTACAGATAGAAGAGGTGGAAAAAGTTAATTACACAAAGTCAAAGTTTCGAAATTCAGTTTCCACACAGGAAAGGAACTGAGGCACAGACCTAAATTGACTTTGCCAGAGTGTTTCGCTTCATGCCATTGCAGAAAAGAAGTGCACTAAACAGTATTCAATATGCAATTGTAGGGAACTTCAAATCTCAGGTATAATTTTTTTTAAACTATTTACAGATTTTATATTAATGACATAAAAGGCAACTTAAGAGTACTTAAATTAAATACTTGACTATGTTTCTTAACAGTTGTGCTTTTAAAGTACATTTTAAATAGTTTTAATAAGCTTTTATCATACTTTAAAAAGTACACTTGTTTTGATTTGTTGACTCACATATATGTAACACACTTGAAAATTTGAACTGTAAAGAGTTATTTGATATCACATACAAGTTAAAGTCTTGAATTGCATGTAAGTTTTCAATAGTAATGACATTAAAAGTATTGTTAGTTTCCCAGTACATTTTAACCATATTTCAATGAATATAGAAATAATTGTGAAATGACCTATCAAGTTATTTTTAATTATGATTAACATGCAATTTAGTGTCTGAAAACTTTACATTCAGTTTAAACACAGTAGTAGATTATTATATCAAAAATTAGAATATTATGTAAAGACAGCTACTTTGTTTTGTTTTTTGGAGTACTGTAAAGTGTGCATCTTTTTCACAATGGTAGGCAGGTGATTAGAGCGAAGTCTGAAACTTAATTAGGTCAGCTGGATGGTTTTACAGTCCCCGAGTGCTTTAGAAGCAATGCACAAAAACATGTTTTATTGTGCCTCTTATGTTCTCTTTCACTTTTTGCATTACATAAAACACATGATGAGCTCATTCTTCTGACATCTTTGTTTCAGAATGCCGTTCCAGGCTGGCAGAACTGGAGAGGCCTGTACCACGGGCTCTTTGCATTCGTCGCTGACACTATCAATGCCCTTTATCAGCACGGCCTCAGATAAACAGACGGGTTACGCCACAGGAAGAGTGCAGGCGCTCTCCTGCCGAACACTTAAAGACTCTGGGACTTTTCTGCAGGATCAGATGTCACGTTTGTTTCTTTATCTGTCTTTTGTTTGTTTTGTTTTGGTTGGTTTGTTTTGTACATCTTTTCCCATGGATTCTCATGTAGCATTAGTGACTGAAGCGTGTGTCCCGATATAGACGTCAGTAGGAGTGTGTGCTCTCTGTGCATTTGCATCGTTCTCTTTTGCATCTTTAACTGCAATGCTGGGGAGTTGCATTAAGCCCGGGTTGCTCTCAAGCAAACAAATTGATTAGATCTGTGTAGCGCCTCAGGCCCAGAAGTGCTTTGTGTCGTGGGTTCTCCTCTCAGCTGCCTTACAGGAGCAATAACTGCGCTGCACTATCAGTGGCACAGGCCGCACACCCGCACACCATTAATGGAAAACGGGTGATAAGCGAGATAAGGGAATGCTCACGCATTATACTAATGGAGCACAGTTGGATCGTGCCTTGCTAACGCTGTTTTTTAGCTCTTTGTGTACTGAAGCCTTCAGGGACAATCACTGGATGGTGTGAGGGTTCACCGAACCTGTTGCCCCATATCTGAATCTATACTTCGGGACACAGATTTGCCACTTAATTCAAAGATTGGTCACCTCCAATGGAGGTATGGGAGAGAGGCTGAAAGCCTTGTGGGAATGCCAGACCACTAGTTATTGAAATGGATGGAGAGCAGTGTTAATATTTGTATGAATTACATGTGTACATATTTTCGAGGAAAAAAAGACAGGATAGAATAAAATGAGAGTTTTGTTTCTGATGTGGTTTGTATATTGTAATTAAACGACCTTAAAGTACTTATAATTAAGTTCCCTTTTTCGGTTTCTGTTTTGTTTTGTTAATTTTTTTTAGACCAACACTGGAAATCAGTTTCTGCCTGTTTGCAATTTCTTTGGATTTCAATTAAATAAAGTAAAAAATCCCTATAAAAATATACCTTGCGCAAATATTTGAGAAGCACAAGCTAATTTATTTTGTATGTCCATCATTTGTACTTTTGGTTATTTTGATGATTTGTTTTTGACAAAAATGTTCTGCGATGAGCAAGTGGATTAACGAAGCATGGAGATATTCATGTTGTGTTTTTTGGACCAAATATCTCCCCTCAGTTGTTGTTAAATAAATCCCTTCATATTTTTTTCTGCTGTAATTTATTTGTCTACATAAAGGACTTAACTGAGCCAAAATAGCATCATACTTGAACAGACAAGTTCTCTATGGATCAACGTGTCAGATCCAGGTGTATCTGGGATTTTTAACACTGTTAGGGGTTTCAAGCACTTCCTTTAGAAACCACATTGGAAAAACTGTGGCAAGTCAGTGGGAAAACTCTTTAAACCACTCATATTTCTGCATGAGTCGGCTTTGTAATGTTGGTACAGAGATTTCATGGCATATTGTGGAGCAGAGATGTCTTTCCTGTGGCTGCCTGTCTCATGACTTCCTGTAAAACAGTTGTGTGGTCTCTTTCCTGCAGCCACCTTGTGACTTCTCATCGATATATGTGTTCTCAGATGCAGAAAGGCCTTATTTGTACGGTCAGATTTACACTAAACTCATGTTGCTCATTTTCTAGCTTTGTACTTTTGCCATTCGAAATTTTCTATGTAAAATTTCTATATGAATTTTGTATTGGTTTTTTTTTCTTACCATTTTCAATAAATATGAGAATTACAACAGTGTTCTGGATGGGGTTTTTTCTGTATGATTTCCCTCACACTTGTCAATCAAAAAGGATTTGACAAGTTAAATACAAACATTTTTAAAAACTAGTCTTTATGTGATCCCTTCAGTAATATATTAGATTAGAAGTCTTCAACATGGGGCCAACAAAAATACAATTTTAGAAGCTTGTTTCCTCCATGGGATATAAAAAGGTAATTGCAACTTTTTTTTTTTAAGTCACATTTGCCTTTTTATTTACTTTCTATCCCGAGGCAGAAACACATTTTCTTACAATATTAATTCTAACCAATTCAAACTTCAAACAAAGTTAAGTCAGCTAAATGTTTAAATTTCCCTTTCACGGTTATTTTCTTTTTTTTTTTTTTTATTCCAGGCAATGGCACAAAAAGTACAAGGTAGACAAATATAGTTAAAGAAAAAAAAAACTATATACAGTATTCTCGTTAAAATAAAACAAGATCTTTACTAAACAATTTAGAAGTGTATGATTCTTCATCATCTGTAACAATTATGGCTTCATATCATCACATGTTCGGATTATCTAAAAGAACAAAAAAAGGGGAGCAGGACTTCTACTTCAGGTTCTATTTAGCGTTGATTGGATGGCAGCAGATCTTAAAACGAGTTTGAAGAAAGGGACAAGGTTTAAAATGTTTGGAGAAGTACAGCATGTGTCATCGGAGAGAAGTGTGTCATTTCACCAAAACATCGCTTTTTAAAAATAAATTTACTAAACCGATGAATATTTCACAACATTTGTTTAGAAAATAGATTCCATTTCATGGCGACTTTAATAAAATGTCTTATTTTTGGCTACTGAATTTCAATCAAGATGAACATTATATACCCTGACTTCATTTTGAAAGAGACATCCTGTCTGTTGTGGGAGTTTTGCCTTTCAGTGAACTTTACCATAGCAGTTTTGTTATAATTAGCACAGAACAGTTAAAAATCTTTTCCATGCTAATGCTTAAATCTGCAATGATAAGAATCTTTAAAAGGTTTGGCCTATTAGTGGTACTTAGTAACCCATGTTTCCACTGTCAACGAATTTTAAATGACAAACGTTACATGACTTGCTGCCCCTCCCACTTGAGCACCTGCTCAACCAGTCTGACCAGTCTTCTCATCTGACTCAGACTGACTCACTGATGCTGTGCTGTCATTCGAGGCTCATGTTTATTATCCATGTAAGGCCCGAAGATCTGATTTTGCATGTCTGCAGTCTCAACATATTCAAACATCATAATACACCTCAACTGAAAGGCAAACAAATGTGAAACATTTAGTATGGTTTGTTCCAGTACTGTACATACGGTACGTGTTTGGACTATCAGTCATATCTAATGTTACATTACGTTCTTTAGCATTCCTCTTTGGCTCTTAACTGGACAGGCAGGATAATTTCCTTCTACGAAAACATCGAAATCAAAACATGAGTTCTATAATTTGCCTCGGGGGTCATAAACTCTGTAGTACATTTCCAGTAAATGACATACCTGTGCTGAGCTTAAAAAAATAAAAAATAATTAAGAAGCAGTTCCTGTTACGAACGTCACCGGAAAAAAAAACCCTAGACCTGACAAGATACGTCAAGATGTGCCTCAGGCTTTCACTACAATGTCAGAATGATAACAAGCATCAGAAAATCCACCCGGCCTCATTTCAGCGCAGGGATTGGATGATTTTGTGTGGTTTCATTTTCAGAATGGCTCAAGGGAGCACGGGACACTTTTGCATTAATTTTAAATTCTCTTTAAAGCTGTTTGCCTAATTTTTTGCAATTTAGCATCACAAGAGACCTTTGCCAACAGATAAGAAGAAATGATTGAAATCAATGATGTTCCACACATTTATTTTCTAATAGGCTTTTATTATTTTAATACAAAACGTAGAAATCACATAACCTTGGTGAAAAACGTGGGTGCATGAATATTTAAGAGTGTGTGGACAAAATGTTCTGGTTGTTCTTGGCATCGGTTGTTGTGTGGCATACTGCTATGCAAAGGTACTGTCCAAAAGACAGATTTGGATGCCTGCGGCCACTGGCAGAAGATAAACTCCATGGAGCTTCGTGAGCACACATGCATCACCACACATCTCTCCGTGTTCTCCTGGGTCCACTTATTTGGATCCGAAGTAGTCGACCACCCCGCTGCCCTTCAGGCCGTCGAAGAAGAAAAAGTTCCTGTGCGGAGCATCTCTCTGAGACAGCGCCTGCCGGAGACATGCAAACAAATCTTCAGACACGTCTGACGCCATAGACCTTGAATTCTGTAATTAACGGCTTTGATCGAACGTGTTCTCTGTTGTGGCGACGGAGAATGATGGGCGAGGGGCAGCGGGGAACAGAGAGCCATATGTGAATTGCAGTCTGTTTCATCATGCAGGGAGATGGCGAGACAGCCTGGCTTCACTCCACTGCCATGTGGGTTCAAGGCCTGCCCAGCCACCGCCTCTGAGACCACGGCGCTCACTCCATCACCCCACACAGACCAGTCCGGGCTATGACATCACCCTCTTTACCATTTACTGTATTCTGTTGTGTTGGAAGTTAACTGTGTTTTTATGGCCTACACTACAGCAGATCCTCTTTCTTTCTATAATCCAGGTGTAATTATCCACTCAATACTGACTGATTAAATCACTACGCTTTAAGTTATTAAATCTTTTTTGGTTTATGGAAGATTTCAGGTGCTCGCCGCTGGATTAAATCAGTGACCGGAATATTACCTCGTCATTTCTGGCATTTACACACCGTCAACAGATAAAACTTTTGGACTTAACCCAGATTCTGATGGAGTGGGCAGCTGCCATATGCTACTCATCGCACCTCAAGTGTCACTTTCGCAGCTAGTGAAAACGGAGGGTTTCATGGTTGTGTGGAGAACCAGATTGAAAGTTTGTATGGAAAGGGAAAAGCCATTTCACATTTCATGTACAAGTAGGATGAAAAAGTACAAGAAAACAGAACCTACAATGAAGACTTCAGGCATGTAAATGGATCAAATCAAAGATCTCACCTTGACTATCTCTTGTCCAAGAACTCCTCCGACTACAGCGCACACTGGAGCCATCTCAGAGAAACAGTAACTGTGAGGACCGAACACAAGATGGAGAATTTTACACTTATGGTGCACTCAGGTCATGTTGGAAAGGTTCTATTTGTGAGTTGAAGGGACATGAATTGCACCACAAATTTGGAAAACTGAGACCCCTGTCAAATAAAATAAAATAAAACAAAACATAGGCCCGTGTTCACTAAACTTTTAATCTTACCACTAAGAGTTCTCCTAAATAGCAGTAAACGTTTTTAGCCAAAAGTTTTCTCTTAAAACCTAATCATAAAGCTGCTGAGACAAACTTTTATTTAGAAATGAGAGAAGTCTTAAGAGAAAGGGCGGGGTTGAACTCGTTGCTATGATGTCAGCATGCTTACTAACTATGCACACAGTGATTGGCTGATAGTCTCTGTCAGAGATTTATTCACAAAAAATATTGTGGAGGATGATATAATATTCAAATCAATTTTAATTGCCATAGTCAAGTAAAGATTTGAAGATGCAGGCTAAAATAAGTACATGTTCAGCTAATTGTCAGCCTCTTGCAAGTATGCTTGTCATAATTAGTGAATATGAATATAAACAGAGTGGAATAATCATGACTGATAGTAAATCCAAACTGAAAAAAGAAAACCAAACTTAGCGTAAGTTGTTACTTCTTGCCCAACTGGTTCATGGCAAAAAAGGAAAATTAGGAGTTGGGATAATCTCTTAAATACCTTTTTCTTGATACCTTTTTAAAAGCGCATTTTCATCAAAAGTTTCTAAAACGTTAATGTTCGAGGCAGATTGCCGGCAACAGACACCGTTTGTGGCTTGGTTTGTCGTTCCATCTAATCAATTTTTTTGAATGTGAAACAACAGGCCAGGCTAGCTAGAGTTGCCACCTTGTGTAAAAACTAATTTGTGCAAAAAATAAAGTTAGAGAATACTTTGTATTAATGATGGGTTAACTAATCGTTCAAAACTACCCGATTAGTTAGTGTATTTAAGCTGTGATGTTTTAATTAGCATGCTGTGCTTCAGTTGTTTTGTTTTTGTTTTTTTTACTTATTTTGATCTGTACACTAGAATCTGTAGCTATTTTTTCATTTATGAAAACCTAAGTAGTTAAAAATAATCCATCTTTAAAAAAACGCCTCATTCAGTTCCATTCTGTTGCACTCTGTCTACTTCAGAGACACCCAGTCGGGTTTGGTGAACCTGAAACCAGACTTATTATCATGTCCAACTAGTCGTTTATGCAAACCACCCACTAGCTTTTCACATCCTTGCTTTTTTAAGAAAGAAACATGTTGGAGAGAATGAAGTGAACACAGAGTTTTTACATCTGTAAGTACCTGACAAAGGTATTGGGGACCAGCTCCGAGCTCAGACCCATGGTCTCAAGAACATCATCACGGATTTGCAAGAGCAGCTGAGAGTCTTCAGCAAAGCTGTCTGGCTGAGGATCACGACCTTTATCTGTACGAAACTTCAGAAGCACTGTTGGAGGAAGTAAGAGAGACTGAGTGGGGAAGAATGGGGTTTCAACATTTAAACAGGACGTAAGTGGAGGAGAGATGCATTTAAAGATTTGTGTAGCATGTGAAAAGGCATCAAGCCCCTTTAGGCTATTTTCCAAAGTATCACTTCCCCTTTTTGACTGCCCACCAACTATAACACAATGAACCCCAGCCCACTGCTTTTCCACCTGGCAGCGTAGCACACACACTTACATCAAAGAATCACACACCCACACACTCTATCTGGCACAATTTCAACTTTCATAGCTGAATTAAACCAACATCTGAGGGTTTGGAAAAAAAATCAGATGTAATAGTTGCACCACTGGGGTGATAAAACCTCAAATAAATCAGTGAGTTAAGACAGAGGAAATGGCTCTTCCTCAAAAGTTGTTTGAACTAATGTGTGGTATTTTTGAGCACAGCAATGTATTTAAAGTCTTGCTTCAGTGCACAAATAGGAAGTGTTATTTTTTTCCATAAATGTAATACTAGATGTTGAGGGAGGGGCTGAGGTTCAGTCAGTGTCTGTTCTAATGATAGAGAGGTGCGGAGTCTGCATGTTTTGTTTATGAGAACCACTGCACATGACTGGCCATGGACGGCCTGTGATGGAAACTGAGCCAGTCTCACTGAGGACATCAGGTGAGCACTAGTATAAAAAGTTTAATTACACAGATCAACAGGCCCTCCCCCGATAATGGTGTATGACACACTGTAGGAGGAAACGGCAATGTCTTCAGCTGTCTAGACTAACTGGAATAAAACTAACTACTTAAGCTCATATTTACACCTGGTATAGTATATATAATATTGTCTCTATTTTTTATTATTTGCGAATGGATGTTTGGGCTTGACATGACAAGATTTAAATACTAAAATGTTTTAACACTTTAATGAGTAATGACACATTAATATAATACTAAATAAGAGTAATGGCATTTATGGTTTGCAAATTATTTCTATTTTAATCAAAGGATTCAGAAAAAAATAATAAGAAAAAATGTTTCTTGAGCAGCAAATAAGAATATTTCATTTCATCATCAGAATCATTTCTAAATGATCACAAGACATTGAAAACTGGAGTAATGGCTACTGAAAAAAAAAATCTATCACAGGAATAAATATATATTTTAACATTAAAACAGAAAAAAGTAACTGTTTAGTGTATTTCTGTCCTATGAAGGCAGCCTTGATGAGCAAGAGAAACATCTAGAATATAGTATGTACCTGAAGATCATTCAGTACTGTACAGTTTAAGAAGGAAATAGCAAAACATTACTTTTCCAATAGTTATTGGATTAATTAAATGTAAAGAATATTCTGAGGGTGTACCTTGCAGAAGGAAGTAGTCTGCAGGAGTGCGCTTCAGACTGCTTTTGGCCTTCTCGCTAGTCCAGTCAACCTCCAGGGCTTCTTTGAGAGAGCAGAAACTGATGGTCTATATAAAGAGAGATGCAGGTCATATCAACTTAACTTAAAAGGGTCATATAGATTTGAGTAAAAATGGAAATATATAGTTAACAGACACCAAATCCAGCAACCTACCCACCTTTTTCACCATTGTAGTCACATTGGGGTCAATCTTTGGTTTCTTTGCTTCAGGACCATCATTGGCCTCATTTGACCCTTTCACCACTTTGGGCTTTTCTCTGGCGAGTTTGAATGGGACCGTCAGTTTTTCCCCAATGAAAATCAAACACAACCACCTTTTCCTCCACATTTCCTGACTTACTCTACAAAGTGATGCTCCTGGCCAAGGTCGGAGAACATGTATCCATGATATCCATACACATCTCCACAGAAGACCTTGATGTTCCTGGAGGCACAGAGCTGGTCCACTCGCACCATGAGGTCTTTGGAGCACCTGGTCAGACAAACCTGAACAAAACAATACGCATTAATATGTGCTTGTTTTCAAACCAATGAATGTGATCTTATGAGTACAACCAGAAACTTGGAAGAACAAAGGTTTGGCAATGACAGACAACTGACCGAAAACACTGGCACTCTTATCCAAGGTCCCAAACCTCTCACACCCCTAATTTTGGGTTTGAGATAAGAATGGGGTGGCGTATTAATTGCCGTTTGACATATTGATGGCATGTGCCATGATGCGTTAACTGGGTGAATCTTCAAGAACAGATAGTTCTAGATTAAAAAGCAGGCCTTTTTATTGAAAGGTTATGCAATCTGCACCAGAATATCAACAACACCTCTCAGAAATACAGTTGCAATGAAGAAGTGCCCTGAGGAGTAACATATTACTACTGTTCAAGTTCATCTGGGAACAGGGTACATTGAGAAACATTATGAAACGTGTGGCGAGACATTGTCTTCTAACACGTTCTTCCTGTCAGCATTACGTGCCTCCAGGCAGCCAGAGACTCACAAGAACATATCTTTATCAAGCAGTGACCCCTAGAGGATGCAAAGAAGAAACAAATTATGCCACAAAGGAATATTAATCAGGCCAACCAGCAGCTACCATATGCCTTCACTTGGCATTGCATGACCTTTGTGCTGGCAAATCTTTAATTCAATTTAAGATCTTGGCTTCTGTCCTCAACTATCTTCAGTCCTTCGAAATATGCATCCCACTGTGAATGCTCCCTACATGATGGCTTTCTGCTTGACCTTGTCCTGAACCTCAGTGTTGGTTTTCTTTTGGTAGTATGGACTGCCAAAACATCGGACTCTCTCTGACTCTTCATAAATATTTAAGTTAAGCCTTGGAACATAAAAAGAGAATTTTTGAAGGAAAGCCATTATTTTCTAATGAATGAGAGTTAAAATGAAAAATTACAAGGAGCACTTATAAAAGTATCATAAAAGTGGTCAATATGACTATATTCCAGGTCTTCTGAATAAATATGAAAGCTTCGTGTGAGGACTGAAATGGAAGTTTTATGGCACGTTTGATTTATTTTTAAAGGCTGGAGAGCTCTTGCGACCATCACGTGTGATTATGGAATAGATTGATCTGTACATTATTTCAGCTTTTCTTTCTTTAAAATAAAATCATAGAGGTTTGGAAAGAAACAAGAGCGACTGACTTATGCTAGATTGCTCTTTTTTTCATCAGAATTTAATACATCTCACACTGAGCGTATTTTGGCAACATAAGAAAAAAATATCATGCTTGGTAAATTACAATAATGAGATTAAAGTCAAAATGATGACATAAAAAGTCTAAATTACAACACGAGTCATAATTTCTGAATCTGTTAAAATTGTCATACAAAGTCATCAAAGGTAAAAAGAAATAAAAAGTAAAAAGTCACATTTAGAACAAAAAGTTACAATTGATTAACAATTATGAATTTTTTCTTAATGTCCGCTTTGTCTCACAATTATGACATATTATGTCAAATTGAACTTTGTATCTCATTATTATGACTAATTATTTTTATTGCCTATTATTAGTATTTTTTGGCAGAAACGTGCTTCCAAAAACATAAATAGCTTTTTTTTTTTTATTCACAAAAATATATATATATATATATATATATATATATATATATATATATATATATATATATATATATATTTTTTTTTTTTTTTTTTTTTTTTTTTTACCCCGACACCTGCACAAGCAATTCCCTGTACTTGCTACGCAAAAGATCCTAGTACTTGTCCTTTTTATGCATGTACAGTTCATCCAAACAATGAATTAATTCTGTGTTTTTTTGGCTTCCTCTTGACTAAACTTGCACGTTTATTAAGAAATTGCCTGAAAATAACACCACACATACACAAGAGAAGACAAAGACATCCACTTCTCAAAGAAATATCAAAAGAAACAGATAACAGAGAATAGATGATGTTAAACCCCCTCCTCTTTCTGTGTCCCACCATCTTTTGCCATCCTCCTGAACTCTCACTAGCACTCCCAGAGGGAGGCTTCAGACAGCTTCCATACAGACAAAAGATGAAAGACTGCCTGTCTGCGCTTTGAACAGGGTATGTATACTGACTTCATCTTCCACAACAACAACAGAGTCCTGATTTAAAGAAAATATAGCCTGGAATATATCATATGCTTGGAAAAGAGCAGACGTTTGGAACAGACCAAATAGATAAAAGTCTGTGTCTAGATCTGATGCTGGCTGCTCATAGATGGGTTCACACTGAGCTTGAGGGAAAACGAGGCAAAAAATAAGTTATAACCACATGAAAAGAAAATTATCAATTGTGTATAGAGACATCTAGTGGAAATGACAAAAAGTTTAATTATATATAACTGATACACAAGAACAAACTGAGAGTTTCTGTCCATCAGACTTTCCACAGAAATCTTACATTTCTTATGGGATTTCTGTACAATAAGATTTGCTTTGGTTTTGTAATATGTGCTTTTAAGTAGAACAACAATTTTGGCCCATGGCATTTTGGAAATAAAGATCTATTGTACTTACAATACTCACGTGTCTGTAAAATATTATTGTGTTCTTTTTTTAGTTGCTGAACAATCAGACAGTAGCTCACAACAAAAGATTGCCTGTTGGTATTGTGTACGACTGTGTCAAATCTACAGATTACCCCATAAAACTGCTCATTCCAGGACTCACCGCATCAAACTGGAAGAAAAAGTCATCCGGCTTGCTCTCCACTGCATCGGTGTCTGCCTTCACTTCCACCATTGGGTTGAGTAACTGAGCTCTCTCCAGAGAGGCCTGGGCCTGGTTCTGACCATCTGCATCCACAGGGATCAGGAACTGAGCACGTCGAGACTCCTCGGTCACCTGAAGCCAAATAACAATTAGTTATGTAAAGTTGAAGCAATAATTCACCCAAAAATCTATACAATCTTATGTCTTTCCAAACCTGTAATATCTTCAGTGGAACACATGTTAAAGGTCTAGGGTCTAACAGCCTCAGTCACCATTCAATTTCATTGTTTTTCCATCCAATTAAAATGCTTTGACATTCCACAGAAGTAAAAAAGTCAGGTTTGGAAAAACAAGAGCATTTGATGATGAAATATTGAGGTGAATTACTATTTTATGTCAGTCTTTCTATATGATACCTGCTCATGGTCCAGGAGAGTCAGTCCTTTGACCCCAGCCAAAATAAGGTTCTTTGCTACTTCTGCACCAAGACCCCGGAGACCAACAAGAAGAACCCGTGATCCCCTCAGTCTGAAAATGTAAAATACATATGCATGTCATTAATTTTTACATTATATTGTTTATTATTTATGCATACCTAATCTAGACATGTATTGTGGAGTTACCCTTATACACCATTTTATTTCAGAAAAAAGCTTGCATGTGAAAGATACTAAAATAACGCATTTGAAATCAAACTTAAAAGGTTTTTGCGTTATTCTTAAACAATTAGCCAAATATCACTTAAATTAAGAGTACACTTGTTCTTTGTGTACGAAATTGTTATCAACAAACCTCTTTTGAGCATCGAGACCCCAAAGGCGAATCTGTCGATCATATTGTGCAGCCTCCTCCTCGCTGATAATATTTTCCTCTTTTTCGATGGTATCAATCATTTCTAAATATTTCCGTTTTTAATATAATAATATCCTGTGACGAATTAACTGTTTGTTTTGACTATTCTACGCTGTGTTTTTTCTACTGCCCATTCAATGGGAAAGAAATGCCGCTTTGTGATCCTCGTTCAGTCGCGCGTTGATGACGTATGAGTGGAGGGAACGCGCCAGATTCAGAGCGTAATAATAAACACGTCACAATCCTCCAGTTGCTCTAAACCTTTTAAATCCATCAGCTCGTATTGAGATTTGTGAATTATTAGAATGTATATTTGTATAACTGAAAGATTGTGTACTGTGTATTTATCACCATGGTTTCTAATAACTAACTTCATTATTTTTAACTAACTAAACATTTTTGAAAATATTATGGTTTCTAACGTTATAGGGTAATTATGACTTAGTCTATGTACCATTATTGAAAATGTTGTCCATTGCCATTCTGTTATAATCTAATTACATATAAACTGAATATAAAAATTCAAATAATAAAGTGTCTTAAATAGCCTATTTATTACAGTCTTAGGTACAGATAGGTACAAATTAAATTTTTGAAATGTAAATTATTAAATTATTGTTTAAAAGCTACATGCTCACAAAATACAATATAAAATAGTCTATGCAAAACTATTTCAGGAAGAGTTGAATGTCACCTCATTAGTCAGTTTAAATAAAATAACTGCTCTTGAGCCCTTTGTCACTTAATCAGACTGAATAAGCTTTTTTGCAATAAAAATCTTTTTATCTGCACTGTTTGTTCACTTCTCTTGTTTGCACTCTATCTGCCATGTGTCTTGCACTGCTTTATTTAACTGTATATTTCTTTTTTACATGGCCTAATTGTATAGTTACAGCTTATATTTTATATTTGATCTAGATTTTTAGGCTCTACTGTTAGTGTTATCTATATGCATCGAGGGTCTGAGAGTAACGAAATTTCGATTCTCTGTATGTATTTACTGTACATGTGGAAGAATTGACAATAAAGCAGACTTGACTTGATGTCACATTTAAAACAGTGGTTCTCAACCAGGGGGCATGAGCAAACTTCCAAAGTGGTCACAGAATGACTTCAAATTGTTTAAATTATTATTATTATTTAAATTACATTAATAATATTAATAATGTGTTAAATCAATCTAACTTAAAACGATTTAAAAAACGCAACCGGAAAACTGATATTATTATTTTAATTGTTTTTAACTGAAGATCATACAGATCTTGAAACTTCTGGAATCACAATATTAATTGTTGATAAATAATAAAATGTATTATACAGGGGCCTTCGATAAGAAAAAAAAACGCATTTGTTCTTCGTGACCCGATCGGTCATTTCCGTGACAAGCGACGTCACGTCGCTTCAGCCCGCCCCTTCTCCTCGGAGAAGAAGCGTCGCCATTTTAAGTGAATGAGTTTCATTTCACATCGCAACTGTAGGACGGAGAACCTCAGGAACGTTTTCAACCTGTTTCTCTTTTATACTGTTAGTGGGAATTGACTGCTATGAACTGAATCTCTTCCTAGAGCCAATCAACAAGTAGCTCAAAGTCAAGTAACGCATAAGACAGTTGATTTTTTGCACTGAATGTAGAACGTTAGAGGAAATGGCTGTGGAAAGCATGACTGTCCATCCAAACTCCCCAACAGCCAACCACGAACACAACAGTCTTCTCACTGACGAAAGGTCGAGTAATATCATCATATTTCTATCCAACTATTGATTTGTCCTTTGCTTTTTTTCCAAAAAAGAAAAAGCAAGGGCATTTGCTTTTTTTCCTTTCAAAGGGATTAAAGTCGCCTTTTCTGGGAGCGTGCAGAGGTAACGAAACGCCATCTTGAAGCGTTACAGTCTGGAAGGTCATTAGCGAATCAGGAAAACATTCAGAATATGATCAAGTTTACATTTTATCAGCTACTTTTCGAAGCTTTTGTAAGCGATCGAAGACCAAGGGGCCACTGACTACGCCAAAACATTGTTTCAGTAACTCAATGTTTTCATCACAGATACAGAACAGACGGACAAAAGAAAACACTGTTTTGGTTATTAAACACAAATTACAATTCGACTTAATGCCAAAAGCGTACTGTGTGAACTGTGTCGGGGAAATGGTAAAATACATCCGCGGCAACGCATTAAGGAATTTGTTTCTTTAACAATCGCGAGGCCTGGACGACGCTAAAGCTAGCAGTGCTAACAGTTAGCAGACGAGTTACAATAGAAATACAACAATAACACGGCTAACGGAAGCTAGCGAGAAGCAACGGACAAGCATGGTTTAAAACGTATCCGATTGATGAATCATCGCTTTATTTAATGTAACTTATCATCGAATATACGATTACGATTCTGTTTATATTTACGGAATAGCATCATTTACGCTAGGCGATGTTAATTTGTATCGGTTTAGCACTTAGCATGTATGGTGACGTTAAGTGTCACGAGCTGCGCACTTAGATTTATTGGGGACGTCAAATATCTTAAATCTTGAAATGCTTATTTAGGGTTTTGCATGCTTGAGTTTTGCGTTTATATTTCAAAGTGAATGTACACTCTTATACCGCTATATTTCCAAATAACACGTTCTTGGAGTTTACCGTCAGTTTTAAAATATTAATATTTCTCGTAAAGCTGTAAAGAAATCACACTTTATCGTCTCATGAATTTAGCTTGCAAAATTTCATTAACAGTACGACATTTGGACGATACAAACTAATAATGGAAATAATTTGTACCCATAGTTTATAGCTGTTTTGGCTCATTAAGTGCTGCTCCTCAAGTCCTCCAGGTCAATCATTTGTTGAGAGTAGGCAAAAACAAACACTGTCACTTATTGCTAACAATTTGTTATACGTTCCACAACAGGTTTCCCTGTTTTTTCATATTCTAGTTTTGTTGTGCACTGGTTAGTTTTGTGTGCACATTCATCCCTCATGAATCTTTACTTGCTCCAATGTGTCAAAAGCATTCAAGGTCTTACCAAAACATGAAGCAACACACGAAAGTGCTTAACCATACCACCATTGTCTGCAAATGCCCAAAAATGCAACCTCTCACCTCCCTTGAAAGTCATTTAAAGTCATATTGAAAATCATAACTAAGTTACTATTATTTCACAGTAAGTATTTTTTTCAGTTCATTACCAGAAATGTAAAGGCCAACATTTTGTCTTTGCATGAAATGTGCCTTATCACTTGGATACTTGTAGTAAAAAAAAGAGGTAGTTTGTCAATCTGCCCACACTTTACGTCTAAGCAATTTATTAATGTTAGCAATTGTCAGTTTTACCGAGGTGCATTATTAATATAAGCAAATAATACAACTGTGGGACTTATAGAACTTGACTAACTGTTCAGAGAAGCAGATGACATGAGTTTATCTTCATTAATTGAAAGATTAGAGTCACACAGTCAGTTGAAACAGAAGTTTGTATATTTATTGCAACTGTAAAAAGCTTTTGGAATCATCTTGTAAAATATCCACAAGTTGAAGATTTAAATTGAAGTAAAATGAGTTTTATTTTCCAGTGAAGTTTATAGAAATGGGTGGATTAAGACCCTTGTGCCGATTTTAGACCGTTTTTAACATGTCTAGGTGTATTAAATGGTCATCACACGATGGTTGCTTGTTTTATACTAGTTAAAGAGCCTGGGATACATAATAATTATGCAGATGTGTCAGCTGATTTACCTTCTGTGGTAATAATTTAATCTTGTATTGTTTGAATTATTTCTGACCCAGAGGTTTGCATTGCAGTTTGTCTGATAGCACATGTGCTCTTGTCAGAAGTTGCATTGCACAGACCTGTTGTTTTTCTAGGCCAAAGTTGAGGGGTTGGTTAGGTGATAATGTTTTTTCAGTGCTTCTTTGTGTTATGTGGCAACTCCTTATCGCTGAATAGGAGTTTGAAAGGGCTCTCCTGTCTGAATGTAATGTCATTGTGAATGTAATTTATCCTGTATATACTTATATATGTGTTAGATCTCCTATGAACAGAGTGGCTTTGAGTTGTTCTCAGCAGGGCACAAATGAGCAGTGAACATTTGACACCCTGAGTATGATGACTGAAGCAACTAAATTAAAGTATTGCGTCTGTGGATTGGCAGCCCTGTTTATAAAGAGATCTCTCTTGACCTGACTGTGTAGTTTGAACATCAGTTAAGACATCTCAATTTTGCTTAGTTATCTACAATGTAATGTCAAGTGAATTGTTATTATCTCAACCAACGGAAATCGTCTTGTCAGAATTAAGAAATGAAGGCCCACTTAAAAAGCATTTAATAGATTGAATGTTCTCTTCTGCATAGTTTATGACAACAGCATCCTTTTTGAAACTTACCAGTTATCATAGACTAGAAGTAAATGAGTTCTCCAACGGCAATGAGTCAAATAAAAAAGTTATTTCCTGTGTAACGCTGTTCTGAGTTGTGACATCGTTTCTGTATTTTGTCAAACAGGCAAGAAGATGGGGAACTGGAAGAAGGTGAGCTGGAGGATGACGGCGGAGAGGCAGAGATGCCCAGTGGTGAGGGAGCTGATCCCCAGGATAAACCTCGCCGAAGCAAGGAGCACCATGCCAGTGAATCAGATGATGAAAAGTCTCATCGGCGGAGGAGAAAGAGAAAGAGGGAGAGAGAGCGTGAAAAAGAAAAAAGGAGGGCCAAGAAAAAGCGTAAATCTAAGCACAAGGTTAGTGTTTTTGTTAATATGTTTTTATAATAGTCTATTATGCTTACCAGGGCTGATTGTATTTGATCAAAATACAGTACAAACAGCTAATATTGAGAAATATTACTACAATAACACTTTCTATTTAAGTATTTTTTTAAATGTATTTTATTCCTGTGATGGCAGAGCTGAATTTGAGACCATTCCTTAATTTTTCACTGTCACATGATCCTTTAGAAACCATTTTAATCTGATCATTTGCTGCACAAGAAGCATTTGTTTTTATTAATGTCAAAAACAGTTACTGATTAATGCTTATCTGAAAACTGTTATAAAAAGAATTCACCAGGATATTTTGATTAATAAAAGGTTCAAAAGAGGAGCATTTATTTAAAATGAACACTATAAATGTCTTTAGTCGCATTTTATCAATTTAATGTGTCCTAGCTGAATAAAAGTATTAATTTCTTCTTTTTTTTTTAATCCTGCTGACCACAAACATTTGAATGATTGTGTATGTCATCTTCTCAAATATAATGCAGCGTCACGCATCCTCCAGCGATGACCACTCAGACTACAGTGACGAATCAGATTACAGCCCCAGTGAAAAGAGAAAATACAGGGAATACAGCCCTCAGTATCCTCCCACTGTGAGTAAAAGATTAGTTTTGTTCAGGACTTGATTTATTTAAAGTAACACTCGTGACACAACACCTTCCTTTACTGGCCAGCCAATCATGGGCGCTAACTATGGTTGTTAGTTGCATTGAATTTGCGATCATATTTGCTTCTGGGAAATGCACCCCAGGTTAGGTTTTAATCCCAGTCTGTATTATGGTCACTATTTATAGTCTCAAGGCGGTTACCCTCCTGCTCCCTCTGGTCATGGAGGCCCCATGCCAAAGAAAGGTGGCTATATGAAGATGGACAAGCAGGGTTATGGTGGCTATGATGACTATGAGGAGGAAACATATGAAGGAGAAGAGGATGAGGACATGGGTGAGGATGACTTTGATGATTTCACCAAGGAACTAAACCAGTACCGCAAGGCCAAAGAGGTCGGAGGTGGTCCACGTGGCAGAGGTGAATGTTAATTTCATGGTCTTGGTTGAATGTTTTGATGCATATGAACAAAAGTGGTATACTTCATTTCTAAAAATCCTTAGGTAGGCTAGATGTTTGGAGTTTGTCCTTTCGTTACAATGTCAAAAGCATGACAAGCATCACATGTTCAGTGTCTGCATGCTTCATTTTTTGACTCGAAGTGTGTGAATTCACACCAGTGTGTCAGCATTTGTGTGATTACATCTGGTGAACCTTATTGCTTTCACACAGGTGGCAAAAACCGCATGAAGAACCACAGAGGTCGAGGCAGAGGAGCAATGAGGGGACGTGGTGGGAGAGGAGGAGGCAGAGGGAGAGGACGGGGCAAAATGGGAGGAGAGAATGATGATGGTGATGGCATGTACGATGAGATGGAGGTTGGTCTTCATTTGCAAGTTATTGACTTCATCAAGTTATTAACGGGGACCTTTTTGATTTCGAATTCTACAAAAGGAAATGCCCAAAATCTTAAGAAAATGCTATTGAGACATGATTCATGAAATATTCCAGCTATCCCACACCTGGGATTATCCAGTGTGCCATTTACTATTTGGCAAGCTGTACAAATTCAACAAGTCATTTTGTCTTTTACTTAACCTTAAGACATTTTTTGTTTTTTTGATAGTATGGAGATGATGACTTTGACAACATGGGAGACGATGACTATGATGACTACTCAAAAGAGCTAAATCAGTACAGGAAATCAAAGGACAGAGGGCGGGGTGAGTTCTACTCGAATAATAGATGTAAGAACACACCTAAATCTCAGATCAGCATTGAAGGTAAAGTATTACTTGTTTGAGTGTTTGTAATTTCTAACCTTATTTTTGTTTTCTTCAGGTGGAAAAGGTGCGCGGGGTCGTGGGAGAGGCAGAGGAGGTCGAGGAATGAACCGGGGGAGAGGGAGAAATCGAGGGAGGGGCCGTGGAGGAGACCAAGGTCCCGATGAAGATAACAGTGGAGATATGGACATGGGGGTAAGACAGCTCTACAGACTGTCCGCTCGGTTCATAATCAATCTGCAAAACATAAATTAGCAACTGAATCATTTGTTCTCTGACTTCTTTAGGATGGATCTGGAGGCCCGAGGAGGAATGATCAGGAGAAACACGGACCGGACAAGAAGGGGAAAGCCATCTGTAAATACTACATTGAGGGACGCTGTACATGGGTAAGCTTACTTTGGTGGATTTTACATATAAAATTTATTGTAATACAATCTAGATGTCATTGTCTTTAAAAGCATTCAAATAAATGATCGTAATAAGATGATGCAAAATTACATATGACTGCGGACAACCTGAGTTATATCTGTATTAAATGCTGTCATTGTATCATCAGGGTGACCACTGTAACTTCAGTCACGACATTGAGCTGCCAAAGAAGAAAGAACTCTGCAAGTTCTACATCACTGGCTTCTGTGCACGAGCAGAAAACTGTCCTTACATGCATGATATCCTTTGCTTGCTTGTATTCTCATTAGCACTTATCATCTACATAAGGACATTTTATTGATACAGTCATGCTATCTGATGTTGAAATAAGTCCTTGACTCCACTGCACGTGATTTCCCTTGCAAGCTGTTCCATACAACAGGGAACTGTGTGAATGGTGAGGAGTGTATGTTCTCCCATGAGGCCCTAACAGAAGATACTCAAGAGCTGCTGGATAAGGTGACCTTCATCAATATTTTTAATTCAGATGTAGTTCTCTCATTGTTGTTTCTATGCATGTAGAGTAACCCTGCTCCTATTTTTTTTCATTGAAGATGCTGGCAGAGGATGCAGAAGCTGGTGCAGAAGATGAGAAAGAGGTTGAGGAACTTAAAAAGCAAGGCATTAACCCTCTTCCAAAACCACCCCCTGGTGTTGGTCTTCTCCCAACTCCACCAAGACCTACTCCAGGGGATTCCTCTGCACCCGGAGACTTTGGAATACCTGGTGCCCCACATGGTAATATCCCTCCAAGTTGTCCAACAGCTCCAGGCCCTGGTACAGGCCCTGTTCCTGGTCCTGGAGTTGGGCCATGCCCAGGCCCTCCTCCTCCCTGCCCAGATGGAAGCACCTTCCAAGGGCCACCAAACCCCAATGGCGGTCCTCCGCCACCTATGGGTCCACCACCTGCTTGTGGAGGAAATGCTGGAAAGAAGATTCCATCCTTATTTGAGATTGTGGTGAAGCCCACAGGACAGCTTGCACAAAAACTGGGTGTCAGGTTAGCTATTTTTTCTTTCTGTCAAGTCATCTTGGTTTACTTACTAGCTGAGTACAGAATGTACTGACATAGACGCACTCTTTACAGAGGACCAGGTCCTGGCAATGCTGCTGCAGGACCTCAGGGACCTCCTGCAGGTCCCCCATGTGCACCTCCGCCTCGCTTTCCTGGGGCCTCACCACCAGGACACATGGGTCCGGGTGGTCCTCATGATATGCCTCCGATGGGCCCATCTAACATGAATCAAGGCCCTCCATCAATGGGTACAGGACTACCAATGATGCAGAACTTTGGCCAGGGAGATGGACCACCAAACCCGGGCATGATGTCTCCAGGTGGTGGAACATCTGGTAACAACTTTTATGATAACTTCTACCAGCAGCAGCAAGTTATGTCGATAGATGGAAGTGGAAGAGATGGTGAGTTCATTTTGTATTTTAACTTCAGTTCTTTATTAAATTCCAAATTAAATTTTATCAGTACATGCATTGCCTGAGACTTGGACTCGTGTCCTTGTTGTTGCTCACACCATGCTCTACCATTTGAGCTGATGTGAACTGCTTTATTGTCCTACTCTGTTCTACTTCTGGAACAAGAGATTAGTATTCAGCCTAATTCTTCGCTTCCCGGTACAGGTGACAACTTTCAAGGTGTGGGTGGTGGAAACTTCAATGATCAGTCACCTGGGAACCAGAACTCTGGAAGCATTGAGGTTGCAGCTAATGTAGGTCCATCTAATCAGACTGGTATAGCAGTGCCAGATTTCCTGCCCCCAACGCAGCGTGTGCTGTTTATGAGACTCCAGCAGAAACAACAGGAGGATGAGGAGAGAGCCAGGAGGCTGGCTGAAGGAGGAGGAACTGAGAGGGAGAATGAAGGTACTAATGAAAAACATTAGGCCCCCTTCATGAAATAGGAGCATAATTCATTTTTGTGTAAATACTTCATAAAGCCGTTCTGACATAAACTTTCAAGTTCATGAAAATGTTCATATTTTTAATAGGGATGCACCGAAATTTCGGCCACCGAAAATTTTCGGCCGAAAATGGCCTTTTCGGTTTTCGGCCGATAGACTTTTATCACCGAAACAACACGGCCGAAATGTTGTGATGACGCAAACAGAAACGAGACCTGCACGTGCACCTGCAGACCACGAGCTCCACGCTACATTCACTTAACAACAGTGAGAACATTCTCTCTCTTCGTATCCATTTATTCGCAGCACGTCTCCTAACAAAGAGATTAAGACGGACCACGAAGTAAAAACAAAGAAAAGTACAGTCTTATAGAGTCTGTTAGCACACGTCTCACTGAGATCTTTTCGGATCCTCTGCACTTCATCGCGAATGTGCTTGATCCGCGTTATAAAACCATTACTTGGATGCGGAAATAAGGCAGCGCGCACGAGAAATGATCCAGGCCGCGCTGGATGCGGAGAACCCGCGTGGAGACGGAGAAGCGCCAAGTGCAGGAGACAGATCAGAGCGCAGAAAAAAAGACTGGTCTCTGCACCAGATGAGGGGCATGCACCATCGTTGTCTGATATTTTCAGTGGAATTCTGCAAGAAAGTGCCTCAAATAATAATAATACGTTGGCTATTTTGTTCTTAGGCTACTGTGTGTATATATATATATATATATATATATATATATATATATATATATATATATATATATATATATATATACACACACACACACACACAAACATATATACATACATAATATCAGATTGTAGCCATATTTATGCTAGATTTTCTGCTAGATTTCTGCTTTAATTTGATAAAAATGTTTATTTATGCCCTGGCCCTATTTAAATACACTCTCACAAATATTTCTCAAATGTCAGGCAGATGACAAGCTCAACTGCTCAACAGCTAGATGGTTATCTGTCTGAAGTCCCCATCCCAGAAGTGATAACAGTCTTGCCAACTGGAGAAGGAATGCACTTTCTAGTCCTACATAGAAAATTTCAAATGCACTTCACCTAAATGCACTTTATTTTTATGAGAGAACTGTTCATTTTAAAACCTTTCTGCAGGCCAGTAGGCCGGTACATTATTATTAAATATACACATGAGTGGGATACATTTTTAGTTTGAATTTTATTTTATACTGTGCATTGTTGCAATGTGCTTAATACATATTTGCATCATATGTAATTATGTATTTTTATGTGTTTTTTTAAAATAAATTATGTAATTGTAATTATCTTTTGAAACTTTAATATTAATTTATGCAATTGCAATGTCTTAATTTTAGTAAAGTTAGTACACGGTCATAGCATAAATGCAATGGTACTAATAATTGGCATAATTTCTATCGGTGTTTCGGTTTCGGTTTTCGGCCTTGGTTTTCTCTTTTTCGGTTTTCGGTTTCGGCCAAGAATTTTCATTTCGGTGCATCCCTAATTTTTAAATGTTCATCTGCTCGCTACCACGTGTAAATGGTGCGTAAAATGTTCTGTGTTCTTTTTGGCAAACTGATGACACAGAATTTTGATGCACTGCAATAATAAAGTTAATTTGCCTTTGGACACTTAAAAAAATATAAATAAATTATTTTATTTTATTTATTTATTTTTTTGCAGCTGAGTTGATAATTGTAAAAGGCAGCTCAATTTATTATATTTGGTAAATTTCTTAAAAATTAAATACTAGTAGGCTAATGTTGCTGCCATTAATATTACTTACCATAGCAACTAAAGCTTCTCAACTGGTAAAACGCTGTTCCACCAAAGCCACCAGTTGGTGGTTTTAAGAAGAGCGCCTGACATTTTTTCCGCTGACTGAAAACACTTTGGTGGTCACACATTATTGAATATTTATTGATATGCATATGGCCTAATCTTTTTTGGCATTTATGTAGTATACTGTAGCCAGACCTGTGAAAGTAGAACAGAATATTCCACTGCGTTCCTGTACACGCAGTTTGTGTAGCTGTAATTCATAGGTGGGGATCATGCTAATTGTGAATGATGCACAAGCACCCTGTTCACGAATGATTGGAATTCATTATCATACACGTTTAACTGTCAAATCGAAGAGTTTTGTGAATCCGGAGGAGAGTTTTTGGGAAGGTCCGTTTTATGCTCAAATTACTCAGAATTTACTCATATTTACGCAAGTTTCATGAATGAGTTCTATTGCCTTTGCTTGCAGAATTTAGTACAATATCATATGACATATTTTCTGCAGAATCAACGTGTAAAATAGCTTTTATAGAAGATTGTTCACTCTTTACTAAAGTACTTTTCAAGGAAGCTGGCCTTTTTAGATAAAAAATTTTTGTCATACAAATAGCTGAGGTTTTCAGAGTCCTTATTTTAAATGTATAAGTTGCCAAGGCTATTTCTGGGAAGGAAACATTTCAAGGGCTCTGCTCAAAGCTTGACCCTGCCCAGGACCTCATAATACTGTAAACATCCTCTGGCCTGGGGTTGCGCAATCTTGCCATAAAAAAATCTTGTACCTCCACTAGATGGTGCTTTCTTGCACTGAGTGAAACGTACATGGGCTGATGTTTTCAGTTTAGACTGCGAGTTAAAAGAAAGTCCCACTGATCTCTGAATCTCTGCACTTCCATTTACTTACAGGAGATTCAGCAAACTGGTATTCCAGTGAAGATGAGGATGGTGGTGGCAGTGTCACTTCCATTCTTAAAACCTTGCGGCAACAAACACAAACCCAAGGCCCTGCCAAGCCGGATGGAGCTCCCAGTGATCCTCGTCTACAAAAGTCTCAGGCTGCACAGACACCCAGCCGACCAGCAGATCCCCGCCTAGCACGAGACCCACGACTATCCCGCAGCACAGACTCCTCTCAGGCACCTGAAGCCAGTGCTTCATCCTCTCTATCTCCTACCCCTTCAGATCCCCGTCTTGCCCGGCATGCAGCCGCCCATGCACCTAAACCCGAGCCCCCACTTGTGTACAAACCCCCGCCATTGACCGCCCCGGCCAGTAATGAAGAAGAGGAAGGTGAGAGGATGCTGAGGGACAAGCCCGTGCCCATCCCCCTTGATCCTTTAATGGGCATGGCTTTGCGTGATCCCCGCTCCCAACTACAGCAGTTCAGCCACATTAAAAAGGATGTAGTACTACACAAGCCTTCATTTTCTAAGGCAGTGCTGTGGAGTCCTGAAGACTTAATTCCTATTCCCATTCCTAAACAAGACTTGCTCCCACTGCCCCCTGGCATCCCTCCAGTTACCGCCATTGATCCCCGTTTGTCCCGTACACAGCCACAGCACCAATCTGTCTCTCTCCCTCCTACTGCTCCTCCTGCTGAGCCGTCAAATCAGTCCTCCTCTTCCCTACCAGACTTTGAACTGCTCTCCCGAATCCTCAAAACTGTCAATGCCTCTTCATCCAGTCCTTCTCAAGGCGCTTCTACAGGAATCTCTTCACCTCCGTCCGTCTCTGTCGAGAAGCCTGTTGACCCTCGCATGGCACGAAAAGCCACTGCGGACCCCCGACTCCAGCCACAAAAATCTGCCCTAAAGTCCACTTTGGAGGCATCTGCTCCTCAAGGATCTCCCCCAGCTGCCTCCCTATCTCCACCTTCCTCCAGCCCTAGCATCGCACCCTACGATCCTCGGCTGTTATCAGCGGGAGGGTCAGTTCGAGGTGTCGGAGCTGGTGGCGTAGGTAGCGGCAGCAGCAGCAGCAGTAACGTGCTGAGCGGCATCAGTCTGTACGACCCTCGGACTCAGGGCTCGGACAAAACCGAGGGTTCAGGGACCTCTAGAAACACTAGTCCTCCCCCTGAGCCCAAGTCAAGTGAAAGTACAGCAGCTTCATCTAAACCCAAGTCTAAAGAGCCCCTGTTTGTGCGCAAGTCTGCGCTGGACCAGCCGGAACCGGAGAAGAGCTCGACGGAGCAGACTACAGATCGCTACAACAGCTACAACCGCCCTCGACCCAAACCTTCACCTTCACCCAATGCAGGGACTGCTGCAGGGGCCCCTGCCACAGGCGGTCCATCCGCAACTGGTCAGGGCCCTGCTGGTTCTACAGAGCAGCCCGCAGGAGTTCACAACCTCCCTGTTTCCACACTGTTCACCATGGTAAAGCAGGTCAACAAAACAAGTGGCACTGGCAGCCCTCTTGGCCGCAATAGCCCCGCACAGCCTGACGTGGCTGAACAGGACAATGGCTCTCTAAAAGATGTTTTCAAAGGCTTTGACCCCACAGCGTCACCGTTTTGCCAGTGAACTCTTCTAAGCCGCTTTAGGACTTCACAGATAACCCGATATATATCAAAATATTCACTCTTGCCAGGTTACACACCACAGTATTCACATATAGATTTCTATTGGACGGTTGGGATTGGGAGGGATTATATCTGTACTAGTGAAGAGAAAGAGAAAAAAATAAAAGGCTATTTTAAAACCAAATGAGAAACGTTTAAATAAAATGTTCATTTTAAGGACCTCTATGCGTGTATACATCAAGAAAAACTGAACTACATTAATTTTGGCGTCACGAAAGACAAACACTTTCATCATCCTATACTAAACAGGTTCTTTGGATTATGACCCATTACCCTCACCCTATCATCCTGCTCGAGTTTGCCGGCTGACTTTTTTGGTCCACCTGGCTTCAGGGAGACTTTATTTACTGCCACTCTCTTTGCCTCCTGCGGTGGAGCTGAACTAGTTCATGTTGTTTGCTGGCACTTTTCATTTGCTTCCCACCATTGAATTCAGATCTTTTAAAATACATTTTAGCTAAATTTCATCTCTGCTTAGACTAGTTTGCTAATTTTTCACGTCTGTATGGATGCCGCTTATATTCCTATTGCTTCAAATTCGTGTTTAGTCTATTGATACCACTCCACAGATGAGACCTACCTTTGTATGTGTTTGTGTCACATGTGAAATCATTTTAATTTATTTTTTATACTTAAGCGGTCTGCTTTTTTTTTTTTCTTCTTCTTTGTAACGTGGCTGTCAGATTGAACAATTTTATAATGTGTATATATATATAAATATAAATATATATACATGTGTATAGAACATATTCTTCCCATCTGGTTTGTAAATTAACTTGAATTGTGCAACAGCTAATGTTGATGGAATATATATCATGTCATTCTGTTGTTTTCTCACAGCTCTGTCATGCCTTCCCTGAAACAGGTGGGATGTCTCAATGACTGCTCCGAAGTATCTTGTTTTTTTTTTGTTGTTGTTGTTTGTTTGTTTTTGGTTGCCTCTCTGCAAATGACGGCTTTGTAAATTGAAAAGTGTCCATATTTGACAAAAGGTAACATTTTGTAACCATTCATTGTAGGTAAAGTTGTGAAGTATTTAATAAAGGCAATACCAGATTGAAAACGAGCAGGACCTCAAACAGTGAGTGAATCGGTGTGGTGGTTG
This sequence comes from Carassius gibelio, assembly GCF_023724105.1. NCBI lineage: Eukaryota > Metazoa > Chordata > Actinopteri > Cypriniformes > Cyprinidae > Carassius > Carassius gibelio. Next base: position 13,108,250 of record NC_068410.1, read on the forward strand.
TGTCATGATTCTTTTGTCCATCAGTGTGAGCGTGATGTGAGTCATTTCCTCTAGATTCCAGGTCTACCACATTCCTTACTCTTTATTGTTGGTAGGGTTTTACAAAGGTATGGCAAGAAGGACGATTGTGTCATTGGTGTTTCAAACTTGAATGAATTTATTTCATCTAAAGAAAAAAAAAGAACAAAGTTGGGAACCAAACCAAAAGTTGGTTTTGGTGACATTTGACCTCCATTGAATGGAGAAAAGAAAAACATTTCTTAAAAATATCTTCTTTGCATTTCCACCGAATTAAGTCTTACAGGTTTAAGAAGGGAATAAGGAAGATACAGAAATAATTTTATTCCTTTAAGTGCAATGTAGGTTACCTTTATGGCACTTCCCTCAGCACCAATGTAAACTGAAGAAATCTCAGTTAAGTTAAAGTTGTCAATTTATCACAGGGCTTAACAGTGTCTTAGCTGTCACGCTGAACCTCCCTAAAATGAGAAAGATCCTATTTGACTTTGTTTTACATTAGTTGGTTGTAAACACATTTCTATACAGTGTACCGCCACACCCTGCTGTTTTTATAACTGTAGGGACAACTAAATTCAGCTTTTTTTCTGCCCATGTTTTAGATTTTAACTGCTATAATCTGATTCAATATACAGCAAGATAATCCAAAAAGCACCAAGTTCATTATGGATGACTCCACTCCAGTATTTACAAATTGTACATAAATATGAGATAATGTATACTGTATATTTAGCTCTTTAAAATGCCTGAGACATCTGAAAGTTGCGCTTGAGTAACTCTGAACCTGAGGAGTGCTGATTTTCTCTTGCAGGGGAAACTGGCCTTGATTAAATGGAGGCTAAATTTGCGTAATGCTCTTATAAAGTAGCTTATTTTAGCCCAGATCCTTTGTTTCAAACTGTATGCAAAGCTTTCTCAGAACTAAAATACAGCTACTGTCAACACCAATTGAAAATAGAATAGCTGAACCTCCATAAGAAATGATGCATGGCATATATTTCATAACTAAACCTTTTCAGCTAAATTTTAAGGCTTGAGTAAACATGATATCAATCTAAAAAGATTATAATTGCAGTATTAATTTCTTACATAAAAAATATTTTTCTGTACTTTAATAGGGCATTAAATAAAATAATAATGTGGCATTTAATTTACAGCTATTACAACCTTATATAATAATTTTTTATGCGGAAAACAAAATTTCAGAACTACTATCAATATAAACATTTTACTGTCAGCCTATTTTTAGTTTTACTTTAACTGGAAGCCCTGCTCTCAATCTAGAACTGTTTAGGAGATTAAGTCGTTCTAAATGTCATGCCAAATTTCTACAGCCATCATGTTTGTGATTCCCATGTGGACACAACTACAACCTTGTCTTTGGTCCCTCCACCCTATTTCCTGCCCTCTTTGAGGAATTCCATCTAGTGCTCATTTTTCTTGGCAAGACAGATCTGAGCCAGGCACTAGAGCGGGAACGAGATGTCTGCTTAAGAGACCTCAAAAACAAAACCGTCTTCCTTTACAAAACAGACAGGGAAATTCATTGAGTCAACGAGTGGAGCCTTCCTTTTCACTTGAAACGCTTTCTTCTTATTATTCCACTGGTGTGGATAAAGGGGAAATAACATATTAAAATAGACTATGTAAAATATTTCTCTGGTTTGACAAAAATAGCCTGGAATAGGTTTGGATTCCAACATTTGAATGGGTAGGCAAAATGTTTGCAAATAGTCATCATAAAATTGCTAAAATTGTCCTGCTTTAAAAAAAAAAAAATCTTATTATAATGGCCAGCATCTTATGACAGTAATATTATTTATTTTGATATAACTAGCATAAAATCATGCATTTATGTGTACCTAAGTAAGCAACTTTTTATTTCAACTCAACATGCGTGTGTTATGTGTGTGAAAATGCTGTTTAATGATAATTACCGCGGTCAATTCAAACATACTATATACTGAGTTCCCACAGCAGCCCCTCGGCCCTCTGGGAACTATCTGCACTAAATGGGTCATGCGGTCTGTTTACTTCTTTTTCTGCGGAGCTGTGCCTTTTCCCAAGTCTGCTCTCGTTAAATTGCTCTAGTAAATCACACCGATTTTGTGACATGTCTGAACTGAAGTAAGCTATTTCCAACTGGGCTAAAGATTAATATATAAATATTTTATTCATCACTCTTCGTTCTATTTCAGTCCTTTGTATTGTTTTCTTATCTTATATAGCAATCACTGCCCACACTGGCAGAATGTGTCCTTGTGAGAAACAGACTAAATAGACAATGAATGAAAACATACTGTGACTAAACTAGTGTAAAACTGTCTAAATGCTGTCCAGTTATGATTATGGCATGCAGGCTTTAACAACATCATTCCAACTTTTGAGCTCCAGTCACTTTAATCTGTCTGTACAGTGATAATACACTTTATTAAGCTTAGTGATCTTACACAATGTTATGCTATTTATTCAATAGATAGATGAGGGCTAAAAAAAAAAATAAGACATCCAATAAGAATGTCCAATATATGTCACACATCAGTAGATTGTCCATAGTCCATAGTGATTTCATGGTGGAATTACAGCTCTTTTTCCATTTCAGCTTAGTGTGTCATCCTCCCAGAATGCCTTCTGACAGGCCTGTGCTCTGAACACTGTGAAAACACTCCAGAGCACTAATGCAAACCACATGTCATATCCCAAAATTCCCAGAATTCCCGCTAGTAAGGTCACTTAGCTAGTCAATTGTCCTGCAAAATTGGTCTCTGGTTTAGCATTCCCCCATTTACTGCCCATTCATACAATATACACAGTAACATCTTTGATGGATTGACGACTTGACAGGGCTTCTCAGAGGGGGGTGCTGGTTGACCCGAGGGGTCATTCTGGCCCTTTGCGTCAGAGCTGACCAGAAAGTGAACCCTCCAATGCTAAGCCACTGATTAATTCAACCAGAACAGACAATGGATCTTCCAAGAAATGAAATGTGGAGGAGGATGGTCTTGATCCTCACATGGTTTCTGCAGTAATCTGTGACCTTATTGAAGACTCCCCAGTTGCACAAAATGGCACAGAAGTTTTATGCCAATATAGTTTTGTCTGTCAGTGGAGTAAGGGGAATTTCTAAGTCACTGAATCATAGTCTAAAGATCTTTTTCACACAGATAATGAGACATTATGGAATAGTATTCAGTCAGCTGGGTCATCACTATGATACATCAAGTGAAATCATGCTGAAATTTACCGGAAAAAGCTCAAAAGCTTAATCCAAAACGCTGAATACTGGGAGTACAAACCTAAAAAATGGGTTAGACTGCGGTGCGTTGAGTGTGTGTTAAAGTTATAAATGTCAGGTCTGTGAATGTTGGAAGTCTGAATAATAATTCCAGAGGTAGTCGTTGATTTTAACATTAACTAGAGCTTAAACCCACAGAGCCATAAAACAGAGACCTGTTTTACAGGATGGTTGGAAAGGGCCTTGTATGCATATTTGTAGTCTGAGATCAACTTGGCTTATAGTCTTATAGTGAGTGTCAAACAAATGTTTCTAATTTGGAGAAAATTAATTTAATAAAAGTAGGTTCTCTTTGCTGTTTTCAACATCTTTATATTTGCTCGCGTCAGCATTTTTATCTTTAAGTGTACTGATGATCTGGCACAGAGACACATCACATCACATTCATTCGTTTCTTTAGAAAGATGATATTATGATAAACCATTTTTTTTATTTTTCAAAACATGAAATAATACATTTAACTTAAAACCAATTATAACAACAATGTAACATTTTTGCTAATTATTTTAACTTAAAATAAGTCTTTGACAAACATTTAATGCTTACAAAATATATGTCTTATATGTTAGACTACTTATTGAAAATTATGGTATTTACCAGTAAATGCATATTACAACATTGTTTCTGTGCTTATGAAGCATGATTTCCTTTGTTTTTAGACTATTATTGAGACAGATCTACGACAGGGTAGGGCTTGTCTATCCCATGAGTCAATGCAGCATCAGCATGGGAAAAAACATTGTCATACTTTCTATGCTGAGTGGCCTGAAGGTAGAGGAAAAGCTCATCACTAAATGAAAATTCTGTTATCATTTAGTCATTGTCATATAATTTCAAAATTTATCCAACTCTGGTTTTTCCAAAGAACACCAAGGGAGAAATTAATCAGAATGTTATAATGGATATGGATGGGGACTGGGCTGTCAAGCTTAAAAAAGGACAACAGAACACTATAAAAACATAAGGAACAGAATTTGTTGACTTAAACTTGGTCACCACAGGCTACTTTCATTCCTGAAAAAGAGTTGACATTATATTTTTAAATAATGTGTTTGTTTGTTTGTTTGTGTATGTGTGCGTGTATGTTAAACAGATGACAAAAAGCCATAAGAGTTTTAAAGATATATTTTAATAGATTTAAAGTGTTTTTTAAAAAATACAAAATTTTTTGGATGAACTGTCCCTTTAATTACAAAGAAATAACTGATGGAGGAAGCGAGCACAAACGGAGCATAATGTCAAGTGCGCACTTTAACACTTAATACAGATAGACGCCGTAGCCTACTGTGTGTGTGTGTGTGTGTGTGTGTGTGTGTGTGTGTGCGTGTGCGCGCGCAAACTCAGTTTAGGCGTCCTCCTGCCTTCCTCCTGCCAAAGATTTGCTCATTCACGAGCATCGTCCCTGCCCTTCTGCAGCTCTTCACCCTCAGCTTCAGCGCGCTTAAGAGGTTTAGAGCTACCCTAACGAGAACAGCTTATCCACTAACACCCCGGAATAACCTACCAGAACAAACGAGGGATTTCAACGCAGGCATCAAAGGCAAGTACAGATACTTTCACCTGTAGTTTTAAATATTATAAATTAAATCTCAACTTACTAAACTTACTAAATCAGTGCTGAGATTTATTGTGTCGTGATGAGCCATAGTGATTAGGCTGCTTGTTGAATCAAATACATTGTCATTTGTTCGATAGAAAAAATAACACTGAAAACTTTACTGCTTGAATTTTTCAGTATATAGCTTTCATTGTACTTTTTTTTTGGACAACTTTTAATTTCATTTCTGGTGACAGAAACCGACATCAGAACTCGTAAAATGTAAAAGAATTAACAGACATTTTTGCAAGTTAAATGGATATAGCAGAATATTATGACATAATGATAAGAACATTCTTTACAGTATATATACATATAAAACTGTATTGTCCAATGGCTTTTTCATTGCACAAATCAGGGTTTTGGTGTACTGTAAAAACCTTTAATTATTATACTTAATCAAGGTTTTAGTCATCCACATTGTTCTCTCATTTGGTTATACAGAAAACTATGCAATTTCAAATAAATATAACAAAAAGCAATAATAACCAAGCCTCTCACTTTCGAAACCCCATGGTGGGTGTAGACTAAAGTCTCAGTTATGTTAAAGCAATGACACCATGTGGTTTAGAAGGGAAATCCGGGAATTGGCTGATCTCAAGGACTAACAGTGTTTAACCATTATATAACAGGAGTGTGTTAGTGTAACAAGTCCAAGTGATTTTCTGAAGGTCATGAGGACAGATGTCATATAAGACATGTAAATCACTTCTCTCCATTTACAGAACACAGCTTTTAAACATTCAACATATATTTTTGTATATCTATCTATCTATCTATCTATCTATCTATCTATCTATCTATCTATCTATCTATCTATCTATCTTCTAATGTATAAAGTAAGCTTTCACAGTTGTCCTGTGCTGTAATACTGAGAAAATAAGATCTCATTATTCAAAAGCGATAAATGTTTTTATATTTCAGGGACACTTGATGTGAATAATGCATCTTTGCTGCATGTTATTCTGTTGTTCAGTGAAGGGAAGGTTTCCAAATGTTGTGCAATCTTCACACTTCATTAAAACGTTGAATACAATAACACACGTCGGTGGGGATGTAATTTAATGGCTAGAGTTGAAAGGAGAACAGAAGTGGGGATTTATAGTCTCGATCTCTACTGCCAATAATGTTCTGGGGCAGTTTCATAATATTGTCATAAAGGCATGCACGCAAATAACATCCTAGCTATTATATCTTTAGAAAATCCAACATGTTGTGGAAAGATTGACATTTCTGAGGGTTTGTAATTTATAGGTAAGTAGCTGCAAAGACTAGAGGAAAAAAACATCTTATTCTCCTCTCTGGGGGGAAGAAAAACAGAGTTGCTTTCTTCATCGTTGAAATTGCACACTAAACATTTGAGCTTTTCTGCAACCCCACTCTTGAGTTTCACAGGGTGTAAATCTTTCTTCTCTGTTTGTTCCTCAGATCTGCAGTTGTGATGATACATTCCAGGAGCTTCTGAAGAGTTTCAGACATAAAGGACGTCGCTTCTAGCAGCCACCGGGAAATTTAGAAGTGAAATAAAAGAGACAAACCAACCCAAACGTATGAAAGAGTTAATATCAGACTGAGGACTAGGTTCCTCTCCATTTCTGCGAAAAACATCATCAGACGTTAGACACAAAATACTGGGAAACAGAATGCCAGCCAAGACACCCATGTACTTAAAGACATCCACACCAAAGCGAGGCAAGAAGCAGAAAATACGGGACGTTCTTTCAGGAGACATGATAAGCCCGCCGCTGGGTGATGTGCGTCACAGTGCCCATGTCGGGCCTGAGGGTGAAGGGGACATGTTTGGTGATGTGGGATTCTTGCAAGGCAAACTCAATATGCTTCCAACCCTCAATCAAACGCCTAGCTCTCGTTCTCACAGCATTGACAAAAGACTGGATGAGATCTGCGATGTGAACAGCAAGAGCCACACTTACCATCGCAGTCATAATTCACAACACAATTCTCTCCTCAAAACCACCATCTCCATGCCGGTGTTCATCGCTCCTGTGCAGCCTCCTCCTAAACCCCCACGACTGCATTTAGACGAGCAGCCGTCCCCTGTTCATAAGCAGCAGAATCACCATCACAGTCCCATGCAGCAGCGCTCCATGTCTGTGTGTGAGGAAGGGATTGGGAAGCGCAGGGATCCCTGTCGTGACCTCACTCTCTCCGCCTCCATTGCAGTCCTACCGCACCTGGTGCCTTCCACGGGCTCCTTATCTGAGGCTTCCTCGGATGACTCCATGTCGGAAGGCTGCAGTCCGCTGGAGCCAAAACGAGGCTTGAGTCTGGACTCTGATGCAGGGCTTAGTAATGAGGACCTGCGGAGCGAACACTGTGAATCTCCGGCTATCTCTCCCAGCATATCACGCTCGGAGTCTCTTATGGGTTTGGACCTGGACCTGGGACCGTCCATTTTGGAAGATGTTCTTAGGATCATGGACCGTTATAAGAGTGCGGAAGAGAGACATGAGATATAAGGGGACTCTTTTAGATACTGTAATATATACACCCCTGCCATCTTATTATGCCTGTTTCAGAGGACAATGAAAGAATTGGGATTAGCAATAGCTGGCTGTGCCACAGATGCTGCAGAGTTATGGCACATTTTTCTCCACATGCAATTAAATCAAACAGGCAATAATCTTTACAGCTTCGACAGACTGATAAATACAATCCATCAATCTATTAATTTCCGCAAGGTGATCCAGTCATAGCACAACATTGTTAACTGATAACATAACAAGAGCAGTGTTTATGCTGGGTTTTGGTCATTCTAGGCTAACTGGAGATGTAAAATATTTAAGCACCAACAATTTGTTTATTTTTATATTTGCTATTAATTATTAAGATATGCTTTGCAGGGAAAGGAATTGTGATTTTGGCTATGAAGTAAACTTGGAAAATGTCAGATATTTTGCATTAAGTTCAGAAAGTATCATTTTTAGTCAATGTAGGTCACTATTATCAAGTAATGACCCAAAATGGAGTTTTGATTTACTTCCACTGGAGTAAACATATTATGCAGATATGTAAAATATCAGATTTAGGTGATCTAATATTCTTCTCCCTGCCTATGAGTGCAAAGGAAATCACTTTGTAAAGGTTTATCTTTGATGGGATGTTACATTTCAGTATTTTATGGCATTGTAATATATAAAATAAAATGATCATGTAAATAAAATATGAAAAGACATGCCTCTATAGTTTTAATAATACAATTCTTTCTTTCTTTCTTTCTTTCTTGTTTTATTTAAAATGGAATGTTTGGAATGGAATATATATATATATATATATATATATATATATATATATATATATATATATATATATATATATATATATATATATATATATATATATATATATATATATATATTTACATGTAAAGATTTGTATATATTTGATTAAGGTATTTACTAAAATTAAATGTATTATTATTATTATTATTATTATTATTATTAATAATAATATTTAAATGTATTTATTATTGCTGAGATATCTGATGGTAGTAAAATTACAACTAGTCGGGCAGAATGGCAGATTTTTTTCTTTCTTTTTTTGCGAGAGCTTAGTCCGGACTTCTTTTCTAGTATTTAGGTCTAACCCCGACGGTACTTAATGTACTTCCGCTGCAAAGATGAATTGACATGCGAATCATCCAATAAGATAACAGACTGGGGAGGGTTTTCAAACAAACAACCAATCACAGAGCCAAAATACCTTACGCCTATTGACTGCGACAGCTTTTGTTGCTACTAAAAGGGCTGTATAACTCGATAGAAGTCTGTTGTGTAAAATACATATCACAGTTACAATTAATGCTATATAAATGTTTGAAATTTGACCACCCGAAACACCCCAGTGTTACAAATTACCATTAGCCACCATGAAGTGAGTGAAACTGTCAAATTTCATTATATTGACTAGTAGCAGTGCAAATGTGCAGATTCATTGGCCATTGTCCAAACCGCTGTTTATTAAACAAATGTTTTTTGCTTTAATGCCTCTTTCATCCATTTAGGCTGAATATCGAGGGCTTATTAGTCTACTTTCCGTATGACTACATTTATCCTGAACAATACTCGTACATGCTTGAGCTGAAGAGGACGCTGGACGCAAAGGTGTGTTATAATCCATTCATTAAGTCAGTATCGTCATGTATATAAGTTAATATGTTAACATCAAGGGCAGTTAATATGACTTCACTCCGTGCCAAAAGTAATGTGCAACACGTAATCTTAAAATGCATTCTCAGTTACTTTATACAGAACAGCACTATTATTTATTTTGGAATTAAACCAGTGACAATTAGAACGTTGAATGGAATTGAGTGTAAGCATCTCATATGAAAATTAGAACTTACGTTTATTATATGTTGAATAGTTGTTGTTATATTAATTATGTGTATAACTTGTGTGTATGTGTGTGTGGGTTTCTTATTATTATTAATGAGAAGCCTTAGGAAAATTTCCAAATTGGAGGATAATAAAGTTAAATCAATCAATCATGAATGCAGTTTTTGTAGCCTTTTATTAACTGAGAGACAACTATCTCCCCATTTTTATTATCTTGCAAAGGGTCATGGAGTTCTTGAGATGCCTTCAGGAACAGGAAAAACAATTTCTCTTCTTTCCCTCATTGTTGCTTACCAGAAGGTGAGAGATTTCTGAATGACTTGAAACATCACTATAATGAGAGTCTGATAACTGCATATAATGTGATTTATATTTTCATCACTGGCAGGCTTACCCTTTAGAAGTCACCAAGCTTGTCTACTGTTCTCGCACAGTGCCTGAGATAGAGAAGGTATTCATTCAACATTACATCCATGTTTATAACCCATTGCATACTTCATGACTTATTTTTTTATTTCTTTTCAAATATGTGTTTCACCATTTAATCAAATATTTATTTTCTGTAACCTCTCTGCTCTCATGTCAGGTTGTGGAGGAGCTAAGGAAACTAATGGATTATTATGCAAAGCAAACAGGAGTGAAAAATGACTTCCTTGCATTGGCACTTTCTTCCCGGAAAAACCTGTGCATTCATCCTGAGGTAGAAGCTGCTAGATGAGCAGATTTGCGTGTGGGTTCAGTAAATCTCTTTGTGTAGGTGAACTCATGAAGTGAAAGGGAATGTGTGATTACAGGTGAGCTCCCTGCGTTTTGGAAAAGAAGTAGATGGAAAGTGTCACAGTCTGACAGCATCATATATTCGTGCGCAGCATCAAAGTAACCCAAGTCAACCTGTCTGCCAGTTCTTTGAGGTACGAAGCATTTCTCAAGCATTTGCTGTAGCATTTGGCCTTTTTTTCTAATTCTGGCACAATTTGTGTAAGGCCTGAATCCCTGTATGTGTTTTATTCTGAAATATATAATAATATTGTTCATTAGAAGAACATTTTTACAATGTGAAAATAATTGTAAAATATTTACGTTTTAAAATGATTAATATTTATTGTTATTTTATTTTATATATATATATATATATATATATATATATATATATATATATATATATATATATATATATATATATATATATGTGTGTGTGTGTGTGTGTGTGTGTGTGTGTGTATATATATATATATATATATATATATATATATATATATATATATATATATATATATATTGTAATTTGCATAGTAAAACCATTAAATAAACATTCAATTTAAATATAAATCTATTTAATGTATATTATTTAACTGATATTAAAATATGTGCTGTCAAATGATTAATTGTGATTGGTCGCATCCATAATTGTTTACATAATATGTGTGTGTACTGTGTATATGTATTATGTATATATAAATACACACAAATGCATGTATATATTTCAGAAAAAATGTTTATATATTAAATATATTTATGTATAATATACATTTTATGAATATAAATATAGACATGTGTATACATGTAAATATTTTCTAAATATATACTTTATGCATGTGTATTTACATATACACAATAAATATACACAGAACATATATATTATGCAAACAAAACCTTTTATTTTGTATGTGATTAATCGTGATTAAATGGTTTGACAGCACTAATTTAAATAATCATTTGTCTGTATGCAGGAATTTGATGCAGTAGGCAGACAGGTGCCCATTCCCCCTGGTATATATAACTTGGATGATCTGAAGGACTTTGGGCGTAGAAAAGGCTGGTGTCCGTACTTCCTGGCGCGTTACGCAGTGAGTACTTGCTAGATTTAATACGCAATTTATTGATTATTGCACACAATTGATTGTTGATGCTTTCATACGTTTCTTCTTTTAGATTCTTCACGCAAACATTGTAGTGTACAGCTACCATTACTTACTTGATCCAAAAATTGCAGACCTGGTCTCGAAAGAGCTTGCAAAGAAATCTGTAGTTGTGTTCGACGAGGCTCACAACATCGGTGAGTAGCTGAGTACTTGTCATGATCACCCATATCATGTGGCCAGATCTTGGATATTTATCCTGATATTGCTCCCTCTAGATAATGTGTGCATTGATTCCATGAGCGTCAACATTACCAGGAGGACTCTCGATCGCTGTCAGACTAATGTGGAAACGCTGCAAAACACCATTAGCAGGTGTGACAAAATACTGCAAGAGAGAATTCATTAGGATTATCTATTACTACATGAGTCATCTGTTTGTATTCTTTTAAAGAATTAAGGAAACAGATGCTGCCAAACTCAGAGAAGAATACAGGAGATTAGTTGAAGGTCTTAAAGAAGCGAATGTCGCCAGAGAAACTGACATCTATCTGTCCAACCCAGTTCTGCCAGATGAAATCCTTCAAGGTCAGTTTTATTATCTCTAACAACCCCTAAAGTATGCGAGTCACACAAAAATGTCTGTCTTTGCATTATATAAACCAAGTGGCATCTGCAAACAAATGTTAGATTTCACAAAGTTTAAACTACGCATTTTGGTGATGGCTTTCAACCAACTCGTCCCAAGGACATTTTTAGATGATGAATGATGTCATCCTCCCCGTTTGACATCCAGAAATGTCCAGATACTTTTAGTGTTGATTTAAACAATAAAAATACAATGTCTTTTCTAAGGTTTGAAACCTAACAGACTTATTTTGTGATAATTTTGCTTTAAATAGATACATAAAATTTTGGATCATTAAGTGTGGCTTAAGTATCCAGATATATTTGGTATATGTGACTCTCACTACAGAGGCTGTACCTGGCAGCATTCGCACTGCAGAGCACTTTGTGGGCTTTATAAAGCGTTTCCTGGAGTACCTGAAGGCACGATTGCGAATCCATCACGTAGTGCAAGAGAGTGCCCCTCAGTTCCTCAAAGACATCTATGAGAAGGTCTGCATTGACCGTAAACCCCTGAGGTGAGATTTTGAAGTCTGCGGTCCCATAATGGAAGTACTGATGGTCATTATTAAGTAATGAAGCAGCATTTTCACCCAGCCTAAATGTATATTTAATCCACTTCCAGATTTTGTGCTGAGCGGCTGCGCTCATTGCTGAGGACGCTGGAGATCGCAGACATTGCTGACTTCTCAGCCATTACCTTGATCTCACACTTTGCCACACTTGTCAGCACCTACAGCAAAGGTAACAAAGCATCATCAAGCTGTGGTCACATAAAATGTCATTCTGCAAATTTGCACAGGATAATTCCAGCAATTCCAAAAGAGAAATGTATGATTAGGAATTTTGCATGTGAGCTGTTTCCCTAATCAGATTTTGCAATGGGTTCAAGGTGGTAACAAGGATTTGTTATTATTATTATTATTTTTGGACCCGTGAAATCTTTCTGAAATTTCAGTCATGTGACCACACCTTAGCACTGCTAATATCTCAAACTCTTCTCAATCTACTAATGATTTCCTGCAAAAGTGAGTTCTTATGTGTGATCGTTCTCTTTTAGGCTTTACCATCATCATTGAGCCCTTTGAAGATAGAACGCCAACAATAGCAAATCCTGTTCTTCACTTCAGGTGCTTTAATTCTGCTCATAGTAATAGTTTCTTATGCAGTTTCTATTAAATATCTTTTTAATTTAGTTTATTAGCTGTCACTAATTTTGGATTCTTTCTATGCAGTTGCATGGACCCCTCTATTGCCATAAAGCCAGTGTTTGGGCGCTTTCAATCAGTCATTATCACATCAGGGGTAAGATGTGCTCCTCAATCCATATTCCCCATCTTTCCAGGAATATTAGATTACACACACACACTGCTCACTAATCTCTTCACTGTAATCCCACTGTAGCACTCATGCCATCTGTGTAAGACACACTCCACTTTCACCTTAAAGCATGCAGGCCGCATTTAACATGGGCTATCGACAGGGTTATTTAACATGCAAATTTTAGTTTTAAATGGGGAACCTTTTATACAAAGCCTTTACTTCTACTGTTATTGCAAAACACAAATGTCATTTACGAAATGTTCTACAGTTTTTTGTTTGACAAGCTTCTTTATTTTGAGTTAGCAATGATTTGATTGAGTTCATTTTTGATTCTCTCTCTGAATAGACACTCTCTCCGCTTGACATCTACCCACGTATCCTTGATTTCCACCCAGTCACAATGGCATCCTTCACCATGACACTGGCACGAACCTGTCTGTGCCCTCTTGTGAGTTATGTCTCGCAATGCCACCCTTTGTAGTTAACTATTTGAAGAAGGCAATTATGCGAATATTTACACAAATAGAGAGTTTCGAATGAACATATACTGGGCTGACATCTTTTAAAAACACATTAAATCAGTTATTTTCAGTCTTTTAGACTCAGAAGCCCCCTGTTGCCCTATACGATATTGTAAACCCCCCATTTAAGCAAAAATATTTTTTATATTTCTGCTGCCAAAGCTGCTTAAGGGGAACTGAGTATGTATGTATGTGTGTGTATTTTTAACCATTTATTTTAAACTATTATATTTTGCTAACTTTCAGATTGTCGGCAGAGGGAATGATCAAGTAGCGATGACCTCCAAGTTTGAGACCAGAGAAGATTTTGGTGAGTTGTTTTGTGTTTTTGTTTGTATTAATCATTTTATTTCGCTAGTGGAGTTAAAAGATAACCTCTTTATTTAAAATACATCCCATAGCTGTGATCCGAAATTATGGAAACCTCCTGCTGGAAATGTCTGCCATCGTTCCTGATGGGATCGTTGCGTTCTTCACCAGTTACATATACATGGAGAACATTGTGGCTTCATGGTATGAACAGGTATGAAGAGACAACTTGATTCCTTCTCAAATCACTGAAATTGTTGTTATGATATTTATAACTCATTCTCATGCTTTGTAGGGCATCCTTGAGAACATCCAAAGAAACAAGCTCATTTTCATAGAAACCCAGGATGCAGCTGAGACCAGCATGGCCCTGGAGAAGTATCAAGAGGTCAATAAACATTGGGGTTTTAATGCTCCCTAAACCAATTTTCTGTAATCGTGTTATGTAATGTTGACTTTATTTTAGGTTCCCTATGTTAATCACTTTTATTGTCTTTTACTTTCAGGCCTGTGAGAATGGAAGAGGAGCAATTCTGCTCTCAGTGGCAAGAGGGAAAGTGTCAGAGGGGATTGACTTTGGTTGATACTACTTCTTTAAGTTTTGAGCTTTCTTTGTACAGGTTTTCTGCTGGTCTTAAGACTCAACTCACACTGCCATAATTGAAGGCCTTAGAAAAGTTTTAAATTGGAGTAGAAAGTCGTCATGGCATTAAATGTTGCATGTAAATTTTTTTTTTACAAATTTATATATTCCTCTATATTTGTATTCTTTTTTTTTTTTTTACCAGTACAAACACATAAACATTCTTAAATCAAGATAAGTTTACTTGAGGTACAAAAAGAAACAAACTTTGTGTGCCATTCCATTTATTTCTAGGATTTTCTTTATTAAGTCTTAATATTACTTTTATAAAACCTGCAGAAAATTTGTTATAATTAGAAAATTTCTTTAAAACAATTAAGTGTAAACATTTGTTCATCAGTTTTTCTTTCCGACCCCAGTTCATCATTTTGGCCGTGCCGTTATCATGTTTGGAGTGCCATACGTTTACACCCAAAGTCGAATCCTCAAGGTCTGTAGAGCTTTTTCTCCCTAATCTTGAATACATTTCTCATTTATAAGATTACCAACACATTCTGTAATGAATAAGAATATCCTGACCTGTTTGCTTGAATTAGGCACGGTTGGAATACCTCAGAGATCAGTTTCAAATCCGTGAAAATGACTTCCTGACGTTTGATGCAATGCGCCACGCAGCTCAGTGTGTGGGAAGAGCCATCCGAGGCAAAACAGACTACGGCCTGATGATCTTTGCAGATAAGGTAAGTAAACCATGAGAAGGTAGCATTAATTTTTTTCTAAGTTAATTCTTGTGTTTCCCTCAGCGTTACGCACGAGCGGATAAGCGAGGAAAGCTGCCCCGCTGGATTCAGGAACACCTTACAGATGGAAGCCTAAATCTGACCATTGATGAGACGGTGCAGTTAGCCAAGCACTTTCTACGACAGATGGCCCAGCCCTTCAGACGGGTAACCACAATAACCTTCCTCAGCCTGTTCAATGATCTCTCTCTCTCTCTCTCTCTCTCTCTCTCTCTCTCTATATATATATATATACACACACGAAAAAGCAAAAGTGCAATGATACATTCCCAGGGATGAGGTTGTGAGGTGCATGTTTTTATTCATGTTATGTTAAGAGTCTTTGTGTCATGTTTGTGTGGCAGGAGGATCAGTTGGGTCTGTCCCTGCTGACCCTGGAACAGCTGCAGTCTGAAGACATGCTTCAGAAAATTGCTCAGATTGCTCAACAAGCCTAAACTCTCTGGTCTGGGAGATGTGTATATATGTATTCTTTAATATGGTGTTTTCTACAAGAAGAAGCCTTAATAAATGCTGTTCTTTAGCCAGTGGTGTTCTTTACTGTTTGAAGAGAGACATGCTGTCTCAAAACCAGCTGCAGAGGGCACACAAGCACACTGAATTAAGAGGAAACTACTGGAGGTCACCAGGAGTTGCAAACCAGCTATTGATTGGGCCTTATCAGCCGTCAACCACCAAATTATCTGAAAACACTTTTTACACACGTTGATTTTAACAGAGGTAGAAAAATTTTATTTGGTTTATCAGCAACGTTCAGTATATAAATATACTCCCTAAGCTCACAGAATATGTAACATGATTCAACAATATAGAATGTACAGCTGTTTAGCTCATTTGATGGCTAACCTCTCAGTAACTACATCCACTAGCAAGATTCAAGTTATATACTGTAGGTATATCAGCCTTGTACCCTGAAACTCTTTGCGTGGAAAATCCTTCTTCATATTGTGTTGAGAAGTGCTTAAACTAAAGCAACAGCACAGTATGCAGAAATATAAAGTACATGTGCTTGAAACTGACAAATCAAAAGTCCCTTATATTATAGGCACAAATATGTACCACAGTTGGTTGATATTATCTCAGAAATATACAAATTAGTATGTACAACAGCTTGTCTTGGATTCATCTTGGAATGTAACATCATGGATTACCATTCATTAGGAATATTTGAGTTAAGAGCATTTAGAAGCCATTTGAAGATTTAAAGGGATAGTGCACCCAAAAATGAAAATTCTGTCATTAATTACTCACCCTCATGTTGTTCCAGAAAAGACCTTTATTCATCTTCGAAATGCAAATGTAGATATTTTTGATGAAATCAGAGAGCTTTCTGACCCTTCAAGAATTGCTGAATAAAGTCGTTTTGTTTTTTCTGTGGATGAAAAGTATTCTCAAAGCTTCATAACATTGTGGTTGAACCACTGATGTCAGAATGACTAATTTAAATGGGTTGTATGATGCTGCTATAATGAACATTATTTGGTGTAATGAAATGTGTTTATGCAGTTTAAGGTAAAAAAAAAAAAAAATACATATTTGTATATTTCATATACATATTTCACTTCTATGCCCAAATTCTGAAACAATTTTTACAAAGCTCATCGATCTAAAAAGCGAGGTGTGCTCTGATTGGCCAGCTAACCAGTGCGTTGTGATTGGATGAATACCTCAAGAATGTTACGCCCCTTGTCATACTGTGATGCCCTATCTGGCCGGAGCGACGAGACATAAACATAAAAGCCATTACAAACGTGATATAAACATGATTTCTAGTCAGGTCTTGGTGAGGTGCGTAATTAATGACAGAATTAAACATTTTGAGTGAATTATTCCTTAAGTGCAAATTATTAAATTCCAATACTATAATTGTTTTGCATGGTAGTGTGAGGACATGGAATGGATCTTTTTGAAGTCTAATAAATGATACATATCTGTGACATTTTTTATAAAAACAGGCTTTTAAAAGAAAATTGTAGACTGAACAGATTTTACAGTGTAAAATGTTTTTTTTGTAAAGCCAAAGTGTGCTCTCCTTTTCCAGAAGCCCCTTGACAGACTGCTTTGAAGTGTGTGCATTCATTGTCACATACTATTCCTCGTCAAATATGATCTTTGCAGTCATTAAAGACCAGCCAGATGTGAGGCTGACATCTCCTGATGTCATATGACATGTCTGAAAGTTAGCTGTCACCGCTCAGAGACGCACGGCGTGCTAAACTCTGCGTGCTTGAACTCAGACCCCGTGCATCTGTCAGCCTATTGGGATTCTGAAAAGACAAAACAGACTTTGATTATCCAATGAACATTCTCAATCACCATCTGTTATTCCTGATTACTGTAAGAAATTATTTTTAAAAGAAAATACTTTTATTCAGCAATTATACATTAAATTGATGATATAAAGATCAAAAGAACAGCATTTATTTGATATAGTAATCTTTTGTAACATTATAAATGTCTTTACTGTAACTTTTGATCAAAGAATCCTGAAAAAATATATCAGTCTCCACCAGAAATATATAGCAGCACAACTGTTTTCAATTATAAAAAAATCAGCATATTAGAATGATATCTGAAGGATCATGTGACACTGAAGACTGGAGTAATGATGCTGAAAATTAAGCTTTGCCATCACAGGAATAAATTACATTTTAAAATAGAAAACATTTTACAATATTACATTTAATTGTATCAAAATAAATGATCAAATACTTGCTCAAATAAATGCAGTCTTAGTGAATATAAGATATTTGAGCAAATTTGAAAGCAAAGACTCAACTCTTACCATAGCAGCCTCTTGACTTTCTTTGAGACCCACATTAAGCACATTTAGAGAATTGGCTCTTTTCATCCTGTTTAAAAATAAATGAGTAGTTAAAAATACGGCCCTCTTCTACATAAAAAGTGACGACAGCTGAACAAGAAGCAGTATATCATTACCCAGCAGCTCGAGGGGCTGTTTCCTGTGTTCCAACTCCTTTCAGTTTCCGAACAAGCTTCTCACTGCTTCGTCTTATAGATTCCCGGAGCTTGGTGAACGACCCACTGCGCTTTAGACTTCCCAGACCATCCTACACACACACACAAATGAAAACGTACATTAAATAGCTATTTCTCCTAATAGAGCATGCATATTTGGACTGAAAACATACCTGTCTAGAGCTTCCCTCCTCTGCGTGTATCCAAACCGGCCGGCCGTCCCCTATATACAGTATACATATGTGAAAATATTAATTTACCATTGGGCAAGTATGCTTATCAGGTTAAACTACGGTGTATAAAAATTCCTCTGAAGGCAGAAGTAAAATTGATTTTACCCTCCACTGAGCCAAACTCCATTTCATGAGCACGAGTCAGAATCTCTTTATAAAGAGCCTCAGCTTGCCTGTATTTGCCCTGCTTGAGATAACAGGAGGCCTGAAGGGCAAATGAATGGTATATTATATAACATGCATAATATTTATTAAAAAACACTAGCATTTGACAAGATACTTGTTTCCTATCCTAACCAGGTTGTTCTTGGTCTTGGCTACGTTGGCATCGTCTGGACCCAGCTGGCTCTGGTAAATGTGCAGCGCACGTTCATAGTACTGCTCCACCTCCTGGTATTTGCCCTGGTTCTGGCATAGGAGGGCCAAGTTATTCAGCTGCTTAGCTACATCAGGGTGATCGGTCCCAAGCACCTGTCAACAGACAAAGATAGGCAAGATATTTAAATCTAGACTAATGGTTCTCAACCTTTTTGACTCCAAGGCCTCAACAATATTTACAGCCTCCATGACTTTTCCATTCAGTGCCGTTTCTAGGCACTGGCGAGCTAGACAGGCGAGCTAAGGTGCCACCAGCCACAGCAGAGCGCTGTTGATTGCTTCCTGATTGTTGCGTGCAAAGTTTGTATTTGGAGCGCTCATCAATGACATTAGATCAATGGGCTCTGCCAGTGCTTTGGCAAGACAAGGCTTTTTTTTTGCCATGCAATAAAGCTAAGATCAAAGGCCAATTTAAAAATATTGTACAGTTAATAAAGTGCACAAAATCAGTATTTTGTATAGGCAGTATTTGTGGCAGTTGATAAATCTTGTTGAATTTTTTTTTTCAAAAGGTGTGCATTTTTGCGGCAATGCATTGTTAAAGGATCAGTCTGTCATGTAATATTCCCGTATAAACTTTAACAGCCAATTAAAAAATATTGGTATAGGAGAATTCACTAATTCATAAGATCAATAGATGCTTTATTAAACTGCTTTGTCGAGTTTAATGCATCCTTACGGAGGAGTCGAAATGCTGAATCATTTAAATCACTTCTAATAGTACTTAATGGGAACAGCGTCATTCACATAGAGGGCAGAGTGTCACATTATTAAAAGTGGAAGTTCACGCGTTAATGAGTAGCAAAGGATTAAGTAGCTGCATTGTTTACTTTTATGCCACTGATCAGGCTTTTATATGTTGTTTGGGGTAACAAAGGGATTTATAGGGTTGCCTGAAATAGTAATGCAATAACTGACACTTTAAATCAACGTTTCAAGCAACAACAACAAAACAATTGAAACTACAAACAACAGATAAAAACAAAAAGTAGCCATTAATAATATCTAAACATGTATCCAAATCCAAATGTAATAAAATGTATTTATGTGTGATTTATGTGTAAATTATGTTCAATGTTTTAGATACTAGGGATTGTTACAAAGGGCTATACAGGCATCTAGTGGCAACACAATGATATTACAGCTAATAAATTGTGTGCAAAATTATTTATCGTAACAGTCAATTTACAAAAAGGTCAATCTCCACAAATTAGTGTTGTTAAAGGATTATTAGGAACACTTGTTGAACTTCTCATTAATGCAATTATCTAATCAACCAATCACATGGCAGTTGCTTCAATGTATTTAGGGGTGTGGTCCTGGTCAAAACAATCTCCTGAACTCCAAACTGAATGTCAGAATGGAAAAGAAAGGTGATTTAAGCAATTGTGAGTATTTCACAATCTGCTCAGTTACTGGGATTTTCACGTACAACCATTTCTAGGGTTTACAAAGAATGGTGTAAAAAGGGAAAAGCATCCAGTATGCGGCAGTCTTGTGGGCAAAAATGCCTTGTAGATGCTAGAGATCAGAGGAGAATGGGTCGACAGATTCAAGCTGATAGAAGAGCAACTTTGACTGAAATAACCACTCGTTACAACCGAGGTATGCAGCAAAGCATTTGTGAAGCCACAACACGCACAACTTTGAGACGGATGGGCTACAACAGCAGAAGACCCCACCGGGTACCACTCATCTCCACTACAAATAGGGAAAAAAGAGGCTACAATTTGCACGAGCTCACCAAAGTTGGACAGTTGAAAACTGGAAAAATGTTGCCCGGTCTGATGAGTCTCGTTTTCTGTTGAGACATTCAGATGGTAGAGTCAGAATTTGGCGTAAACAGAATGAGAACATGGATCCATCATGCCTTGTTACCACTGTGGTGGTGTGGTGGTAGTGGTGTAATGGTGTGGGGGATGTTTTCTTGGCACACTTTAGGCCCCCTTAGTGCCAATTGGGCATCGTTTAAATGCCACAGCCTACCTGAGCATTGTTTCTGACCATGTCCATCCCTTTATGACCATCATGTACCCATCCTCTGATGGCTACTTCCAGCAGGATAATGCACCATGACCCAAAACTCGAATCATTTCAAATTGGTTTCTTGAACATGACAATGAGTTCACTGTACTAAAATGGCCCCCACAGTCATCAGATCTCAACCCAATAGAGTATCTTTGGGATGTGGTGGACAGAAGCTTCATGCCCTGGATGTGCATCCCACAAATCTCCATAAACTGCAAGATGCGATCCTATCAAAATGGGCCAACATTTCTAAAGAATGCTTTCAGCACCTTGTTGAATCAATGCCACATAAAATTAAGGCAGTTCTGAATGTGAAAGGGGGTCAAACACAGTATTAGTATGGTGTTCCTAATAAACCTTTAGGTGAGTGTGTGTGTAATATATATATATATATATATATATATATATATATATATATATATATATATATATATGCTAATTGGCTAGAAACAGACGTTTCCAGTTACATTTATGCATTTAGCAGACGCTTTTATCCAAAGCAACTTACAGTGCATTCAGGGTATACATTTTTTTTTTTTTACCTGTATGTGTGTTCTCTGGGAATCAAACCCACAACTTTTTGCTCTACAAACCCAATACTTTACCGAGAAGAATAGCATTTATTTGAAATAGATTTTTTTACATATGTAATGTAAAAGCCTTTGATCAATTTAATGCATCCTTACTAAATTAAATTATTTTCTTAAAAAAAAAACAACAACAACAACTTTTGAACAGTAGTGTACAGGTAAGTTGATGTGATCTGATAGTTGTTATAGAAAGGACAGGTGGGAAGACCATTCACTCTTTTCATGTCAGTACCTTTTCTCTGATCTCCAGAGCTCTTTTACACAGCGGCTCTGCCTCTTTATACTTCCCTCTTTTACCATACAACACAGCCAGATTATTCAGAGTAGCTGCCACCTACAAACACAAACATGAATAAGAAAGGGACCTGATGTATTTAGATTGCATATGTGACTATTGACTTTTCAGTGAAATAGAAAAAGGAAACAAAAGAGCAAAGCAAACTACAACAGTAACACATCCCATCTTCAAACAGTACATACCGCTGGATGGTCCATGCCTAGTGTCTTCTCACGGATAGCCAACGCATCATTCAGGAGATTGGCCGCTTCCTTGTATTTGTTTTGATCCCTGTAAAGCGTAATATTAATGGATTTAATAAAATTATAATGCAATACAGATTACTAATTATATTTACACTTAAGGTTAAATGAATGTGTGACCTGTACACTAAAGCCAGGATATTGAGCATGGTAGCAACATCCGGATGGCTGTGGCCTGAGGATTTCTCCAGGTCCTCCAGAGCTTGCTTGCAGAGCGGCACGGCCACCTCATAGCGGCCCTGAGAGGCGTACTGGATCACCAGGTTGTGGAGAGTTCGGAGGCGGGCAGGGATCTCATATCCTCCCTGCTGGGCAGCAGCGGCAGCACTACTGTGTGGCTGAGACACTGCAAACACAAGAGAAGAGCTGAGACACATGCATACACGCTCCGATAGATTGAGCTGTGGTGATCATGAGTTCAAACCAATCTTGTCGCATTTCTCAATTCCCTGACCTCAATAAAACTTATCAAGATAATCTTTTAAGAAATTAAAATTCTAGTTTTGGTTCTAGTAAATCCTAACTGTGGTTGAAACTTAACACGGTCCTAAAGCAAACCCTTGCTTGCTCTTACAGCTGACATGGCAAAAACTCAGTAAATAAACGTGTAAGGGAACAGCTGTGGTCTGTGAGGAGTGTCGTACTGTGTGATTGCTCCTCTTCTTCAGAAGGAAAGAGATCATCAAGGGACCCCTTCCCTGAAGCAGAATCTTTATCCTCCTGTAAGAAACAAACAGCATGAGCATGTCATGAGTTTACGACTTAATATTTTGAAGACCAGTGGTGTCCAGTCATACAGCTTTTGAAATCACAAAGTGATTAATGATTAATCTAATAAATCATGGATAATTTAATCTAATAAATCATGGCTAATTTAATATATAAAGAAATATCTTTATTTATATTGTGGCCAGTGGGGGGCCTTCAAGTCAAAAAGGTCAACTTTGACTGAAATAACCACTCATTACAACCGAGGTATGCAGCAAAGCATTTGTGAAGCCACAACACGCACAACCTTGAGGCGGATGGGCTACAACAGCAGAAGACCCCACAGGGTACCACTCATCTCCACTACAAATAGGAAAAAGAGGCTACAAAAGAGGCCTTCAAGTCAAAAAGGTGGGTGTTTTTTTTTATTATTATTATATAATAAATGAAAGAAGAAAACAGAATAGAAAAAGAATAGAGCAAGTAAGTGTTAGAAGTTTAGTTTTCTTTTGTTAATTATATAATAAATAAAAAGAAACCAAATAGACATAACACTAAAATATTAGAAAAGCTAGTGCTTTTTTTTTTAAGAAAACAAATGGTAAATGAATAGATCGCAAGTTTTTTTAAGAATAGAATTAGAATAGAGAGTGCTAAAGTTAGAGGGTCAAAAGAAGATGGAAGAGATGTTATATAGATCTTACACAAATTGTGATTGTCCTATTTGCACAAAAAATAAATATTTAAAATGATTTATCAGAAATAACTGCATTAAAAAATAATATGAGCAAAAAATAACCTGACCAACACAAAGCAAGGGCGAAAAAGCCAGCAAAACCTTTACAACATTTTTATGGACTTCGAAAAGGCGTTCGAGTATGGCATGCAGCACTATGGGACACCATGAGGCAATACAACATCAATGCCAACCTGAAAATGATAAAAAACCTTACTTCAACAGCAACATAGGCAACTGGTTCAGAACCACAGCTGGAGTAAGACAAGGGTGCTTGCTCTCCCCTACACTCTTCAACATTTTTATAGAAAGAATCATGGCTGATGCACTGGAAGACCATGAGGCGGGCGGCAGGACAATCAAAAACTTATGTTTTACCAAAGACAGAGAAGGGTCTGGCAGGGAAGGAAGAAGAGCTGGCTAACTTGGTGGAGCACCTTGACAAGATGGTCATCAAGATCAATGCAGAAAAGACTAAACTGATGACTAACAACCACTGACATCAGGATTGGCGGTCACGGGTGCAGGGTCCAAACCTGAGATACTCGCCAGGATCAGCCCTGATATAATTAAAGACCATCTGGATCAGACTGATGCGCTCCCTAGTCATGTCCATATATATATATGCCTGTGAGACTTGGACACTTACTGCTGAACTGGAAAGGAAAGTACAGAACATGGAGGTCAGATGCTTCAGAAAACTCATCTGCATTTCCTACAGAGATCACATCTTTCACGAAGAAGTACGTGACAAAATTTGACGGGCCATTGTGCCATATGATGACCTCCTGACAGTGGTGAAAAAACAGGAGCTGAAGTGGTATGGCCATTTAATCAGATTTTCAGGACTTGTGAAGACAGTCCTGCAGGGGCACAGTACCAGGAGGGAGGAAGAGAGGCAGGCAGAGAAAGAGATGGCAAGACAAGCCCTTGAGAAAAGTTGAGAAGAGCGAGGAATAGATGGAGCTGGTTGCCAGAGCATCTGTGGCGCCCCCAATGGTTATCCAGACTAAGGGGTGATTTAACTCATTGCCATTTTCTTATTAAAAACAAACAAACAAAAACCCATATCCACAAAGCTAGTCTAGTACAAACGTTTAGCCTATAAACCTGAATGTATTAACTATATGAATGTTTTCAAGATGAACCCTTACCATAGGCGACTCTTCATGGTCGTACTTGCGGATGCTGCTCATGAACTGCAGATGTCTGTTCTGCTCCTCTAAAGTAACCACTTCCTGTTCCCGCTCCTGTAGCTGTTGCTGGGCCCGGGCCAGCTCGTCCCTCAGCCACTGGTTCTCCTGGCACAACCTCCGCACCTGAGCACGCAACTTCTGCTTTTCTGCTTCCAAAGAGCCCAGGTGTGCTGACAGCGCCATCATCACCTGGATGAGTGGGAAAAGACAGCTAAGGTGAATGGAAAGGCTCTTAATGAGACAGAAAGTGAATGAAGTTGACTGCGCTGCTCACTTGCGCCTCTCCTAGGCCCAGTTCAATCCTCTCCAGAGACTCTAAAATGATGTTGGTCTTCTCCTGCTCCAGGCTAGCGCTCTCGCTGGGCGTCTGGCTCTGAAGTGTTTCCTGCAGGCTGTCCAGCAGCGTGCGGTTCTCTCCACGCAGAGCCTCCAGCCCTGCGATCACCTGCTGGGTGCTGCATAAGATTTCCTCCCCTGACAACATGTCTCAGACACTCGGACCCTAGGGAGGAAAATACACATTTGGTATTAACATGCATTTAGTGTGCAAACTGACCAGGACTCTAGGGAATTTTTGACATATAGTAGCATGTATGAGTGCATTATAACAAATCACACGTTTTATGGGTTACTATATTGAGTATCTGTTTTGATGATGCAAATGATTATTTAAAGTGAAAAACTGACATATAGTTCACGACGAAAGGGTATTTTTGAGCATGCATACAATAAACTGATCAAAAGTGAGAATGCGGTTCTTTTGAACTTCCTATTTTGAAGTGTCATGAAACAATGTATCACATATTTCACAAATATATAAAGCTACACAACAATGTTTTTAACATTGATAATAATAAGAAATGTTTCTTGAGCACCAAATCAACATTTTAAAATGATTTCTGAAGGATCCTGTGACGTCGAAGACTACTGGCATCACAGGAATAAATTACTTTTTAAATTATATTAAAATGAAAAACAATCATTTTAAATTGAATGATATCTCACAATATTACTGTTTATTTAAAAAGAAACAAGAAAAAAAGCAAGCTAATATTCAAATATCTAAAGGTAATTAACATCAGAATGTAAATATAAAATTTTATACACTGCTATAATAGTCTGGATTTAAGCAGATATATTAAATAGAAAGTGGTTTGTGTGCTTGATGTCTTTTTTTCAAACAGTAGTGTATATGGTGGGTGTATTTTATATGTTTTTAAAATGCTATGTGCAGCATACAACAGTCTCAGCATTCAAATAATACTTGCAGAGCAAGTTCTTCTAGACTTTGGCTACATAAACCTACACGGTCATTGTTGTTAATGTGGGTGGCATAATAAATGCACAGTGCCAAGAAACATCATAAGTGATATTTCAAGAAGAATATTGTCAGGAAAATGTATAGACAAACTCCACACAAACAGGAAAGGGTTACAGGTAAAATTATATCACACACAATTTAGAATATAAGAAACTAACCTTAATTCACACTAAAAGCAAGATCTCCTTTTGGCTGCAATGAAAGAAAATTCTTTATAATAAAGAAGGGATATGTGTTTTTAAGGAAGCACCATAGAATACAACACAGAAAACAACAATTATACACTGGCAAAATAAGTATTGGTAATTGGGTAGCACTTTATTTTACAGTCCTGTTCCTCATGTACATACTATGTACTTATTAAAGTAATTACAATAACTATGTAATAACTATGTACTAACCCTGAACCTACTCCTAAACCTAACCCTACCCAATGTAGATACCTTGTATTACCAGAACTTTCATAGATAAATACACTGTAAGTACACTATAAGTACATGTGAGTACACGTACTGTAAAATAAAGTGCAACCGGTAATGTGTCTGCCACGACATAATCCATAAATTTGTACAGAAATGTAGTTAACTATAAAACAGTGCAGTGAAAAACACCTGTAAAAAATAAAAACAGAAATTTACTTCATATTAATACAGTACATTGCGTCATATTTTAGATAAGAGCACAGACTCAGAAGCTAGAAGCTTGCCTGCCACCCGAACCCTTGAAAACAAGCAGAAGGGTTGCTAGGTAAGAATCGGTTTACAGGTAGGAACAGAGATCTCTCTGGGGAGGTGAAGGACTGAGCTAATGTTTACACCAGAGCGATGAGGTCATCAACACGGATCTATGGGTTTAAGCTTCATTAATTGAGAAAATAACAAAACAATGATATACATGCATTAGATACCAGTTTGGCATACTTAAAGGGTGGAGTGGACCAACGGCTAACTTGCATGTTTTTTTTTTTTACTTGTAGCAAATATTTTTTTTCCATTTTGGCTGTAGCTGTTGAAAAGCATTTCAGTTCTGATCTGTATAAATTTAAACTGAATACCCTGCATAATGAATCCAGTTCAACATCTTAAAGATTCACCATACAAGTGTCATGTGTTCATATGACTAGTGTGCTATATTCCAAATCTTCTCATTCAAAATTTCAGTGAATAGGTCTGTTTGTTACAAAAGTGACAGGAGTCACATTCTGTTTGGACAGCTGTCAATCATTATTTACTGTCAGCGTATTGACAAGAATGGCACCTAAAATCCACAAACTTTGATTGAAGAAAGAAGGTTGTACACATTTGGAGGTTTGGGTTGACATGAGAGTGAGTAAATGATGACAAAGATGTCATCTTTTTCATCTGTCAGTTGAATAGTAAGTGTTAATTCTCTCCTGATGCTGAATGTTCTATTTCCAGGCACGTGTTGTGTAAACAAAGAAGTGTTTTAAGTACAGAGATATATTTACAGATAAATATAGGATAAGAGGTAAATATATAGAAGAGCTATATGCAGAAAAAGTATTTTTAGATATCACTAAAATAAACAAACCGGTTTGAATAAAATATACATTGCGACGATTAAGCTGGACAACCTAAAATGAATGAATATCTCCTATAATAAACAAACAATGACACTTTATCATGGGTAACATTAGACCTCTTTAAAAGTGATTTAGTGACGAGAATAGTTAAACGTGTCGACCAGATTAACAGATGTCACGAAGTCTAATTCAGGAGAAACAAACCGTGACAACAAACGAGAGTGTAATGGTCTATTAAACCGCATTGTAAAGTTTTATATTCTCCCAGGTCATTTAAAGAGTATGTTAGCTAGTGAGTGTCAACAGCTAATATTTATTTAACGTTACCTGGAGTAACTTGGACAAGTGGCCACGACGCGTCCCAACTTACAGCCAGAAAACTCCGACTAAAACAATCCAAATCACATCTTTATTTGCTTGATGTGGTCTCGATTAATGGATGTAACAGCCAGCAGAGCCTCGGTGGCGGTCATTCATTCACCTGTTGTTGAATTAGCAGCGCTTACCTGATCCGTCCGTTCATTGACCGCGACTGCGCGAGCACAGGCCCCCTATCTGCCGCAGCTCAGAACTGCGCCTGAAGGAGCAGAACCACATCTTTCGCACCTCAACTCCTTAATTAAAATGCAGTTTATTCTTAATAAATTAAATTGGCTCAAATTTAGAAAAAAGTAGGCCTAATCGTCTAATGCATCTCCTTAAATAGACTGTAAATGGTTTGAGAAAGCATAGCATGTAATTTTAGCGTAAAATACTCACATTTTTTGTTAGTAAAAACTCAGAATTACAATATAATTTAAGCTGAAAAACAGGAAAATTACAGAATTATATTTTAACGAGATAGTTAATATTGTTATCAGTAATGTAGCCTACATTATTTCGTTGATTATTTTAGTATCATGTGTTTTTTTCCGACCAGGTTTTATGGACATCTTGGAATTAACATGAACTCTTTATGTGCATTTCTATCTTACCACCTGTATTATCATGATAGAGAAGTACATTTTTTGGTAAAAAGCAGTTTTTAGTTCAAGGAGATTGCTGTAGTGACACTGTATCACTAAAAAGTAGAGGCACCAATATACCATCCCATAATAGCCTGGTGGAAATTTTGAATATTTCAGTTACATTACAAAGCCTCATATTTTAAGATATGCTGAATTGCAACGACTTGACTGCTACACTAATGACAGCATTAGTGAGGCAACCCACTTTTATCGTGAAAATAGAAAATAAAATAAAAGTTGCCTACCTAGACAGCATTTTAGGACATTGTGCACATATAATGATGATGACAAGCTGCTTCTTTTATCAATACTTGGCAACAAAAACATTACACATTATTTGCTGCAAATACAAAGTAAATGTAAATCTGTTACATCAGATCATTCTAGACAGCCTCTATGTTGGACATGCATATGAAGGAGTCTCTCTGTGCACCACACTGGCATAGTTTCAATAAAGCTGCTTAGGGTGAGTTAGGGTAAGAGGGTGGGGGTGCTGTCTGGGTGTGTAAAATAAGCAGCATTAGCTTCGGACCCATCAGACAGGCTTAACTTAACGATAGGAACCATACAGATCAGGATGCATCTAGGAATCGTCTTTGGTTTGACATAGAGCACGGAGAACTGAGAGTGAGGAAAGAGAGGGTTGTGTTGCAGAATGCAACTGAAAAAGGAATCGTGGTGACACTGGCACACTTTGCTGCATGGAAAAAGTAAAACCAGTTTGTGTTTTAGGGAGAAAAATGAGTGCAGGGATATAAAGTGGAAGGAGAGTGAAAGCAATGGAGCAACTGTGAGCAGATATATGAGACTGGAGTGATTAATGGTTCAGCTGTTAGGACAGCCAGGGGCAGATCTACTCCCAATAAGGGCAGCTTGGCTGGGCCAGTGCAGGGCAATGTTCTCAAACAACGAGAGAGCTAATCTATATTCCTAAATGTGATGACGCCAAAGTCAATAACACCAATAAAAACCCTTTTTATCCCTCTCTCTCTCTCTCTCTCTCTGCTGAACCACTTAACAGTTTACGTGGCACTACTGAATTCAGTTTGTATGTCAGTCAGTTTGTATACTTATGTCTATCAAATTCAGCACATAGTTGCAGTGCCTTTTATTTTTATATAACTCTCCAAAAAACAGTTTTTTAAACAATTACCCACAATCTTAAATACATGGTTAAAGACTTGCATGTTAGCAGTAGGGATATGCTGTTATTAATCATTTATATAATCTGAATAGATAATTCCAATAATTGTGATTATATCACTTAGTTGCACTTAGTTTTATGATAAATGACACATTCTTGGCAAAAAACACAATTAAAAAATTTCTGTCATTCTGTGGATTTTTTTTTTTTTTTTTTTAAATAGCTAATAACAGTCTGTATACAAAATTGAATGTACTCACATTTATCTGTAAATATTATATTAGTAATATTAATCATATATAAATAATTTAGGATGTGTACAACATATTATCACATACTATATTCATAAAATATAATTGTAAAAATATAACAATGATTTATTCAGTGTGCTTTTTATTTTAATTTTTTTAATTTTTTTGGTCAACTTTAAGAGGCCAGTGATGTAAACAATGAAACACTCATATATATACTCATATTATCATATATATATATATCGATAGTGAAAGCATGATATCAAGCAAAAATTAAATAATGTAATCAAGTTTTTTAATCAATTCGAATATAATGGCAAATAAACTGATATTGGTAAAAATAAGTAAAATGAACAGTTACACTTTTTTTAAGAGCTGAGTAATATTAATTAACAGCATTTATTTACTATAGGGTTAGGTTTAGGGTTAGGGTTTGATTTGGGGTTGTTGCATGTAATTATGCACAATGTTGTACTAATACTATAATAATTACATGTAACGTGTAAAGACACCTTAAAATAAAGTATTACCAAATAAACACTTAACAGAGTTCAATATATCAATTAATGTGAGATTATTTTTATTTATTTCAATAGTCAATCATGAGGGGAAAAAATAGTGTGTTTCCTAAGAATGAGGCACAATGTATTTGTTTTAGATAAGCACCATTCATTAAAGTATAAATGACTGAAGATGGCCAGAGGTGGGAAGGCTTTAGTCTAACCAGACAGGTTATGCGAGAGCAGTGCTAAGCACAGAGAATGTAATGAACATGTCTGCATGAAGCACCCCACCCCCCAACACCCCAGGCGACGCTCACAGCACAGCTGTAACAGTTATAGCTGTGCTTTCAAGGAGTTCTGTAAAAGTGTATGTTGAGTCGATGGGTGTCTGTTACTAAGTGTATGGACTGACTGTATAAAAGTGGGATATGTAATAAAACAGAGCCAGCAAAGTGCTAGTGTGTGAATCAAATGCTTAATGACCTTTCCACTGACAGTCAAAGCTAAGCGAGAACATATCTGGTGCCTTAGCACAATATGACTTAATTTCAAGTTATCCAACAATGTTTTGTTTTTTTCACAGATGTACAGACCCATACTGCTGCACTGGACAAACACACTACATGTGGGGTATTATGCATGCATTTCATACATAAATGCATTTTGATCATGGTCACTTCAAATTCTGAGGGCAGAGGTCAATATACAGGCAGAGGGAGGGATGGACAAACGAGGGACTCATGACTGAGTCAGTGCAATTCAATCTGGCGAGATGGCATGGGGAGAGAGTCAACCTTGCAACCTTTCACTAAACATAGTGCCTGTAGAGTAAGCCAGCTGACCAACTCTGATTTCAGCAGATGAAACAGCAGCGGATGTGCATATAGGTGCTCAAGATCTCAAGTAAATATCAGCTTAAAAAAAAGAAGAAAAAAAAAAGACCTACAGTAAAAGCAAAGGAGAGTGTCTGGCATTCAATGACAAGTTATCCAGCAATGTTTATTTTAAATAAGCTTTATATTCACATGCTGCTGAAATAGAAAACACACCAGATGTGGGGTATCATAATGCATTTCATGTGCATAAATGATTTTGAATACGATCAGTTTTTTTATGCAATAAAAAACTAAGGGAGAGGAAAAAAATAGAATGGTAGCAGGTTTACATATTTTGCCTAAATTAATATAATAATGGTTATACATATTATCATTATTACAACTAATTTAATATAACTTCAATTTGAAATTGTTGCATTATTTACATATTTGGATACAGTTGAGAAAGCCAAGCCCTCTGAGAAAGATAGGCCAAAATCACAATTTTAATGTACAGATGGATTAGATTAATGTTATATAAAGGTTTATGCACCAATTTTTACCCTATTTGTAGGAAGTGAAATATATAAAGATCACACATCAGCATCAGTCCCACACTTTTGTCATGGGGTCACTGGACAACGTCCCACCACTGCTTCTTATGTAAGATCAAATGGAATAAACTGGCTGTCTGTTAAAATAGACTGGAGCTCAATTACATCTCTTGTTTCATCAGCCTGGGCCTTAGCAACTTGCTGACTTCTAATTTAAATGGTGAATTGGCTGGGTTACACTTTTATCTTTTAAAACCTAAAGTGGAGAGCAAACACAATCTGAATACTTAAGTCACATGTAAATTAGTTTGAAAGCATGTGCATCGTACAATCCTGAAATACAACAGCTATCGGATAGCAGAAGACAGTCATGCACATTCAGCTAAATATATCTCAAGGTACTCAGCTGACTGTTGAGTTATACAACAATGTGCAGACAGGTATTGACAAGTGCAACAACTTAAAAGTAAAATTCTCATTTGCAAGGCATTTATTATTTGTGTGGTTCATTATATTTTACAGTCAGAGATAAAAAGAATAATAATTGCTTTAAGAACCAATTCAAAGATTGAAGACTGGAAGACTGTATTTTTGACACAGAGCTTTCAGAGGTCATGCCCTGTGCATGGGGTCCAAAGAAGGTGGCATTATAACAGCTGTAGACAAACCCTATAGGTCTAATGCTTAGTAGTTTCTCTACATCAAATTACATTGCATGTAGACATAATATTCTGCATGCAGACTCTGCAGCGGACCCTACCCCCTGTTATTTCCTAAAAGACATAGGTGTATACTGTTATGAGATAAGGGGGGTTTCTCTGTTCATGGGGACCCCCACACACCCCGTTATGCCCCACTTTCTGCTGGTGACTGTCCTCTCTCACTGCTAGGCATGCTATGGTGTTGGAAGCAAGGTTTCTAATTTTGGAACAGACTGTGAGCTTGAGTTTTTTCTTTCCTCTTTTAGCCCTTGAGTTATCCACCAAATAATCAGTTTTTGGTCATCAGTAAAATAGGAAATTTTGATCCGTATTTGTACTTATTTTCGTATCAAGTAATCCAAAGGTAAGAAAAAATAGAAGTTTAGATCACATCAGTATCTAGATACAATTTGAATCTGTCAGTTTTTGGCACAAAAAGGAGATAATGGTTATAACTAAGTTTGTCACATTGGGACTCACATACAGAGTTTAACTGTGAAATTGGACCCTGAGTATTAATGTAGAGTAAGGGGGATGGTTGAGTTGTTCTCTTGCTTCTTTCTGTACTGTACACACACTTTCACAAACCTTTCCCTTCACTGATGTTATGGGATTTGTTTTCTCAACAGGGTTCCTGGATATTCCACCCACCTGTCACATGCTCTGTCATGTGCTCTTGAAGCATTTCCCAGGGAGGAACCCACAGATGAACCAATGGCTGTGCAGTTGTGTTTTAGTTATTCAAAAGAAAACTCCTTAGTGTGTTACTTTGGGATTGTAGGGTTGAATGAAGTAGATAGTATGTAGAAATAATTGGTCTTGATCTTGGATTTCCAAGAAGTTTAGTTTTATTTATGTAGGACACTGGTTTCAGATTGGCTGATAAGGCACGATAGCATCATGTCAAATGAGGCATAAGAACAAATTCAAAGTGATCTTTAGAAGGAACTAAACTGAATGGCCGATGCTTATTTCTCAGGAGAAATGGAATCATACTTTTTAAAAATGGAAAAAAATAACTTCTGTGATAACCAACTACTAAACTGTATGGACTGGGTTCTGTGATGTTACATTACATTCTGACTATGAAAACCATTTGGAAGATTATGCAAAGCACATATCCTCTCAGGTATAATAATAATAAAAAAAGCAACAGTTGCAATTTTTATATTGCTTGCAATGGTATAAGTAGTACAGATCACTAACTGGACACTGAGAACACAACTGGGTACAGTACGGACTGTCTTCACCTCAAGAGACACATGATGCCGTCCCTTACGTAAATTATATCTTACAAGACATGGACGAATACAGGGCTAACCCCTACTTTAGTGAGAAAAGTCAATAATGTCTGCAATTTTATAAGTAAACAACATATTTTAGCATAAAAGTGCATTTACCATATAAAGGCATTTTTAACGCTCACATTCCACAAAAGTGGATATTATGCAAAAAAAAAAAAAAAATGTATGAGCTTTGTTTAAATTTTAGTCCTTTTTCACAATTTCTCTGTGAAAATAATAAAGTAGCAATTACAGTTTTAGTCATCAACACAATAGTACGATACAAGGAATAATTGAATGCATTATAGGTCTTAAAATAAGGATTTTTTTGTGCTTTAACAGTGTATTTGACTTATTTCATAACTGAGCAAGAGAGAGGACATGCAACTGTGAGGGGGTGGGGACAGCTGTCTCTTCGTCTCGGGTGTTGTGATATAGCTTCTTTCCTTTTAGAACCTGAAACCCCTATTAAGGACCGCAGCTGTCCAATGAGATTCAAGCATGCATGAGCCGAGCAACCAATGGGCAGCAAACATTGAAGTATATAAACCAAGGTCTGACATCTTGCAAAGTTGGGCAACCCCTACATTGGCTTGGTGAACAGGATCTGATCCCAAGGACTGTTACCTTTTTCTCCTGTACAGGTAAACTCAGCTACGGTTCAAAGATTTCTCAAGGGTGGGAATAAGGGGTATTTGATGAAACATGAAAAACTTCAGCAAAAACGACGTTATACATTGCAGCTTTATGTGCCAAAATATTCCCCATACAAATTAATGAAACCTCATTGGGGTTAAGGACCGTATCCCTGATGCACAATATTTGGATTCTTCTGGAATTACATACTTGATCACTGGAGTATTAGAAATGTCTCTCATATTTTTTAAGTTGCTTTCTACCTGTAGAAAGCTTGTCTTTGCTTGATAAGCTTCATAGAGTCATAATGCATTGGAAAGCTATTATGTAGGCAGTCTGGAGTAGATTGCTGTCTATGGCAGGAATTATCTGTGTGTGCTTGACACCTGTTGTGATTCTGTGCAAGGTCATATCATCTGGGGGAATTGATAGCTGATGTATTTTACTTAAGTCTATTTATACTCCAGATATTGCAATCTTTTTAAATTAATGCAACTGTATGCAAAAGCTGTGAATACGTGGACAAACTAAGCATTTGATATTTCAAATATTTCGCTAATTACATATTTCAAAAGCTAAATTGTCTGCGTAATACCAATTATGGGATCGAGTTTGCATGCTCCACCCCCAGCAGAAATTAGAGAGGTGAATGTGCTATCTGCTTTGAGTGATGGGAGTGAGTTTGGCATGCATGCTAAAAATATCACCTGCTGTCTGATGCATATAAGCATGGGAGCTATTCAACCACCACTCCATTTAGAAATATGTGGTGCTGGTTAAACATAGCATCATATTTTGTTACTAGGAGACTGAAGTTTAATTGGGACACAAAATATAGTATGCATTAACATTTGTCTGCAACTGCTGGCATCTTAATCTGGAAACTAGTGCTGTTTATCCTTGACAGAACGAAAATAGGTAGATGTTCATAATTCTCGGTTTCAATGGCAGCATTGAGAGACACTGGTTACCCTTTGTTTTTGGGTCCAATGAGAAAGCTACCCCTTAATAGGCCTGGGACAATGTTTCGGGTTGTCCATCCTAACAACGGCCCTGCAAACAAGATTTCCAACTTATCATAGGTCTCCAAAGCACATAATAAGTACTTTGCCAACTTGCCTTACAACTTGTCTATTAGCAGATCACGGAAAAGTGCAATCATGACTAAGAACTGCAACAACGATTACAAGATGAAGTTCTCTGTGGACGAGGAGTACCCTGACCTCTCCCAGCACAACAACCACATGGCCAAGGTCCTGACTAAGGACATTTACACCAAGCTCAGGAGCAAGTCAACCCCCAGTGGATTCACCCTGGATGACTGCATCCAGACCGGCGTGGACAACCCTGGTAAGTAGAACATGTCTGAATACATTCCCCCATAGTGTCTAATCTCTCAGATTGCCAAAAGCAATGCTTTAGTTACATAAAGATACATAAAGCACAACCCTTTGATCCCAATTCAAGGTCATCCCTTCATCATGACCGTTGGCTGTGTGGCTGGTGATGAGGAGTCCTACGAAGTCTTCAAGGAGTTGTTTGACCCCATCATTTCCGATCGTCACGGTGGCTACAAGCCCACCGACAAGCACTCTACTGATCTGAACTGGGAGAACCTGAAGGTATACTAAAGATCTTTACATTATCATGGCAGTTTTAATCTACTGTGGCTGATGTTTTCCTGTATGCAGGGTGGTGATGACCTTGACCCCAACTATGTTATGAGCACCCGTGTGCGTACCGGCCGCAGCATCAAGGGATTCACCCTGCCTACCACCAACAGCCGTGGTGAGCGTAGAGCTGTGGAGAAGCTGTCTATTGAGGGTGAGTCTCACTGACATTATGTCCTGACATCCACAAAGCAACATACATGGTCTTACTGAAGTTCCTCTCACAGCTCTGAACAGCCTGGATGGTGAGTTCAAGGGCAAGTACTACCCTCTTAAGGACATGAGTGACAAGGAACAGGAGCAGCTCATTGCTGACCACTTCCTGTTTGACAAACCTGTGTCCCCCCTGCTGTTGGCTGCTGGCATGGCTCGTGACTGGCCTGACGGTAGAGGCATCTGGCACAATGACAACAAGACCTTCCTTGTGTGGGTGAATGAGGAGGATCACCTGCGTGTCATCTCCATGCAGAAGGGTGGCAACATGAAGGAGGTCTTCAAGAGGTTCTGCGTTGGCCTGCAGAAGGTAAACCCCGTTATTTTGAATCCTTTCGTCATCTAATGCAAAGATAAGCAACCAAAGGCCTGACTCCTTGTTGTATATTGCAGATTGAGGACATCTTCAAGAAGCATAACCACGGTTTCATGTGGAACGAGCATCTTGGTTTCATCCTGACCTGCCCCTCTAACTTGGGTACCGGCCTGCGTGGTGGTGTCCACGTCAAGCTGGCCAAACTCAGCACACATCCCAAATTTGAGGAGATCCTGACCAGACTGCGTCTTCAGAAGCGTGGCACAGGTGAGCTTGAAATTGCTGAACTTATAAAATGGCAGACTTACACTGTGATCATCATTTTAAGAGACTCTGTGTGCTCTTGTTGTGTAGGTGGTGTGGATACTGCCTCTGTCGGTGGTGTGTTCGACATCTCCAACGCTGACCGTCTGGGCTCCTCCGAGGTGCAGCAGGTGCAGCTGGTGGTTGATGGCGTGAAGCTCATGGTTGAAATGGAAAAGAAACTGGAGAAGGGCGAGTCCATCGATGACATGATCCCTGCCCAGAAGTAAAATGTCAAAAGTGCTTTTCTTTTTTTATTTGTTCTTTTAAGCAGTCATGCCATCTTGACTTTTCCAAGAGACACTCCACCCCGCTCCCCTTTTTCCTACTTTTTTTCTCTTTCCTTTCTTCCCTGTCGTCTTCTTTTTCCTGCACTTTTCCTTTTTATCTTCCTGTTCCTCCTGTAACATCCTGGGATCAAACCTCCACATAGCTAGAAAACCCTAGCTATGTTGCCTTCACCTAACCTTTTTTTTTTTGGTTGTACAAAATTAATAAAACGGCCCCATGTAACAATCAACCTGTGTTTTAAGTCTTTATATTCTTGATAAGTCTTGATTCGTACCTCCAGACACAGCTGTGAACTTATGTATACATGTATGTAATGTATAATTGTGGGGGATCCTTTCAGAATTTTCAAAGCTGAACTTCAATACATAATTAGAACTTTATGCACACTTTTATAAATCCAGTCAGCTAAACTGACCCAAAAGTCATTGTGAACACTAAAATAGCAGAATAGCACAATGACTGTCAACAATAGTTCAAGAATGGTTTTTCCATCAGTTATTATGAAGCCAGATCCCATTTGCTTGAACTATAACAAGTTACAATATTTGCAAATCTTACACAATATTTATATTCAACATGTAAAGCAATAAATTAATATAAATTGCTTGTACAAAAGGAAATGTTTTAGAGAATTACTCAAATGAATAACACATTTATATAGAAAAAGACCAAAGAGCAAATTGCAAAGTGTGATTTGAAAAGCACACACAGATCCAAACAGGTTCATACCTGTATCTCTGGATATCTGGCTTAGACCAAATGAGTAGGATTTGGCCTCGAAAAAACAAAACAAAAAAAAAGGATTTAATTACTCTAGATATTAAGATCTCTCTAGTTAAGTATTCCTTATATATTCCCAATATATTTCCTTAAAACTTACATTAAGAAAATATCTTTTAAATTTTGAACTGAACAAAAAATAACAAACAAACAAATCATTGGATTTTCAGACAAATGTAATCATTCTTGCATTTTCTCACATTGCACAGCTCAGACATATTCCAATCTTGACTAATAGGACTTACAATACCAAATCAGAGATAAAGTCAACAGTCTGTTTGTGGTCATTCAGCAGAGTGCACTTCTGGCAAGATAACAGAGGTTTCTCATCAGCGTAACACATACAAGAGCAACACAAAGAGCATTGTGTCTCGACTTGGCTCAATGGGATAAATTGCACCATTTGAAGGGTGAACTGCTTTTAAACAGGTGATGTTGCTCACTCAGCCCTAAAGTGCTACGGTGTGACCATATAATCTAAAAACAAGGAGGCTCAGGAAAGCAGACATCACCTACTCAACCTGCATCACTGGCAAGTTTCACAACCAACAAGATCATTAAAAAAAGAGGAGAAAACGCTATCACTTTTAGCACTTGCATTGTCAGCGGCTCCGCACGTTGTCTACGGTTCGAAATGGTGTGGCCTTCACACGTGTTTTTTTTGAATATGGTTATTTAAACAAGGATAAAATTAAACATACTCTTCTCCCTTACAAAGCAGAAGATTAGAAATCAAAAAATGAGTTAAATAGCAGCAGTTAAAAAGGAATGACAATGTACAGAGTGAACAAGTGACAAAAAAATGGGTGTTAATAAACAACATGGCTAAGATACCAGGTAAAATCAGCGGTAAAGGCCGGGACACACCAAGCCGACTTCAAAGAACTCGCGGTGAAGCTGCGCTGGAACACACCGCACAGACTACAGCCGACGGCAGACTAACACGTGCGTTCTGCGCAT
Organism: Carassius gibelio; assembly: GCF_023724105.1. Lineage (NCBI taxonomy): Eukaryota > Metazoa > Chordata > Actinopteri > Cypriniformes > Cyprinidae > Carassius > Carassius gibelio. Next base: position 13,147,219 of record NC_068410.1, read on the forward strand.
GCCTGAGAGGAACGAGCTGTTCATATCAGCAGCTGTTAATAGTATGTATTAGTCATTCTAAAGAGAAACCGAAACACAGATATACGAAATGTAAACAAAACATCGCTTGCTTAGCATTTTGAGTATCAGTAACGTTAATAACTTTAATCATTTTAAGCAGCTCATGTTAATATGAAAACATTTGCGTATTAGAATGATTTGGGAAGATCACGTAACATTTAAACAGCCTTCTGTCTGTACTGCCTTCACTCACATGCTTGTTTTCATTACTTTTGCTTTAATTCTCAGCACTGACTCATTCGATAAACTCAACATCCAATCAGAGCTCTCACTCTCGCCCGACAGCCCCGACGTTCCCAATGCGAATCTGGGCAAACTACCGCCGATGTGAGCCTGACAAGAGCCGACGAGTGGAACACACCAAACAAACTAGCAAGACCATCGCTCGCCGTCAGCCGACATCGGCTTGTTGTGTCCCGGGTGTTAAACAGGCCTGGTAAAGAGAGTTCCTTCAGCAGGGCTTTTGTGTGAGCAGGTGCCCAGTTCTCAAAGTATGTGTGCTAGTCTTTGTAGGCTTATAGGGGGCGGGGGTGTGGGCGGGGCTAAGTCCATTCATCTCATCTTTCTGTCCCATGCTTTTGTCCCTGCTCTCCACCCCCTCTTGCCCTCAGAGTTCGAGTTCTTTGGACACTTTGGTGGCGATGTCCCGAAAGGCAAGCGGTGCCCCCCACAGGCGCTTGAATCGAATACCGCTGGTCTCGGCGGGGCCGTTGGGCAGCTGGCACACCTCGGCTTCGAAGGCAACGCGGGATCCGGCGGCTCCATGGGTGCAGGAGAGGAGGAAGGGCCCGGCCTGGTGGACCTGGCAACCGCAGCCCTGCGCCGCCTCCCGCAGAGCCAGAACCACCTCGGCTGGGTCCCGCGGGCTCCGCACCTTCACATCCCAGCCGCATCGGGGGGTCCGGGGCTCTGTCGCTTTTTGATACCCAGATAGATAGCGACTGTGGAGGGAGGAGGAGGTGAAATGAGGGGTGGGCGGTGACGTCAATGTGCGGATGCGGGGGAGGGGGGACAAGAGAGAAATATATTAGAAATATGTAAGAGCAAAAATTTGAACTACACAGAGACTGACTAAACTGTGTGGACTTCTAGTCTGAGATATTATTTAAAAAGGTAACACTTTGTAGTAAAGTTCTATTTGTTTCTCTTAGGTAGAGCATTGGGCATTCATTGGGCATTGGGTAGATTACATTTAGTAATCTACATTAATGTTAATTTTCACTATAAACTATATTCTATTTATAATTCAATTAAGTTCATATTACATTTAAACATTTTTTTTTTACTAAAAGAAATTAATAATGAACATTGCTTATTGTTAGTTTATGATGTGTAATATGTTAACTAATGTTAACTGAACCATGTTGTAAAGTATTACCAACAAAATCATATCTAAATAGTTTGAAATAAACATCCTAAAAATGTCTGAAACTCTTCTACAATCAAAAAAAAAAGAGAGGAAATGTTCAGATGAACACTTAAACCTGTTACCTGTCAGGAGACACTGGAGTTCTTCAGGATAATAAAACCATACAATCTGAGCATTATTTAAAATCCAGTCTGACTATCAGAAAAACCTGGAGAACATTTTGGAAGGCCAGAATAAAATGTAAATGCCATTAATAATAATAAATAAAAAAATGTCAGGACATACACTGCCATTTAAAAGTTTTGGGTCTGTTATATATGCATTTTTAAGGCTCACCAAGGCTGCATGCATTTGATAAAAAATACAGTAATATTTTGAACTATAATTGCAATTGTAATATCCATAGTTTTATTTCTTTTTCAAATATATTTCAAAATGTAATTTATTCCTGTGATGGTAAAGCTGGAATAACTTCAGCCTTTGTTGTAACCTGATTTTTTGAGTAATCATTCTAATATGCTGATTTGCTGCTCATATAACCAAAGAATATTATATACATTTATATTGACTTTAAAATTCAAGGGACAGCATTTCATTTTCATTTCATTTTAAAGACATTATAAATGTTTCTTCAGTCACTTTTCATCAATTTATGTATCCATGCTGTATAAAAGCATTATTATCTTTTTTTATTTTTATAAAAATCTTACTGACCCCAAACTTTGAGCAGTAGTGTATAAAATCATTCATACTTAAATTAATGGGCGCATACAAATATAGGGATGAAACATAATAATAATAATAATAATAATCAAGCAAAAATATTGGGTAGAGCACTACTGTATGTTTATGCGGAAATGAACACAACTCAGAACAGATTCCTGTGCAGCCATACATCACCTGTCATGCACTACACACATTATTCCTAAAATGTAAATCTCAACTGGATGTAAACTGCATTCAAAAGTACATACACTTAGCAGCTTTTAACAAAACTATTTTGAGATTAATAATTAAAAATCATTCAAACATCCACGTTAAAAACTGAAATGTGACTTTCCAAAAGCAACAGCCGACCACTGTCAGAGAAATATGGAAAAGATAAAGGTAAAGGGAAGGACAAGTACGGCTCTAAACAATATCTACATACATCTAAGCTAGTTTTGATGCACACAGTACACAGCTCTAAATGATGAACAAAATGCAGTCACATTCTGATCAATCTGATCTGCCAAGGAACGGATCACATGCTAGAAATTACCTGTATTTTTTAGCCTGACTTTTTGTAGTTGTATCTGTAGCTAAGGAGAAGTAACAGAGAGTTAAAATCGTATGAAGAAGTTTAAGTTTTTTCTAAGCAAATATCATTAAATCGTTTATCTGGATGATCGATTCATGCTATTATTGTTCATTATTGTTCTCTACATATTTTCTGTCTTTCGTCTGTTTGAGCTGTTTGCTTGGTTTCTGCGATGAAGAAGATGGTCCAGAATTGGAGGAGGGACGGCTTATGTTACTTTCTCTGTCGTTTTTGTGTATTAAAAAGAATTTGGAATAACTCACCTTGTGACCGGAGATCTGCAGACTCTCTCAGGTTCGTCTGTGACCCTCAAAAGGAAGACAAATGTTCATGTTAGGAATCAACCAGCAAGTAGAGCGACACTTATTCTTCATCCCGTTCACATCTAACACCACAGACTTGCACTGTTACATTGACATCACCTTCAGCAATCCACAAAGCACAACAAAAGAAAGTGACGACAGTGATGGATTTACAGGGTGTATTCTTAAAAGGCCATCTAAATACATTTATTTCTTCTTTGTCTGGTAATATGCTTTTAAGTTTATCTACTATTTTATAGGTGACGTTAGAACAATATTAGTAGTTATTAATATAGCTTTAAACAAAGAAAGTGCTAGTTGACTGATGTCCACATGAGGGCGCTATGGATCGAGGCTTGTGAAACTTTCCATTCACATGATGCAGCAAATGAGGTGGCGACTGGATTCCCTCTTAAAGGGACAGTACAGGGGCCCGCTTCCTCAAACATTACAGTGAAAATGGAGGGCTCTATACTGGGTGTAAATAAACAGTATCTGGACAGAAACATTATGTGGTAAGCAGGGGAGGCAAATGAGCTTGGCCAACGGTGAGTGGGATTTGGCATGAGAGGATGAAATACGTTACGCATAACTAATCTGGATTTCAGATTGAGAGAGGAAACCCCTGCTCTGTTTGCCTTGTCCAAAATTAAGCTTTTGTGATAAAACAGTCCAAATGAAATTGTTTTAAATGGCTGCTTCTGCATTTTTTTCTACTATAATCACTAGAAACCTGATAAAGTCACACAGTAGTCCTCAGACCAAGATGAGAGCGATTCCTATGAATGAGTAAAAGGTGAGAGTAATGCTTAAATTAATGCATGAAAAAAGTAGTACATGGATGGTGCTGGTGTAAAAGGCCCCTTGAGCAAATACAAATACAATGCTTTTTCAAATATTAAAATATCTGCAGCAATTAAGTTATATTATAACCAAAATAATGTTTGTCCCCCCCCAAAATTCATTTTAAAACTAGAATACTGTTTGTTTGAAAAGAAAACGAAAGTAACTTTAACACTTTCTTCTCTTCTGTGTTCAGGTCAGAGTACCACAATGCATAGCTCTGACGTATAACAAGAATGCACTGAGCTTTGTTTACAAATAGAGGAAGATTCACGCCGTACATAAAACAGCCTTTGTAATATGTTTGAAGATTTTAACAAAGAGGATGACTTGCAAATGTTTGCCTTGCTTTACTTATAGGAACCAGAATATAGAGATGGTTAACTGTGAGATGGTCGTTCTATGTCTGAGAACCGGGTTCTGTGTCAGATTGAACATGCATCGAAGACTGACATTGATTAAAATCATTATTTTTGTTTTCTTTGCATACAATTTTTTTTCTCTTAGCTTCATAAAATTATGGTTGAACCACTGATGTCACATGGACTATTTTAATGATGTTCTTACATCCTTTCTGGGCATGGTAAATGTCAGTTGCATTGCTCTCTATGGAGGCTCAGAAAGTTCTTGGATTTCCTCAAAAAATATCTTAATTTTTGTTCTTTAGATGAATGAAGGTCTTGAGGGTTTGAAACAACATGAGGTAATTAATTACAGAATTTTCTTTTTTTTTGGATAAACTAACCCTTTAAATCAATCAGCTATGAGGTGAATCAGAATGTTACAAAGTTTTTTGAGAAGTGCACAGAAGACAAAGGGACAAGAATTTCTACTTAGGGAGATTCAATTCAATTCAAGCTGACTGTCTCAAGTCGATGTCCATACGGCAGAAATGTATGGTAAAAATCAAGAAGCTAGTTACTGTCAATGTCAGTTTGGTAGTTTTGTATGTTCTTCATGGGAGTGTGTGGATAGCTCTTTCGATTGAATTTTGCAGAGATTATCATTTTGGTGGAGATTTATTTTTTTGCAGAATCATGGGTAATGCTGTTTTTTTAAATCAGGAATTCTGCTGTTAAACCTGATTATTTAAAAAATAAGTTAAATAATGCAGAATGATGGCATCAGCGGAAGCATAATATCAACCCTGTAGCTCATATTAGGTCGGTCTTAAAAGGTTTAGAAGTTATGGTTCAAAGCAATATCTCTATGGTGAAAATAAATGGTATTTTAACTTCTGAAACCACACTTTTGCTCTCTACATAGCATATGAGTCATATGACACATTTTTTGGAGCCTGACATCTGATATGTATGCTTTTCCAGAAGAAAGAAAAGCATACAGGTTTGGAATGGCATGAGGGTGAGTATGATGACTATCCAAAATGTACATTTTTGCAACTAAATAATATGTGTACAAGCTCAAGGAGGCACTCTGACACCCAGAGCCAACACATGTGCCTAAGAGAGAGGTGAGACTGTGAGTATTTTGACAGACTGACAGATGGAAAAAGGCCACAAACAGGAAGAAAACTTACTAACTGTTTTTGATCCCTGTGGCAGAGTGCAGCCCGAGACTGACTTGTTTGAGCTCTGGCGCTTAGAGGGGTCAAGATTGACCCTAAGAGTTGATGAAGGGAAGGAAAAAGGAGAGTGAAGAGAAGGACAGTTTGGAAGACAGAAAGAAGAAGGGGAACAGGAAGATCGAGAGAGAAATAAGATTGCAGCAAGGAAGAAAAAAAAAGCAAAGAAACAAATAAATAAAATAGAAACACTGATCACCCAACAATAGCCAAGACCAAGAGATAGAGGGACACGAGGAGGAGCAGGAGCCTGAAGCTGTCGGTTAATAACAGAGGAGGCTTGAGGAAGAGTTAATGCAGAGAGTAAATATGCAAACTTATGCGGAAAAAGGACATTATCCACTGGATGTCAGCCTAAATAGGTTAATCTAATCGGGAAGTTTCTTTTAAGAGATGGAAGTGTTGCTCTAATCTTATAAAGAGCTTGTAGTTGTGTATCCCTGCAGAAGTCCTTCTTTCTGGCTTTCAGCCAAGAGAGGCGCATAAACAATTTCACTGAGGATGCTGAAGAGCAAAGCGCCCGATCAGCGTTCCTACACGCTACTGAACGTCTCAATTACATTACTGACTCCAAAAGCTCCCATATCTAACTCCATTATCTCCTCAGATCCCACAGGACAATGGCCACCAAACCAAATGAAAGATGACTTTGTAAACTGACTGGCTCCAGCAGTGGAGCCTCTGTCATTTTGGTATTATGCAGCTAATGGGCCGGTCACGTCAAAGACGATAACTATAATTATAAAGTTATAAAAATTTACTTCTAATTCAGAGAGAATAGAGAGACAGAGGGATGAAATCATTGCAAACGCTTTCAGAAAGTTTTTTCTAGCTGATGAATGATAAAAACTCACACAGCCAATCAGAATATAGACTTAAAGAAAAACTAAATGTTATTGTCTGTTTGTATGGACACAAATATAGTTTTTATAATTGTTGTCCATGTAATTTAGTTAATATAGTTACTTCTGTTGGTGTGGATACTGTTGTTTTTTCGCCTTTTCATGTCTTTTCAAGACTTTATTTTTAAAGACTGAGTCCGGGTGTCATCTATAGAGATCATTATGTCATTTTTTTCAATTTTTTCTTATGCTTTAAACAATGTAATGACATGAAATTAACAATTGTTTTCCTGGTAGTCAGGAATATATAGTAATCATTAAAGTTATTGTCTGTATTATAGTAACAGTTATAATGTTTGGTCTTGGCAGAATAGATCTGCTGCAGCAGATAAAGTATCAAGAGTTGCAACTGCCAATGCTGTATGTAATAAATACTGCTGCTGCACATATAACACATATAAAATTACCTCCATATATAACATACATGAAATTACCCTGTAGTAGATCTATACAGGTGGAGCTGGGGAAGTGGGAGGGTTTCTGAAGCGCACTGAAACTGCTACACTAAGAGCTAACCAAGTTTTTGAATGTTGTGCAGAAATCTTATTGGCTGCTGATGTGAAAAGAAACCAATCAGCTGCACAATGTGATTATATCAGATTGAGTTAGAAACTATCAGCCTGCGTCATCTAGAGTTTCATGACCGAACTTTGCATTTATCGTTATAGATATGTTATAGTCATGGTTCAGTGTGAACAGGCCATAAAAACATCCTCAGGCAGCACAATGCTAACTCCTGGTGCTAATACTTGATAGGTGAAATATTTGCAAAGAGCAAACTGATGATGTGAAACTTGATTTATTTGGATCTATTTTTATCTATAATATTCGTAGTCATTATAGTTTACAAAATTAAACCGTCGCTCTCTTCTTACCTGCGGGTAAGTTTTGAGGTCAGCTTAGAGAACAGGTTTGAGGTGGCACGGCTACGGGAGTGCGGCAGAGGACTGGCTTCATGGGAGAGGGTGGGTGAGGTGGGGGGTGCGTGGGTGGGAGGCCGGTGGTCCCGGAGCTGGCCTCCGTGGAAGGTGCTGCGGATGGTAGAGCCCCTCATCAACCGAGAACGCTCAGAAGATGTGGAGCTGGAGGCCCCGGCCCCAGAAATGCTGTGGGTGGACGGGGAGGCTGGAGGTAATCGATGTGACAAGGAGCTGAAGAAAGAGATTAGAAAACATGGATGGAAATCAAATTCCCCTTGAACTGAAGTTGGGTGTGACTCGTCTGCCATTACTTTTGCCATGAACATGAATGATACCCACCCAGAAAAAACATTTTAGGATTCTAACAACCACCCAGAACATTATGGAAGCAAGATGTGTACAGGCAAACGTGCAGAAATGCATGTGAAAATGCCAAAATGATTGATTTGAAAAAATGACAGTGCAGTGATACAGTATGTTATTAATCCTTCTTATTAGCAGTTATTGTAGCTCTAATTGGAGGTTAATTTGGCAGTAGAACTTAATCAATTAGACAAAGTCCAAAACAAAACACAGTAACAGCTCTGTAGCGATAGGATTAGACCAATATCAGATCTGGAGGCTCAGAGAGGCAGCTCTGCTTGGGTTTAGTTGAGCGTAAATGTGAGGCAGGATGCTGAGTCACTGAGGCATGAGCTCTCTTGTGTTCTTATTCCCATCTCAGAAACAGCCACTTAAGGCAAATTAAAACTGAACCCATAGCCGAAAAAAGCTTGCACACGACTGCACATCTGAATACTGCAGACAGAGATACGCAGAGAATGGAGAAGGTTAGAGAAATCTCTTTATTTTCAGTTTATTAAACTAATCTGAACCAGGGGAACAGGAAAGTCAAACTTATGCAACATGTATGCAGCATCTTTATTTGGGTTGCAATTAAAATCCATTGGTTGCCTCTAATTTTACATTGGAAAGAGCAGAGGCAAAAGGAATAGGGATGCTTTCCACAGCAACCAGCACTACTAATGTCTCAGTTCAGATGGGTTCACAATGCAGACGTGCCGCTCTTGGCACCAGACTGCCTCCGTCCTCTCCGTCTCGTCAGGTTTTGGCATAAATCTAACCGATCTCACATGCTGCCTCAGTCTGCCCACTGGCCCCGGGCCACTTCACTTAACGCTCTAAATAACCCTGTGCTGGTGAACATTACACACACACACACACAGGATTTCCTATAACGGTGTTTCACAAATTAGCTTCCATTGGTCGGAAACTCTGCAGTCATTAATAGCCGTTCTGGGCAGAAAATGAATGTGCTGAAGGGGCTTGAAACAGCTTGGCTGGGCTGAGTGCATTCAGTGTGTACATGGGGTCTGAGAGATTTGAGACTAGTCTGGGATTTAAAATCGCAGAATTTATGTTTGAGGATTTTAAACAGTAAAATTTACTAATTCTATTAAAATAGTCTACATTATTTTAAAGTCAAAAATCAAATATGGGAATTTGTGACTAATATGCACTGAAAAATATTAATATCAATTCCGTTTTCTCTCAAATTATTACCCTGATAATACCGTTCGCAATAAAAAATATTGTATTAAATTATAAAAATCATTCTGGATTTCACTGTGTATTCGTCTCATTCTGGTGACGGTGATTCTGCGTGTGTGGACATGTGTACTGTACAAACTGGGCTCAGGGGAGGGAGGCTTCTTTAGGTCAACCAGTCATGCAGCCTTGTGACCCAGACAATCCACGTGCCTCCTCACGTTCTCTGTAAGTCACATGACACTCAGTCTTTGAGCTTCCCCCGAAAGAGGGGGAAAAAGAGAGAGGAGGGTGATAGAAGGACAGCTAAGCAGTCACCATCTGCCACTGCTGAAGCATAACAGACCAAATCCATCGCAACAAGCACACAGAAAAACTACTTTCAGCTTCAGCATGTACATCAATTATGAAACTTCAATGCACATTTACAAATATAAAGCACAGAGACACGTTTTACCTGTTCTCTTTCCCATTCTGTAGTAAGGAGTGTCTGTCGGTGCTCGTACGGTCCGTACACACGTAAGTGTTTCTACGGGTCATGGCACTGGCAGGGATGTTGTTCTAAAGCATGAAACAGGAAGCAGGTATTAAAGCCTCCCAAAAAAGATGGATTTAAACACAGACATGCTATCCTAATATAATCAGCTTTTCTGGCACAGTTGTCCTCAGAAATGTTCTTTTAGGGACAAGCTGTTTGGGAAACATCACTTTATGACCAGACAATGCCAATAATGAATGTGAACATGTGCCATTGTATCCCAGGGGAAAAACTGTTATTACTGATGTATTTGGTGTACAGGAAGTTATGTAACATTTTAATGGATGGCACTTGAACGGTCATCAGCATGATTTATATTTTCTACTCTATTAATGGAATAGTGCATCTAAAAATGAAAACTGATCATCATTGACTTGTCTTTTGAAACATGCATGTTTTTTTTCCTTCTGTGGAACACCAGCTTCCCTTTTCCACAGAATGTAAGCAAGGTTAACAGCTTAAATTTCAGGTGGTTCCTTGTATAAATCTATCATATAGCTTCAAAAAAAAGAGCAAAAGCCCAATCATGAATAAACTCAATAAACTTCCTGTGCTTGCTTACTGTTGTTGCATTAATGTCTTTGCGGCGGTCAGGGATCTCAGCTTTGTTGGGGTTGTTGGCTGAGCTGACCATGGGGCTCGACGGGGGGATGCTACGGCTGCCCACCACACTGCAGCTGGCCTTCCTCGAGGGCAGACGTTCCTCTTTTAGATCCCCCTCTCCTGTACTGGTGGGGCTTCGCTTGGGATGGGTTACTGGCACTGATGGCCCACCTGACAAACATTATAAATGAAAGACAATTGTAAATTATGTTAATAATAACAATGATAACATTAACAATAATAAATATTTTGTTATTAATTTGTTACTAATAAAAATTCTTACTAATATTCATAATTATGAAATGGTTTTATTAATAATTATACTGATATTAATAATTGTAGAACTAATAACATGTTCCATTCTGAATAGAAACTACCACTAATACTACTAATTATTACTATTGTTAATATCAACTGATATTAATATGATTAGAATTTTAAATGTATTCATTTATTAAATGGCAATAATAATAAAAATAATTGTAATGTGATTATTATTAATAAACTGATATTAATATGATTAATGTTTTTTTATTAATAAAAAGCTATAATAATAATAATAATAATATCAATCAGATTACAAATACTAATTGACTTGACTAACTATTATTAATATTTTTATTATTAATAAATGCCTATAATAACTGTTGTTGGCATATATTAATGAAAAAAAAATATATATATATTGTTTAAATAAATTGATATTAAAAACTATAATTATTATCACCATTAAAAATAATAATACAAATAATAATAATTACAGAAAAAAAGTCATACGATTAACAAAAAGCTATACAAAACTTTCTTAGACAAAAATTCTAAAATACATTCATGTGATGTTTTTTAAATACATAATTTAAGGCTATAAATAAAATCAGACTCTAATTGGCAGACCCCAGCAACACTACCATGGATCTCCTGTGAAGACCTCTGATCTAGGCTATTTATAAAAATGAAATGATTCATGAGGGGTGTAGGGACTCACAGAAGTCGCTGTGCCTCCTCTGGCGGTGATAGGTGGAGGCACTGCGCTGGGGTTTAGTGTGGCTGGAGGCAGAGGTGGAGCTGGAGGAGGAGGTGGAGGTGGAGTGTTTGCTGGTACCATTCGTGATGGTACTGGGCCGCACCCGTGCTAGAGACAGACTGCTGCTCAACCGGGACTCCATGCCATCCTATATGGAAAACATATAAGACATTACACATTAATAGGATAGCACACACACAGACAGTTCTCAGTTCAGTGGAAATACCGATCTCACCTCATTCTTGCGGCCAAGTAGCAGATACATGGCAAATATCTCATTGTACTTATGTGTGCTCAGGGCATCTTTGATTTCATCACGGGTGTAACCCATTCCTACCATCACATCTGTATGAACAGAGAGAGCAAAAACAATTTAAGCAAATAAACGAGTAGACAATTAACATACAATTTTAACCATACTTAAGCAATATGGTTTTAAGTGTCTTGCTTTAGTAATCTAAAAAAAACACATGTAAGAAAAAAGTATTGACATCAAAAGCATTAATGTACGATATACATCTTGTTGTGCGTATGTTTATATACTGGAAGACCAAAAAACAAACAGAAAAATAATTAGGAATATTACTTTCTAAAAAGTCAAAAAGGGACAAAAGGGGAAGTTGTGGCAATATTTATTACCTATACGGCTGCTGTCATTATAATCCTCTACAGGCTCTACATGAGGCTTCAGCTCGTCGTTTTCGTACCCGACATTGATCCACTTATCTTTCATGATTTGCTGAAAGGGAAGAACAGAAAGTCAGATAGAGTGAGCAAAAGCCTACAAGATCCATGCAAACTCAATAAGATGTGTTCTCAGCTGAGATGGTGGATTGCGGGTCGCAGTTGCTCCTCCTCACCTCCAGGGTGCAGCGCTTGGTGGGGTTGAGCACGAGGAACCGGCGCAGGATGCTCTCACAGTCAGTAGACATGTAGAATGGCACACGGTATTTGCCCCTCAACACACGCTCACGCAGCTCCTGAGGGAAAAACACAGACTTCTGTTCAACACTTAATTTAATACTGAACCCGTCAGCCACCGAATCGCCCCCACAGCACAAAGAAACAATCACAGCTCACTTGACCTACATTACTTGAGAGCAAAGCATTTCATAAGAGCAACTACTGCACGTGTGGTGCCTTAGAAGATGTCTCAGACTGAATGGCACAAGAGAAATGGTACATTTAATATTAGTTGTGTCTCAACATATTAAAAAGTTTGTTACAAAAGTAAACAAAAATGTCTTTAAAAAGTTGAATGCTTCAACCAATAAACAAACAGTGGCACTTATTTAATGTAGATTATTTCTATTATTTTCAATAGATTATTTAGCTGTTTATAAAGAAGAAAATATCATAGAATCTACCGATCAGATGTGTTTTTTTTTAACTGAAATATAGACATCACATACAGCCCTTAAATAGAGTAACTGACTGATATACAAAAAATGAAAGAAATCATTTTATTGACCAGAACTTTCATAGTGCTCACAAACAATGGAAATTGTGGCGAGTGGGGCGGGGCCGAGAGGCGTGGGAACAAGGAGTGAGGCCAGGTGTAGTGATTGAAGATGAGCTACACCTGAGCCCCACCGCTAGTATCGAGTCCCACGTAGGAGATGGAAGGATATAAAACTGGAGTGACGACCGTGAAGGACGAGAGAGGACCAGGCCTGGGACATTATTTTAGGTTTTGGCTTTTATTTGTGCGCGTCAGTCGCCGTGAGGGGCTGACGCGCCGTTTTGTGTTTATTTCTGATTATTAAAATGAGTTTTTGATTGTGCGCCGGTTCCCGCCTCCTTCTTCCCGATTAATATGGAGATTTGTTTATTACAGAAATATATACACACTGAATAATAATTAAAGGACATTACAGATTTCTTCCATCATTTAATGATCACTTAATCTATAAAAAATGTAATAACACTTACATGTGATCCTGACCACAAATCCAGTAATAAGGGTCAGTTTTTTTTTTAAAGATGTATACATTATTTTTGAGATTTATACAATATTTGGCAGAGAAAACTATTTGAAAATCTGGAATCTGATAATATAATATTGAGAAAATCCCCTTTTGAAGTTGTCCAAATGAAGTTCTTAGCAATGTTATTACTAATCAAAAATTAAGTTTTCAGATATTTATGTGCAGAAAATTTACAAAATATCTTCATGGAACATGATCTGTACTTAATATATAATGATTTTTTGCATAAAAACAATACATACAATGTATTGTTGGATATTGCTACAAATATACCCATGTTTATTATGGTTTTGTGATCCATTTTTAATATCAGTGCAAACAAATGTGCCACTGCTTAAAATATAAAACCAAAACATGTATCTATATAAATATGGTTGTTGGATGACGTTTTGAAATACTCATACATCCCTGCACTCTTTTACAAGGCCTTTCTTTCTTCTGTTGCTTATACTGAGTTGAGTAATTTACCTTGAGGTTTTGTCCATCAAAGGGCAGTGATCCGCTGACCAGCGTGTACAGTATAACCCCCAGACTCCAGATGTCCACCTCTGGCCCATCATACTTCTTCCCCTGAAAGAGCTCTGGCGCAGCATAAGGGGGGCTGCCGCAGAACGTGTCCAGTTTACTGCCCAGCGTAAACTCATTACTGAAGCCAAAGTCAGCAATCTTGATGTTGGAGTCTGCATCAAGCAGGAGGTTCTCCGCCTGAGTGAGGAATAAGATGGGGAATACTACCATGAGCAGGAATGTCTTAGTTTTGCGCTCTACTGTTATTTTAAAACGGAGCAAAGTGTGTGATCGTAAAGCCTTCATTGTTTTATGAAAGTTTCCAGAGGCAATAAAAGAGCATATAAGTCATGAGAAAAAACAATAACCTTCAGGTCCCTGTGAACAATATTCTTTTGATGACAGTAATGAACCGCAGACACGATCTGAAAGGGAAACACTGACAATTAAAAAGTGTTAAAAAATAGCAATTATGAAAATGCTAGCATCTTTAACAAATTAAAAACAGGAAATTCCACTTGGGTTTTGCTCCTTTCGAATTTTCATACCATCAAAGGAGAACAAGTTTCAAGATACGAAGATTATGACATATCTTACCTGTCGGAATTTTGCACGCGCCTCTTTTTCCTTCATTCTCCCATGGGATACGAGGTAGTCAAACACTTCACCTATCAAAAAAAAAAAATTGTAGGAAAACATTTCTGATAATGATATTGTATTTTAAAAACATACAATTTTCAAAAGTTTTATTCAAAATACAAAAGTTCATTTAAAAGTTCAAAGGAACTTGAAACAACATGAAACTAAGCCAATAATTATTTATGTTTATTTATTTTGGTTGATCGCTGATATTGCGTAGGTCAAGATATATACTATATAGAATATCTTAACAGATTAAATGTAAACAATATTATCACCCAACATTATGAACTATGAAAGCTGCTTTAAGACAATAAGTGCATTGTGAAAAACGCTATAAAAATTTGCCTTGAATTAAATTTGTCAGCTGATATAAAAATGTCACACTATACCGTATAAAATAAAATAAAAACAGAATTAATGTATTAATCATTTTGTGAATCAAAATGAATTTAGGCATCACAGTACTGTACATTCTAGGCATACTGTACATTATGTTGAGATTGGCTATTTTGGGATTTGCTCAAAAAGATTGCATTTAAAAGTTATTAAATTATTAACATCAAGTAAGCGTAAATGAAACAATTTAATGCTCATATATAAATTAAACAATCTCTAATATTGGTCAACAATCCATATGGTACAGATACCTTACATAAACGTATGAGTAAAGATTAAGATAAACACAGATTGGATGGAGAATGGATGTCACTAATATAACTCATCTAGATACGTTATGGACAATCAATTGGGAATTTCTTGGCTAATGAAGTTAGCTACTTAATACCCAACGAATGGACGCAATATTTCATTCTGCTACGTATTCACTGACCACAGGATTAGACTCTTTAGAGAAAGGGATGGATAATGAGTAAGCCTGCAGTGACACGGAAAGCAGGGGAAGGAAATCGAGAATATTGTAAATGTGTAGTATAAGCTAGTGCTGTCCATACTCTCACACATGCATCAGCCTCATCAGATAGACTAGGAATGGAAACATGTGATTCATTAAGAGAGCAGCCGATCCAAGCTCCATGAATAGGATGGACTGAAGTTAAAATAAGCCTGATTTGACTTTGAGCATCTTTACTAGCGGCAAATCGCTCTAATTGCTGAGCTGTGCGGGAAGGAAGGGAAAGATGAGATGAGAGATAAAAGATGAAGTCCATGCAGCTGTGCTCAGTGCAGTCGGACTGATGTGACAGTCGCACACATGCATGTTTATGTGTGAACACGTAGGCAGACAGCAGACGTGTGTGATTATTCATGTAGAAACTTATCAAAGCTAGACTCTTCATACTGAATTAAGGAGAGACCAAGCAAAAATGTAATTTGTTCATTTTTTTGGAGCAACAATAATGTAATTTGCTACACTGAAGTAACTTTTTCTAAGACAGTGCATGTGTGTATGTTGAAGCAGAGAGGAATCGTACCACCACTGGCATATTCCATCACAAGGTAAAGCGTCTTCTCTGTCTCAATCACTTCAAAGAGCTGAACTGTAGACATAAGAAAAATATAATTTTATCATGTGCAAAAAAGTAATAAGTAAACATAACAATAGAGAATATGTGCCTGTAGTTGACTTACTCAAGGAAAACTTTACCTAAACCATAATTCAGAAACATTTTTCACTGAAAATGTTCTTCTCAACATAAAGTAGCTCTCTTTTGATTTTTGAAGCTCAACAGTCCAAAATGAAGTTTAACTTCTATTGAAACAAAGCTGACATAAATACAATATAAATATTAGATGAAAAACCCAAACTTAGAAATGTTCCCTGGTAACTAACTGTAATTAAAAAGAGATGAAATACTAAATGTACTAAACCTAAAAAAGAAGAAGGAAAATATGAATATAAATATAAAAGCCAAATAATTTTTTTTTATAAACTGCATGTAACAGTATATAAATAATACTAATATAACACTGCTACAGAGACAGATTTAAACTGAATGTTCTTCAGAGATGGTCAGTGTGTTTTGAGAGGCCTCAGATGTCAATATTTGGTCTCTACTCTGACATTCTAGTGAAGTAAACCTTCACTCAAAAGCATCTAAAATACTCACCTATGTTTGGGTGGTTGAGGCCCTTCATTATCCGTACCTCTCGAAAGAGCTGAGGAAAAATAAAGACAGAAATTAATCAGTACTTTTGTTAATTCAACAACAACAACACTGAAATATAGAGAGCATTGTAATTCATAACATATAATTAAAAATAAACAATGATTCAATCTTAATATAATTCAAAGCATTTTTACTAGTGGTGTCAGACTTTTAGATCCTCTATTCGGTCAAGTTTAGGGGTTGATAAACTCATCTCTGTCAGAAACATTTCAATGATTGCATCAATAAAACATCAGAAACCACAGTGACCCTGCAGAGACTGATGGATGGGGATTCATCAGTTTGAGCAAATCCATAAACAGCATTTACACCGAAACCAATGATACATACAAAACACAGCCCACACTCTCTGACACAGCCCATTGAGCCGCCTGCTCAGAGACCAGCCTGTCCTTTCTAACGACAGTTTAATTGAACAGAGAAGGAATCAAGCCAAAAAAAGACCCATCTTGTGACCAATCTTTCTTTCTGTTGTCTAGGACATGTCTGCAGCTGAGAATCATGGGCTTGTGGTACGAAGCTGAATCGCAGTTACACAAAAAGGATTCTTTCAATTTGTCACATTTTTGGCCAAAACATATTTTAAATATATGGTAAATAAAGTAGTCAACACAGTGAAGCTCAATGAAATCCATACTGAAATATATTTGGTTTCAACCTCCATTTACCAAAATAAGGGGGCATGAAAATACATTGCTGATATTTATTCAAAGTGTTACAGACAACAAATAAAGCTTTTCTTCAAATGTGACGTGTCAATTAATTTGCTTAGATTAAAAAATATATATAAAATATATGAATGGCAAAATGTAATTTAAAATGCCTAATAAATACATTTAAAAAGATTAAAAATATATTTAAAAAAATATGTAAAAAATATGATATATATATATATATATATTACTTTAAATGTAGGCTTCTACAATAGTACCTTATTTTCAGTTAACTACCCTTTTAAGAGTAGGAAATTTTACCTAATGGCCAACAATGAAACAACAAAGAAGGTGTGTGAGAACCGTCCGTCTGCTGTTTGAAAGCAGAACTTGATTGCTGCAAGGACCTTGTTTGACAAAAGGAGAGGGGAGGAGAGATGGAGAAGTGACGGACCAAGAAAAAGAGAGAGCGTGACTGAAAGACAAAGAGTCACGAAGCCTGAGAGTGTATGCACAAGTCAGAGAATTAAAAAGGTAAGGTAAAGGACAGAGGAGAGAGTGAAAACACATAATAAGTGGAATGTGTTGACGGCTGAAAACACCGTTTGAGTCAATTCTTCCAAAAGCACTTTCGAATGAAAGAGAGAGAGAGAGAGAGCGAGGCCATGTTTTCATTTGTCCTGTTTTTGTCCTCTTTCACTGCCCTCTGTGTGTCCCATCAGTTAGTTTCCATTTACCATTTGCTTTCATTTCAGGAGCCTGTGCAGCTTCACTTTCCCAGCCCTGGGCCAAAACTATAGACTGACAAAAAGCATTACAACACAAGTCTTAAAAAACTGATAGTGATAAGGAATGAGGGCCAAGTTTACTTTCTGACCACAGTATAAACACAATGATTATGACTGAGCGGCTGTGCCCTGTTCCAATCCTAGTGAGCTGCCTAGAGAGGCAGCATTTTAGGGCATCACATTCAAAAATTTTAAGACAGAATCCTGTGGAGAAGACAATCCCAGAATGCACTCTCATGTGGCGTATGAAGAAAAAAGAAATGTAAGACAAAAAAAGTTGAATTCAAATATACACAATATATTTAGCCTAATTAAAACATGTTTTATTTGACCTAATATTTGTGGTATCTTTATAATTAAATAGAGTATTATTGTTGTTAGATAAGCTGTTCAGGATTAAACCGTTAAGCCTGAAATAAATAAATAAATAAATGTATTATAAACTTAAAAGGTTAGTTCATGAAAAACCAAATGGAAATACTGTCATGACATTCCATCATATAAGTCTACAAAGAAACAAAACAAAACAAAACAAAGATAAACTGCAAATAAAATCATATATATATTTTTCTATCCAGTATGTATATGTTTGGATGAGTTTTGTAATGTCTGTATGTTTATTTAGTTTAGTATTCTATATAAAGTTAAAGTTAAAATGTAAAATTATTTTATATTATATTTAAGCTCAGCTTATGATTATTTTAATTCAAGTAAAAACATAATTGTTTTGTTTTGTTTTATTCTAATAATCCTGAGAGAGTACCACACTGTTAGCTTAGCAACATGCTAATGTCAAACTTTTGTTTATTGATTAAATTTAATCTAACTAACTAATTGTTTTTATTTATTTTTAGTTTAATTTTAATAACCCTGATACAGTACCACACTGTTAAATTAGCAACATGCTAATGTCAAACTTTTGTTTATTGATTAAATTTAATCTAATTAACTAATTGTTTTTATTTATTTTTAGTTTAATTTTAATAACCCTGATACAGTACCACACTGTTAAATTAGCAACATGCTAATGTCAAACTGTAATACACAAGACATCGGTTAAAAACAAAAAAGTATATAGAGTATCATGCTGTTAGCTTAGCAACATGCTAAGATTCTTCACTGGAATCAATTGTGAATCGAGTTATTTATGTCCCATGCAGTTTGACTTGTTGCTATGTCATGCATAAAGCTCAGTAAAGTACAGGATGCTCCCTTAGGAGGCAGCAGTCTATACAGACAGTAGGCATCTCAGTAGGTTTTTAAACAAAGCCAATGATTAACTAAATTTCTTGATTGCTAGCAAGGCATGAGATTGAGGAACGCCTTTTTAGCTGACCTCATTATGAAAACATCTGAGTGTCTGTCTCCCCTGCAAGGCCTTTTGAAGACGAATGACCTCATACGACTTTATATTTGGCTGCTTTAAAGAGCAGGAAGGAATTCCAGTGCAGTTCTCTCAAGATTTATACTGTCTGCATGCTGACGGCCCCCCGAGGAGTGTGATTCGCTTCTCGATGTACATACGTCTTCCTTTGGGCATAATTTGTTCTAACAAAACCGGTACAGGAGCAGGTTTGCCCTTTATTTACATCAGACACACCGCAGATAACATTATCGAATTGCCATTGCATGTATTTTGAGAAACATGAGGCTTTTTCAGTAAGTCAAAGAGATAAGAGATCTCGACATGGTGTCACAAGCAAGCAGGACTAGTTTCTAGAAGCTGCGGCTCTAAAAACACATTTTTAAAGACTGACAACATAAATTGCACAGATTATGATCACTGTTGTACTGAGGTTTCTCATGTGCACTTCACATCTAACACTTCAACGGAAAAATCTGTTTGAAGTCACTAATCGGTTTGTTTTACGCATGTACGGCTGGCACACACAAACACAGATGCTCACAAATGCGAATTGAACGTATCAAGGCAGACAGGTTACATAATGACCCCGCTAATGCGAACGACTCTGAGCCAGAAGCACAATCACTGTACACAGAAAGGAAATCGAATCCACTTTCTCTTCTCTTCTGTGAAGAAGTGCAGAGACCAAGTGCTGAAACTAAACAGAGCTGTAACATCACTAGTTTACACTGGTCATTTGACTTCTGTTTTCAAAAGTGTATTAAATGTTCAATATATCCCATTGTCTTTAGTTTTATAGTATAAATACCATGTCCAATTGATACATTGAACACAGTAAGACTGTGAATGTGTATTAAGCAAGTTTAAAATGGTCCATTTAAATTCATCTTTTTATTAATTATTTTTTTATTTTCATTCACACACAAACACACATATATGTTTGAAATCGGTTTCTATATTATACAATGAAAGAAGTCTCTTACACTCACAAAGCCTTAATTTATTTGACTGAAAATACAGTAAAAATAGAGAACATTGAGAAATAACATACATTTTTTGCTGCTTATACATTCATTGTAATAATATTTGTCTTTGATGCTTAATATTTTTCGTAAACACAGTTTTTCGAGATTATATGATGAATGGAAAGTTCAAAAGAACAGAATTTATTTGAAAAAAAAATCTTTTGCAACATTGTAAATATCTTTACTGACACTTTTGATCAATTTAATGCATTTTTACTGAATAAAAGTAGAAGTTTGTTCAAAAAATGAAGAATAAAAATCTTACTGGCCCCAAACCATATATTACAGATTTAACAAGAACATTTATATTGATGTTAAGCTATTTGTTTTATTTTATTTTTTGCTTTTATGAGCAGTACAAACTGAACGATCACATGACATCAGGGGTATCCTGAGACAACATCAAACGTCATCTCATACACATATACGACGGCCCCTTGAGTGCGGCTCTAATTGAATTGCACATCAGCTGTTCACCAGAGCCTTAGAGATACCCATCAGGTAATCCAGCCCCTCCCTCGCTCTCTTTCCTCGTGCATCTCTCCTGCTCTTCCTCAAAGACGGGACTTCCTGGTTTATTTCCCAGGCTTTGGTCACGTCACCGTTGCTATGGCGATCTGGTATTAAAGCAGGGACTTATCTCACCCCCTCAGTCAGGCGACGCTGTGCTGCTCCCTCAGCACCTGATGGAGAACCTGCATCTGCCTCCACGACTCGCTATAGCTAGCATTACTGCTCACCTTCTCTCCTCTTTCTACCATCCATTTTTCATGTTAGAGATATACACCAAAAAAAGAAATAGAGTAAAAATTCATATACAGGAGTGTGTTTTAATCTCTAAAGTGGCTATTAGAAGATACAAAGATGACATGATGAGAAATAGTCTCAACTGTAATTTCATATATTATAGTATTTTATATTTTCAGTTTTCATTTTATTTCAATTAAAGTTTAGTAATTTGTTTTGTCACTTCTTTTTTTCTTCTATATTTCTATTTAGCTTTTATTTATTTTTATTTCAGCTTTGGTCATTTTAGTTTCTCTATTTTAATTTACTTCAGTTAGCTGCAAGTTGTTCATTCTATATTGTATTTTAATAGATTTTTTTTCCATTTAATTTTATCAACTAAGATAAAAATCTAACTATATATATAAAATTGATATTAAAAAGCAAAAAGGTTGTCTGAATATAATTGAGTTTTGAAGTCGGCATAAAATGGAAGCTGTCTATTTCTGTATTGTGACATATTTTCGAGCAAAATTGGTTGATTTTGGAATTTTTGGACTTTCTTATCAAGCATAAAATCACAAATTTACATGGACGAGATCTGGTGTTAAGAATAGGTGTGACACTTTACAGTGAGGCAATCCTTCAGCATTCTTCCTTGGCCAGATCACTAAAAGCGTCTAATAACCTCTGTTCGCTCCTTATCATACTCATTATTGAGACATCAGCATATCATAGCCGTCCAAATCCCACTGGGAATCATTTTTCATCTGCGTCTGGTTCTGTCCCGGCCTTTCTCTTTCCACACCGTCTCCAACTGCTCCATGGAGAAGGGGTGAAATATGCAAATCAGAGGCTTGACATTTTTGCATGTCTGAACAAGAGAACAAAAACACCCACGCAACACTTCAGACATCAAATAATAGCTATGACAACGAACATTAGCATGTGAATTATATTTTGCCTCCAACCACGTTACATAATTTCACAATTAAAGGGATAATCCACTCCAAAATGAAAATTCTGTCACCCTTTACTCACCCACATGTCTATCAAACCTTAATTCTAATAAGACATTTTAATGAACGTTGGGGTTCAAACAAAATTAATACAACCATGCAGGTTTTGAACATGGTTATTATTGTTAACCAAAACTAGCATTAACATTTAAATGTAGTCATTTAGCAGACGCTCGTATCCAAAGCGCCTTACAGATGAGGACAATAGAAGCAATCAAATCCAACAAAAAAGCAATAAAATGCATTAATAATATGATTTTTGTTACAACCATAAAAAAAACATGTTACTTGAATCAAAATAAACATTAACTGAAATAAAATATAGCAAAAAAACTCATTTTATTTCAGCTGGCTGCCAAAAGAAAATTTTTCATTTTCGTCTGGTTAAAGTGAAGTACTAAAATAACTAAATAAACTAAAACAAATAAATAAAAATTGATAAAAGACTATATGGACTAAATTTGCTTTTATCTTTGCAGGACTGTGATATGAAATGTGTACAAAAGTACCACATCTATAGCAATAGTGTGAAAGTGCATAGCACGTAACATGCACAATACCAGTATAAACACGGATATCTATTGGTATAATATTCATCACATGACTAAACTTGCTTCATCGTTTTCATAGTCCACACTGCGACGCGAAAACTGCATTTTCAAATTTATCCACTTTGGAGAGCACAAAAAGCTCAGTTTCCTTGGTTAAAAACGCCCTCTCAGTTTGGATAGAAGGCCAAAACGAATAGAAAAAGATGCGTTTTCAAAAAAACGTATTAAGTGTGAACAAGGCCATAAAGTGAAAACAGAAAAATCTAATCTAATTCCAAAATATTAACAAAAAAATAGTATAATCAAATAATGAAAATTTGGATTGGAAAGACACGAGAGTGAGTTAATGATGGCAGAATTGTAATTTCTGTGTGAAATTCCTTTTTTACATTATGGAAAGACGCAACACAACAGTTCACCGAATCGTCCACTCATCCAAATGAGGCAATCTGTATTCTTCAAACTGTATCACATTATGGGAGGCGTCGACAAGGAGCTTTCATGCTCGCCACATTATATCAAAATCTATCCGAAGACAGTGTAAGAGCCTCTCAAGAGGGTAAGAGCGGTTCTGCATCCATGCGTATTCTACTAAAAATCAGCAAGACTGTTGGTCTGACTGACGATTGTTATAATAATCTCCCAGCAGTGGCTCCATGTTATAATGGTAATCCCTGCGTCTACATCATTGGCTCATTCTGTTCCCAAAGGGAGGTTTTTTCACTGTGATTGTCGGGAGCTAATGGCATCCTCATATGACCGCAGTCGCTGTCTTTCTCTGTACTCCATCTCATTCGCACCTAAAGAGGTCTAATGTGCACATGCACAGCCAGCTGAGCCCTGGAAGAATGTACTATTCAGATGTGAAGCGTACTGAGAAACAGTGCAAACAAACATCATGTTAGCTGACCATTTAAAGTGAATTGTTCACATATATGAGTGATGTTGCCAAAGGAGACACTGTGGGATATCAAAGTACTTCTGTCGCTGGCAGGCATTAGTCCATGCCCACGCCATTTCCCTAGCATTGATCTGGAGCCCAGTGAGTGACGGAGAGAGAGAAAGAGAGCTGGATCACCACAGAGAGCAAAGCAGATGGTCTCACCCTCATCAGGGCACAGCATCAGCTCAGGTCAAAGCTGCCTCTGGGGGGCCGAACATCAGGACAGGAAGTGCCAAAGCCTCGCGGCCCCTCAAAGTGAGGGAGCACATCCCAGAGGAATATTTCATTGGTTAGTGCACTTTTAAAGCTCTGGAGATTTATTGGGGATCTCAGTTGTGTTTTTTATGCAGGTTGTTGGTCTGAATTTCTTAAGGAAATTAAAACAAGCTGACCATTCGGAGTTTGATAAGAAATTTGCTAAGAAAGATGTTTAGGATCTTTTATGATATTGTTGGGCTCTTTGTCTTGTGGAGAAACATCTGAGGATCTGACAATAAAGAGATCTCTTTTGTGTCTTTTAAGTCTTATGGGATGCTCCCTTAGTTTTTTAAGCCAGATGGATATGTATAAAATCTTTTACATTAACATCAATATAATGAATATGAAAATGTATTCAAATAATATGATTATATTTTGTATTACATATATAAAAACAATCTTAAGTTGCACAATTATTGTATAAAAAATGTTTTCACATGATCCTTTGGAGGTCATTCTAATAGGCTGATTTGGTGCTCAGATAAATATTTATATTATCAACAATTAAAAAAAAATTCTTATAACCTTGTGGCAAAAAAAAAAAAAGATTATTTGATGAATAGAGAATTAAAAATAACTGCATTTATTTGAAATATTTTGTAATATTCTAAATATATGTTTAATACAACTTTTGATTAATTTAATACATCCTTGATACATAAAAGTATTCATTTATTTATTTCAAACAAAAAAATAAAATAAACTAAAACATACTATCCCCGAACCTTTGAACGGTAGTATAGGCTGGTATTTGAACCGGGATTCATTTGCTCTATACTTTACCAAGAGAATAATTACTTAAAAGTTGGCTTTGCCTGGAAGTGAGTCAGGACTGCCACTGGTGTCCCCTCAAAAAACAAAACAGGTGCATGATGCCCCTGGGCTTACTCCACACAATCTGTCTCCTAGATACATACATCACACAATGCCCTACAGTGCCAGAAATAGTGATAATCTCATAATTGATGACGCTTACATAAGTAATCCATGAGTATTTGGAGTTGATCAGAAATAATCTTGAAGCGTTAGGCAGTGATGCATCTCCAGTGTGACTCATAAATGTCAAGTTCACTTCATCTTCTTTTCTCTTTGGAGTTTATCTAGCTCTGCCTGTTTGTGCTCTTCCAGAAATTGCTCTGATTGGTGCTT
This sequence comes from Carassius gibelio, assembly GCF_023724105.1. Taxonomy (NCBI): domain Eukaryota; kingdom Metazoa; phylum Chordata; class Actinopteri; order Cypriniformes; family Cyprinidae; genus Carassius; species Carassius gibelio. The sequence goes on from NC_068410.1 coordinate 13,171,951, forward strand.
TAACAGTTATACAAGAATAAAATCTGAACTAAACTAAAAAGGTTTTGAACTTCTAAGACATTCAGGTTACTTAAGCCCCTTTCACACTGCGCGTTGGTCCCGGAACATTGCCGGGTTGCCATCTGTGTGAATGCAAACACGTCCTGGGATTGATTCTGGGATTTATCCCGGGTTGGGGACCTAGTATTGCTGGGTTCAGTCACGGAACGAGTGCTGTGGGAACAAAAGCCAGAACTAATGCTGTAAAGAGTGTGTCGTACAGTCGTAGTGATGATGCATGTTATCGTGTGACTCTTTTACCGGGTGTTTTGAAAGGCAGATCAACGTTTGTAAAAAAAAACTGTAATGAAGCAGAGATCAGTTAGTGCCTCACTTTCCGCGCTGAAGCTGAGATCGTTCGCTAGCTTAAGTGATAGATAATGTGCCTAGAGTTTTCGACTCGTACATTACACGTCACACTCAGATGTCACGTGTCTTTACGGGACCTTTGCGGGCTGTGTGTGAACGCACGCACATATTCCGGGTAATCGCTGGCAGTGTGAAAAGGGGCAAAATCTAGCGACCCGAGAACAATTGCCAGGACACATTACCCGTGTATTTTCTGGAATGGCAGTGTGAAAGGGGCTCTTTATTACAATTTTTTTTGGGACTGAGTAGTTATGATCATTCAGAAACATGTAAACCAACTTGCCCAAAAAGGATATTTCACCCAAAAATGAAAATACTGTCACAGAAGAAGATATTTATTTCAAAATGTGCCATTAATAATAATACCAGCAGTGGGATTATCATAATAACAGTCATATATCAATAAATTTACATCACTTTAAGACTGTAAAATGCTCACAAATTATACCAGGATTCACACAATAGGGCAGCTGTGGCCTAATGGTTAGAGAGATGGACTTGTAACCGGAAGGTCGCAGGTTCGAGTCTCAGTGCTGGCAGGAGTTGTAGGTGGAGGATGGGGTGAATGAACAGTGCTCTCTTCCCCTCTCAATACCCATGGCTGAAGTGCCCTTGAGCAAGGCATTGAACCCCCAGTTGCTGTATATATAGCTGCCCACTGCTCTGGGTGTGTGTTCACTTCTCACTGCTGTCTCACTCTGAGTATGGGTCACTATACTTGGCAAATGTCATGACTTTCACTTTTTCACAATCAAAGCTGCATACACTTTCAAACCAAGGCTTGCGATTTCTGATATCATGTTTTAGACACTCCTCACATCTCTTGTACACTAACTTGCTTTCTGAGAATCTCTGTTCCTGTGCTACAGCCCCCCTGGAGTCCCCCACCCCCTCTGGGTTCAGTTGCCCCCATTGTTCGTCTGTCTGGAACGGCGCTCCTGGCTGCAAGACACTTGAATGAGGGACACCCAACCAGTGTTAATTTTGACAGCGAATTCGGATTTAGTCTTAGTCTTAGTCTTTTGAATAACACACCATTTAGTTTTAGTCACATTTTAGTCATCTGAAATGTTTTAGTCTTAGTCTAGTTTTAGTCGACTAAATATCATAAGAGTTTTAGTCTTAGTCTAGTCTTAAGTCTTTTAGTCTTAGTCTAGTTTTTTTTTTTAGTAGAACAAAGTCAACTTAGTTGACTTGACTAAATGTTTCCATCAGTCTGTTATGGAATGGTATTTATAAAATAAACATAAGGCCTGCTCTCAATGAAAAATATACATGCTCTCTGAAAAAGATATGCATTCGTCCTGAATGATATGCAATGCATATGACATTCTTTCAAGATGAAGTACAGTATTATTGAAATAGACAACCACATATATTATATTTGTATTGTTTGTTCATTCAATTTTTTATTTGTGCTATTTACACAAAGTTTACATTTTTTTTAAGTTTGTTTTTGTTCATTTAAAATAGCACTGCATAGTCTTCACTGTAAAATAAAATACACAATCAAACCAAAATGTATTCAGACACCTTCAACGTTTCTTACAATATCAGTTTATTTGCCTGTAGTTTAGAAATTGGTAATAAAATATGACAATAACTCAGGATTAAACTGTGTCAGAACAACAAATTCATCTTGATAATGTCGGATGCAATGCTTAATTTGGTTCAGTCTGTGGTGTGAAAAGGTTGCATTAGCAATTAAAGAAAGAAACACTTAAGCAAAACATGGTCAGGTCCCTATTATTTTTTAGTCACTAGTAAAACAATATAATCTATTCTATCTGATTTTTGGATTGACTTTGGATAAATTCTTGTTAAAACTACAAAGTAATTAAATCAAGAGCAGTGAGTGATTTACTTTCATTTTCATACATTAAAGACACTGACAGCAGAGCTAGTAAATTAGGCGCGGTCACTTTAAGAGACAAATGCATCCATTATAAAGATACGCATCCGATTTCTTTCCAACTCTTTACTTTCACTGAAGACATAACTACAGACTTTTTCGAACACACTTTCCAAGACGGGTATTTCGACATATTTAGTATGTATTTGTTGTCGGTACAAAAGCAAGAAGACTTTGAGACGCGTCTCTGCTTGCTCCCTGAACACCAGAACACCGCGCTGCTGAATTGAGCTCTTTCACTTTTCGCTCTTTTTCTTATGTTTATTTAAAATGCGATTTGTATTTGTTCGTTCAGGTGCAGGAGGACGCAAATGTCCTGAAGGAGATCTCGGTTCAGTGTTGCGCGTAACCATCTGCTCAGTTCAGCGTTCCCGCAGCGCGGGGCTGAAGCCAACTTGATGCGTTGAATGCTCGGAGCACGTTATAAAACGTATTCTTAAAATACACATTTCTGTTTTAATAAATGCTCATATTAAAACATAGCATTACACATAAGTAGGTACAAAAATAATCAGTGATACATTTACGACCCCATAAAAATTTGGGTCCAAATGGCATTTCAAAAGGTCGCAGTGTAGTTCCCTGTGTAAACAACTTAACTGTTATGAAAACGTCCTCGAAACTGTGTGAATTTCTGCAAACTCATCTTTGTTCTCTTTTCTGTGTAACTGCTGCTGCGTTTGTTTAGCTGTTGCGCTTGCATTTGCCGCGACTTTTTAAAATGGCTCGGCTGCTTCTGCATAGATCAACCTACCCTCAAAGATTCGCTCTGATTGGATCTCTTCTCCATTCGTCCCTCCCATATATTTTCGTCTAATTTTTATTCGTTGACTAAAGTGTCAGTTATATTTCGTCACGTTTTTCGTCATCATATCTGACTTTTTATTTAGTTTTTATTTAGTTTTCGTCCGTGAAAAAGGTTAGTTGACGAATATTTTTCGTCATAGTCTTCGTCAACGAAATTAACACTGCACCCAACCCCCTCTACCCTTTTTCACCCACGGTCCAACTCCATCGCACTGCCTGAAGGGTTTTTTTTTTTCATTAAAGTAGCACCAGACATGGCAAATTCCATGTCTTTCCCAACCCTTCTGAAATCCAGCTGCTGGGAAAGTTCATGGCCAGCTGATTGGGCTCTGCCCCACTCCATCTCTGAACAGGATTAAACAGAGTTTGGAGAAGAAGAAGAGAAAGAGGCTGCTGGCAGATCTCCAGAAACAAAACTTCCTGATCGTCTCCAGTAAGCATGAGACTGCAAGTACAGAGCAGGCCTGTAACCACAACAAGGCAGTTTTTTTAGATTTGGTCCCTATTAACTATATGATTCCTTCCTTAGAGCTTGTCTGTCATCACTTTGTGTTATAAGTTTGTGACGAAATGAATTAATGAATTCTTAAGATTATGAATTTGATTTTGCTATTTTTTATGAATAAATTAATGGTTTTATTCAACAAGGACACAATAAATTGATAAAAAAAGTGACAGTACAGACATTTATAAGGTTTGATGTGCAAATAAATGCAATTCTTTTGAACTTCTATCTATCATAGAATCCTGTAAAAAAATATGTTTCAAGGTTTACAGAAAAATATTATATTAACACAACACAAGCATTGGTGTTAATACGTAATGCTTCATATAAGATACTTCATCCACATCTGTCATTGTTAATGATGGGAATTTGTAGGCCAGATGAAAAATGCAGGCGACAGTTAGGCTAAACAAAGCTTGGGAATGATACTATTTGCATGTGAGTGAGGGAGAGACCAAAGTAAGAGAAAGAGGTACAAAAATATTGCACTGGGAAAGGTCACCTGGTGTGTTTTAATAATACTGACAGGAGAGGCCTGCATTTCTACTGCCGCGTTTAATACACCCCTGCAGAGACCACAAGCACCTTCAGCCTCACCAACACAATATACCACACTCCACAAAGCATCTGACCCATCATTTGCATTTGGTTTCGACCACATGACATCACTCACATCAGACCCTGATAAACTAATCAACAAATATAACTCTTTCTATAAGTGTACCATTACATATCTAACTAAAACCTGCTGTTACATACTTATTTAGCTTCATGATGCATTTAACTTGGATATCCTGGAAGAACTTTTAGAGCTATAAAAAATAATCTTTAGCTATGAAATGCTGTGTTAGCAATAACCAAACCTCTGAATGAAGCAGCACACCATACGTCTCACATTAGAGGTGTGATTATAACACAGACACTCAGTCATCTTACCGTATGTACAACAGCTGGGAATATTTAGCACTTCATAAATGCTTTTTTTTTTTACTTTGCACCTAAGATGAATAAGATTCAATTCATGCAATATACCTCAGGCAACACTAAACATGAAAACAAATAAGAAATGAGGTTATAAGCAGGTGTTTCCAATCATACTTTTTTTTTCTATGGTTTTTCAACATTTTAGCTTGGTAAGTGCACTTTAAAAGAACAAACTGATGTGGCTAAAACGCTTATCATTAGCGCTATCTCTCTCTCTCTCTCTCTATATATATACACTGAAAAAAAGTTACATTTCATGGACAAATATACAAAAATAGTGTAGTATTTACTTGTATGCTATTACATTATCTCAAGATAACAAACAAGCTAAAAATTAAAAGTGCAAAGTATGAAAACGTGCCTATAATGCAACAACAACAACAACGTCATAGTTTCCGCATTTTCAACAGCTTTCTCTTATTCAAATTGCTTATCTAATCTTTCCTGCCCTTTTCTAGGGAATTTTTATATTTAGCCGAGAACGAAACCAAGGACAAAAACTGCTCACTGTTTTATTTACCAGATTTCACACAGATAAAGTACTCAGACAGCTCCAGATATATTACAACAGCATCAGACCACAGTCCATCTAAACGCACAATAGTGGCAAATCAAAACCATTGGGTCAAAGTTCACATTTTCACTGACTGCTGCTTAACAGTGTCTAATCAAATACTATTTGACCAAAACAAGCTCCTCAATATGACCTTATGTCTCGGGCACTGAGTTCAGATAGACATTAGCATGCAAAGACATAATTAGGATCACAAGCTTATAAGAATGAAGCGGTTATGACCTAGTTCCTACCTTCTGTAAGCTCGTAGGGTTGAGTTGGGTTTTGTCTATGATTTTTATTGCAACCTGAAAAGACACAAAGGTAAAAAATCATCAAAAAGTAGCTGACACATTGACTTGACATCTAAATTGCATATAAAAGAAGCAATCACCTGGAAAATTATGCTAACTGTGCACACCTCAGTAGGTTGATGACATAATTGCTTTCGGTCAAAGTGTGAAAAAGCTGGATGAGCATATGTAGAAATTTGTGTATGTTTTTTATATGTCATCTGACTCAAAAACTATGTCACAGGAGAGTGCCATTATGTACGAATCCATTCTGTGACTGAGAACTTGACTGAAAAGGTTTACCTAAGTGGCAATTAGAACAGCCTTGTCAATCTATAATTATTACATTTTCTAACATAATATATAGTCATCTCTTTGTACATCTTACCTCCCTGCCGGTCAATATATGGCGTGCCAGCTTCACTTTGGCGAAATTGCCCTTGCCGATGGTCTTGAGCAGCCGGTAGTTGCCGATGTGAGGCTGTTCGTCCGAGCAGGAGGCGATGGAATTCCGGCAACGGGCTCCGAGTGAGCGACTCGACCATCCTGAACCCTTCTCTGAACGACTGGCTGAGAGGGAGGCATGCTGTGGGTTGACGCAATAAAATGCTTTGTTAGTACATAATTAAATCAAAACGTGACCAGGATTGACACATTCAGAAATAGTGTAGAATATTCAGCACATGAATTCATAATCTTGCAAAATTCAATTCAGGTACATAGTGATTAGTGATTAATTAAAAGGTAAGCTCTCCAAAAAAATGAATATTTTGTCAATATTTAGTCACCCTCATGTTGTTCCCAAATTGCGTGACTCACTTTTAATGGAATATATAAAAGATATTGGTTGCACTTTATTTTACAGTACATGTACTTACATGTGTTTATTGTTTAATTACAGTGTATTTATCGAAGAAAGTCCTGGTAATACAAGGTAACTACATGGGGTAGGGGTACGGTTAGGTTTAGGGGTAGGTTCAGGGTTAGTACCTAGTTATTACATAGTTATTGTAATTACTATAATAAGTACATAGTATGTACATGGGGAACAGGACTGTAAAATAAAGTGCTACCAAAATATTTTGAATATATAAAAGACTATTTTTGTTCATACAACAAAAGTCAATGGGGGGCACTTCAACATTATTCATTGTAAGGTTGAAAAATGACTTTCATCGTAAGAACGAACGAAAATAAATTAAAAAAAATATTTTGGGAGTGTTTGTGTGTGTTCCACAAAAGAAAATGTTACTCAGGTTTGGAATGAGGGTGAGTAATGAGGGTGAGTAATGATTTTGGTACATTCAAGTAACAGTGCTGTTTCAGTTAGCAAATACAACTAAGAATCATTTCCATTCATTACAATAAAGCTGAAATAAAATAAACCTAATATAATATTCGATTTCTCTAATTAGATAAGATTAGATTTCTTTGTGATTTCTTCAAGGAAATCTAATCTCCGCTTCGCTATACATTGCTGACATGTTTCATGTCTGGCTGTTCCAAGATCTTAAATCTTAAATCTAATCTATCCAGGAATGCATTGCGACACTAAACGCCACTCACACATTGGCGAGACATGACGTATATGTGGCATTCTCAGTTGGATGCTAACTGCATCACTCTGTGTGAATACTGAACCCCATATAATCGTCAAGCAAATGCAAAATGGGTCTTAATACAACAACAAAAAATGGTGATTCATTGCTTGTAAATGTTATATCTATAAGGATACATTATATACAGTATATCAATGTGAGGATCTTTATTTTCTATATTGACATGATGACTCACTAATTTTAAATGACAGAGGATGGGAGCATATTTCTTCACACCAATAAACCCAATTTAATTTCTCCACATCCCCACACCCACGATATTTCCAAAAGTTTTGACCATTTCCTGCTGACATAGACCTCATCGCCTGTCACCCACCCATCTTCCTCCACTGACGCCCACTGCCACACCCTGTCCAAACCACAAACAGTAATTGTTCCACTGCTGTTCTCTGTCTGATTGCCCTTGCAATTTATATGAGAAAGGTGGGGGCTGGGGCATGGGGGTTTCTCAGCGAAAGCCACTGAAATAGATAGTATAGATGGCGGAAGAAAGCTCCAGGACATAATGACCACAAAACACTAAAAGATGATGCATTAATCTTCATATTCAGTTTACTTCCAATAAGCACATGCACTTTAAAAGTTGAATTTCAGATTGAATAAAGCAATTTATGTTTTTAATGCCATATAAATATATTACTACAAGCACAAATTCTAGAATGAGACAACAGACTCCCTATCTGGGTGGTGTCCTGCTCAGGGTAGGATAGAAGCACGTGTGAAGGGGGTAGAGATGGGTCAGGGTCAGTCCATCCAGCCACACATCCTGCTATTGCATCTTATGAGTTACTCCCAAATCCATTTACAGGGATATATGTCCTGTCCTGTCCTGTGAAGCTTTGCATTTGGCACTGCTGCTGCACCAGTTTCCTCTGTGCCGATTTCTTTCACAGCGTTTCCTTGAAATGAATGCACGACAATGTGCTCGGGTCGTTCACAATATCACCATGCTACACTGTGCTGATGTGAGATAAAAGCGTGGGAAACAGGTGTACGCCCAAACCAGGTGTGAAGAGCCCTGCCAAAACTTAAACTTGTATGGTTTCCTGTCTTGAATAGATGTTGTGCCATCTCCTTGTAACGGTTCTATGGTGTGGCTTCCAAAAGTAAATGCAGCAAAGCTACAAGCTTCTTAAACAGGTTCCGTGTTAAATTATTTATTAGGATTATGATCACTCATATGGAAATAAAACCAACAATATATTGACTCCTAAAGCTACTTTGCGTAATGTATATTCCACAATGTACTTCTCAGCCACAATAATAATAGGTTGCATGCAAAAACAAAAATAAAGTGATTAGTGTAGTCTAATTCACAACAATGATTCTTCTGTAGCGGTTCTTTTCAGTGGATGAAAACCATACAAAAGCCAGGTTTCCATCCAAAGTTTCAAATCTGACTTAGGCGCAAAATTGGAATATCGCACAAAACTCACATAATCCAACGAATCAAAGTGAACCAAATCGTCACTTCCTGATAAACTGGCACTACACATCACTAAGAAAATTAGGAGAAGCTGTACAGTGAATATAATAACTGTCCTTTATAATAAATTACTTGCACCTTAGAATAAGCAGACGAAACACAATTAATTGAGGTTATTGCTTTCGGAGGTGGATTTTGTTGTTTGGGAACGCAGTCATTTAAAAGTTCTGGGAGCCAATTATACCGAAATACTCCGATTACAGACTTTGCTCGTGCATTTCCAAATGACCACATAACAACATTTTAGATGCTGTGGAATGAGATCTGGTTTGTCAGGATTTACCGTCCCATAGCGCAAAGTCACATTACTTTTTTGATGCGCTTGGAGGAATTTATTCGCAAAATGCATTTCCATCTCCTATTATTCACATGAACCTTTTTTATGCACAAGTCAAATACCGCCTCAAACGAGCGTAAAAACTATTTTACGAATTAAGCCATTTTTATTCAAAATTCTGCATTTCCATCCCTCGATTCTGATGCGATACTTTAAAATGTGCATAAATGCAGGATGATGGAAACCCAGCTAATGTGACTAGTGTAGCCCGATTTCCAAAACGAATAATTTCCATTAACCAGATCTTTTAAACAAACAGTTCAAAAAGACTGTTTGAATAACATTGCCCTGAATGACTTAAAGCATGCAAAAATGAATATTTTATCTGAATTATCTCCAATTGAATCAGAATCAAATCAAAGGGTTTTTGCATCAGAATCAATTATAGAATCATTATATTGAATCTGTAAATCTTTATCAATAATAACCTGCACTTGCAATTAACTGTGATTAAAGGTGCAGTAGGAGATCTAGGAAAATTGACAAACCTTCAGATTTAGACAATAATACATGACCATAGTTAAGATTCAAACTTCTTTTTTACGTTAAGAATTGGATAAAAATTAAGAGAAGCACTATAAGATTAATCTTTACATTGTTTTACACAAGATATGTTACTACCTCTTTAACAGGGATTCCATAAATTAGAACCAAAAGTTCACACTTTTAAGAGGAAATCTCTCACATTCGATAATATTAAGCACGAGACCAGACACGTTAGAGAAACTATTTATGGTACTGTGATGACAGCCGTGGGAGTGGAGTGAGGCCGGTGGAGTTTAATGATAATGAGCTCCACCTCAGCCACTCATCGTTCGCTGCTCTTTCATGCTGCTCGACCTCCTCAACACAGAGATCTCCCTCAGCAGCTAGGGCTCTTCTGACAGCATGTTCCTCCTTCATCTTGGGTTTCGACACCAATGTAACACAGTTCATAGAATGGGAAGGGGGAGGCGGGAACCGGTGAAGTAAAAGTAAGTAAAGTGGACGACTGCCACACAAAACACAAATAAAGTCCAGGTTTGGTCCTCTCTCGTCTTCCACTGTTGTTGCTAAAATGAATTTACAATATGCTTGTGATGCACTTTTATTTTTTTCTCTAAGTTTATTTTATTTATTACTTATTAAGCATTATTTTATTGTTTTAAAAAAAATCTAAATGTAAAAAATTTAAATTTCCAAATCTCAAATTTCTCAATTTCTCAGAATGTTTCAATATGTATTTACAAAATGTGTAAATATGAGAAATATTTTTTAAAAACTTGCTGTTGAATTTTGTAATTTTGAAAGTTCAATAAAAATAAAAAAAATCGTGGAAAATGCTAACTTTAGCCTGATTGCACTGAAAGTGAAAGTCCCAGCCTCCCTGCAAATCGCTGTCCAAAGCCACGCCCCCTGAACACACGAACGCTCACAGATCAGATGATCAGTGAAAACATTACTACAATACATCATGTGTTATTCACCAGTTAGAAAAAAACTTTATAGTACAGCTAGTAAAAGTACTGCAATACCAGGGAGGAAGATCAGGTTTTTGATGTTTGTCGGCATTTTTGGTGCCAAATTTAAAGCGTACTTGATCACTCTTATGATGTCTCCTGTCTGCGCGAACAGGGTGTCGCAGAGATATGCAAATACACATGTTGACAGGAAAGTCAATAAAACGCTTAGAACGAGCGATTTGATTGGAAGAGACTTTCAACCAGCATAATGAAAAATGTTTCTGAAGACAATCACCTATTGCACCTTAAATTATTCAGCATATCGGAATATCAGTAATTTAATGTGATTTGACATTTTAAACTGAATTTGACATACATTTTTACTTTGATAATCCATATACAAAGTGAGATAATCGAATCAAGAGCTTGCAAATCAGAATCAAAATGAATCTGGAAATGTGTATGAATACCCAGACCCCACAAATAACTGTGATTAATTATTCATACCATGTAATTCATCCAATAACATTTTCAAATGAAATGACAGCCCTACTTTGACAGATTCATTTAAACATGAATAATTCACACAGTTATTGTGAGAGTGTGAGAAATGAACATGAAATCTTCCTCTGTTAAACAGATGACCCAAATCTAAGTCACTGATGTAATATTGGCTCATGCCTTGCGACTGAAATGCCATTACTGTACCTCTCTGCTACTTTTTACCCTTTAGTACCGGTCTCTGTCATGAGCAAAGCCATCTGAATAACTAATGGTGCAGCAGTCACAGACAGGCAGCGATCCTCATGACTACAGAGCAAAAGTCTCACCTTGGCATCAGATGAGAGTGCCAAACAAAACACCCCAGCTGAGGCCCATCTGCTAACCGTACTGCACAACCCCCCTCCCCACCAACTAGTAACATAACCCCCTCATGCGCACACACATTAGCCAAATCCACAGGGAGACAACATCAATATCAGTTGTCAAGAGCAACAATCGGTGTGGCAACGAAACAGGGGGTGGTGCTGCTTCCACAATGACAAGAACTCAAACATGCTGATTGTGCGATAATTGCTCATGGTCTAAACACACCCTTTTGATTAAAAAACATGCTCAGAGTTAAAGGTTAGACTAGATAAACATGTTTACTTGTAGTGACCAGTCAAACTGAAAGATAATTTCCTTGTACTGAACAACAAAATGTGTGAATTTACGCTGACTCATAGACAGCACCTAACATCACTGATGTTGCCACAATAACATCACCACAACAATCTAGTACCGCTCCAAAGAAGGCATGCTATAGGTTTTCTCCTTATAAAAGACAGCCTTTCGACTTCACTGCTTTCCTCCCATACAACAGACACAATAACCTCTTTTATTCAGAACATGAGTGACTAGGCCTAGGTTTCACTAGTTCCTCAGAAACAAGCCACCAGGCTTGTGGTTCCCCTGTCTATCTGACCTCCACATTGGATCAGCTTTCCTGCTTTACTGAGGAACAATAAAAAACAATCCTCTTAGTGAATTTCTTTTGGCTGAAAGTGGAGGCATAATGTCCAGTCACAACTATCGTTAAGACTGAGGGCGATACTGTGTTTCTCTTGAAGGAAATTATTTTAAAAACACTATTTGTTGCTGTTGTGCCTTTAGACTTGTAAGGGTGTGAAACAAGACACGGTTCTCACATGCAAGCTGCAAATTTGATATTGAGTGCAATAGTATTGCCACGTCTTCAATAGAAACTTGTTTGCAAATTAGGTATTAAATTGTGACAGGTTAAGAAAACATTCAAAATGTTACAATCAGACTAAAACAATACGTCCTTGTTGAAAACTCCTGCCGCTCTCTCTAAATGTTGGGATCCTTCAGAAGGAAATGCAGAGCTGTAGGTGCTACACACAGCCAAGAACAGCAGACTTCTTATTCATCTTAAGGTGCAAATGTCGGGCAAAAAAAGGCAAGGCAAAACGTGCAAAAAAAAGAAAAGGTGCAGGCAAAGCACTAATAATTTAATAACATTAATGAATAAACATTAATATTGTACATTCTAAAGCTTTGATGCTAATTCACTTTTAGCATTTTAAACAACTGATTTTAGTTTTTATAGTATTTTTTTAATGCACTGAAGTCTATTCCCTTTATTAGCTCATTTGAATAAACTGGACCTTCTTATTACAAGCTCTTACAAATTGAAGAATAATTCTATACATCCTTTTCCCTCATTAAGTCACTTTAGAGGGTCAAATTTCTAAACACATATATTATGCTATTTATATTGTAAATGAGATGTAAAAACATTTAAAATATCAGCAATGAAGAAGTCAAATGCGTGGACACTTACAGACTAACTTTACCAATCAATTTCCTCTTTTAATGTTTCAACACTTCAGCATACGCAAAATGCCCACAGTAGGCAACACATACATATTTATCAGTCCACATCAGAGATTTTTAGCTGATTTAGACATCATTCAAGTGTCTGCTCTGCTGTAAGTTTTGCATGCTTCAATATATAATTAAAAATCAAACAGAAGTGCCAGTTTATGGAGTCTAGATCAAGTCAAAGAGGATGATGTAATTCTAACCTCTTTTTTCCATCCTTACCATTTTTCTCAGTAAAGCTGTTACAATATGATGCTTATTAAGATGGCTGCCATTTAGACCAAATTCAACCTTGTATGTTCGCAAATTTGTTTACATATATATATTTTACGATGTACTGGATGTTCCAGGCTTTTTTCTCCAGTTGACCCAGCCCTTAAACTAGCCTTGAGCAGCTTCAGAAAACATGATGTTTCTCTGGCCTACATGAAATCTGTGGATTCACTTGCAGGCTCTTTTTTTTGTTTTCTTTTTTTCATCATCGTTCCACACTTATTCCATGGCTAGACAGAGAGTTTACATAATTTCCCAGATTGGTAGATGCATTTTCTATTATGTTTGTTTTGTGTTCTATCTCATCAGCTCTCGCCGTGTCTCTGTGTGTCAAATGCGTGTTGCTGTGTCTGTGCTTGCAGACATGCTGGATAGCTTAAGCACAAACTATGCAGACTTTTCATCCTCTTCTTTCATTCACATAGCCAACCACTCCTTTTTCTTTACATATTCTTCTTTATTTTTCAATCTATGACATTCACCACTAAGTCGCTGAGTTTAGGAATCCTTTTGTGGGTCAATAGTTTTTTCATAACGCATAATCCAATTTCCGATTACAGTAGCAATAAACACAGGCAGTCAACTTTCTCCCAAACAAATGATGGCATATGATGTAACAATGTGGAAAGCAGATGTCTTTTACATCTACCTATGATCTATTCAAGAAAAAACAAGTAAACTGACAACTGACATTCCACTTAATAAAGAGTTTTGGCAACCGTGAGTACACCGACCGCAAGTTATGTGACAGTTTTAAGTGGAAACAGAGACAGCACTTCTGAACTGTTAATTACATAATGTGTGAAACCCATATTTGCAACAGTCTACTAAAAACAATTTTGCTTCAATCTTGCCTCCTTTTCTAAAATATTCAGCTTCATATCTTGCATGTCTTTGAGAACAAAACCAATTTTCATTCATGGCCCTTTGCAGTGAAAAGTTTGGTCATTTCTGTCTTAAAGGGACAACAGAACCAAAAAAAAAGAAAATTCTGCCATCACTAACTCACTTCCAAAACTATTTGCCTTTCTATCTACACATGTAACACAATAACATGAATAAGGAAAAGTACTATACAGTCATTTTAACTAATAATATGTAGGGATGCACGATATTGGATTTTGGCCGATATTCGATATGCCGATATTTTCAAAATCATTTTGGCCGATGCCGATATCGATATATATACATATATATATTTAAACTTTAATTTTACTGAAGAGAAATCCATGTATCTCTTCTGTACTGATTCTACCATAAATATATGGTATACCGATGATGGTCATTTTAAGCTTTTATCGGCCGATACCGATGTTGTGCCGATATTATCGTGCATCCCTAATAATATGGCTTGTATGGCGAGACATACAAATTGCAAAATGCAATAGATTGAAAGCCCAATATCAATTTTATTAACTGTGTGTGCAAAATAAGGCCAAGCCTTAGCCGTGATACCTTGAGAACCAAACATGTTTTTGTATTAAAAATATTCCAACAAGCTGTTTACTGGCATCTGTTTACTTACACGTGTACACCATTAACAATGGCAACTTTTATGTTTTCAATTAAGATACAACAAAACGGATGCATAAATATGCCACTGAATACTACAAAAATGCAATAAGAGTAACTGCAGTTTGGCATTCACACAATGATGTAACCAGATATCTCAAACTGGGGGAGGTCAACAGTAAAAAGTCATTAAATGCCTATAATGATCAACCACTAATCTGAATGTTGATGCTTATGAATATGAATACAATATGAATACAAGGCATAGCTTGGTCGTCAAAAACATAATTCACAAACTGAATTCAAATACTAAGCATGAAGAGAAGCGGGTTAACTTCACATCACGTAGGCCTGAGGTTTACAAAGACCACAGATGACTGCAAACCAATCATCCACAAATAAGATGGTATAGATAGTCTTTAAAAGAGTTTCTTACTCCATGAGCTAACAACAAAGACAGCCATAGAAATATACTCTCAATAGTCGTTTGTGACAGTGTTTTCAGGGAGGTGCCGGATGCTGTTCATTTTAAAATTCATGTTCTAGTCAATGTAACCTTTTAGTTTGTGAATTAATTGAGAAATATTTTTTGATAGCAGTCCCAAACGCTACTGACAATTTCAGATCTATAAAACTACAGCCCCACTTCTGGCTCATGGCAGTGATTCTGACTGAGACATTAATGAATCGTTCTTTAGACTCGATACTTTTCAAAGAATCGCAGAATCGATTCGACTGACTCTTTGAAAAATTCGACTGAATTTTTTTTTTTTTTTTTGAGTTATGTCCGATTCATAGTGAACTGATAAATGACTCAACTGATAAGCGCTTTGGGATTGAATCAATTAATTGACAAGCAATGGCCAATAGATACTTTAATAGCTAACAAAAGAAATGTTACAAATGGAAATACTACATACTTTGAGTATGTCTGACTGCAGTTTTATCAACACTTACAAAACAGAGTCGGTTTTAAAACAATTTTTTTACTAAAGTGTGTCTATATATATATATATATAGCCAATACAAAATCACAGGCCTATTAAGTTTTTTATGAGCAGAATAGAGGTTGCAACAGGAACAAGTAAAAGGATCATACTAATAAGAAAATAATTAAATAATTAAAAAAAAATAATAAACAGAAATAAGTGACATAGAAACTGTAAATATAGAAAATGTCATATATAATCCAGGATTAATGGCGACGTAAAAGAGTCGCTGAATCTGTTATTTTGAATCATTCCTTTGAAACGAAGCGTTACGAATGAACCGATTCGCGAGTCTCACTTCGCATCAGCTGCTCATCTAGCGGAATAAAATGACGTAAGAGCGCTTTTCACTTACGTGGTCTGCATTCCTGTCGTTCCCCGGCTGCAGCGCGGCGCGTGAGGACATGGTCTCCGGAGCTTTAGCCTTCAGCAGCCCTGGGTTTATTTCAGCGATCCGTGGACAGTCGCTAATTGAATCAGCACGGAGAAACAGTCAGCAGCCGAGCCAGTATCGCGAGGCTATCGCTGCCCTCTCAGACCACCAGTACAGCGTTTCCCCTAAACAATCCTCATTTTCGGTTAAGTTTGCTGGATGGTTCGCGCAATACTGGTGGGATACGAACAAAGGTTAAAAAAGGCTATATGATGCTCATGTCTGTGGGAGTTTGGCTAGCCGGAACAATAGATCATTTTGTCCTTAGCTAGACGAAAACGTCTCGTTCAATTGTCCTCATACCATGTCCATTTACAGCGTCTGGTTTGCAGAAATGTATGTTGTATCCTCAGCGATCAGCATTAGGCGATTGTATATCACGAGACAGACAGAAAGAAAACAAAAGCAGAAAAGAAGAGGAAGAAAAAAAGAGCTACCGCAGCATCAAACAGAGGAAAACATACTCCTTTTCCAGTGAGTCTAGGGTTGTCCAGAGAAAACAAACCACTCCCACGGACGCAGTGTCCCCTTCAAAGTGTCATATGTGTGCATTTCCAGGAAAACAATAAATTAATAAATAAACAACAGCGGGTACGATACGAAATCCAAACTATTACGCGTATCTCGAGCGCACTCCCGTCCCGACAAAGACCAGTGAACGGTATCCTTTTCGGGGAGGCAGGGTAACGTTATGGGAATGCTCCCAAAGATAAAAACTGTACAGTGGATGTAAAACGTTCATCCCCAGCAGCGAGTGACACTGGCATCAAGGAAGGACGTCAGAAGAAAGAATAGGCTGGGCAGGGCTGCGGGGACGCGCACACACACACCCTTCCCCATGGTCCTAAACACACTGACTCTTCATTCATTCATGTAGCGAGACCCATCGCCAGACAAGCAGGGATGATATAATAAATGTCTCCCACTCCTCCAGCTGGTCACTGTACGCTAGTACAACCTGGTGCTTGGAAAATGCATCTGCATAATATCATTTGCCTATGAAAGGTGACATATGTGACCCAGGATCACAAAACCAGTCATAAAGATATTTATTTATTTATTTATTGATAATTATACATCATCTGAAAGTTATAAACAAATTTCAATCTTTTCAAGAGATTCAAGATTTTGTCAGGTACAAGTTATATGACAAACAACAAGCAGTGAAATGTAGGTCTGGCATACTCTTTTTAGACTGTGCAAAAAGTAAAAGAAAATGAAATACAAATAATGAAATATACGGAAAAAATAATAAGAAAATGAAATACAAATAATGAAATTTACACAATATATTAAACTACTGCAGCGCAAATGAGGATGAGTTGCATAGCTAGGTTATCTAAAAAAAGTGCAGTTTGCATAGAAATATTGGGTAACCCTACACTACCAGAGTCTCTAAAGTGCAGTGTGCTATATGTCCATCTCTCCTCCAGAGTGAGGAGTGGTGTTCTGGAGATAAGCTCAGCTGAGCTTTACGAAATTACGATCCTGCGCTGAGCTGTTTCCATACCGCGATGAGATGCAGTGAGTCAATATACTTTCTATAGCCCCGATATAGACTTATTATATTATTATATTATATTAAATATTGACAAAATTGCCTTTAAAGGTCCCCTTCTTCGTGATTCCATGTTTTAAACTTTAGTTAGTGTGTAATGTTGTTGTTAGAGTATAAATAATATCTGTAAAATTCTAAAGCTCAAAGTTCAATGCCAAGTGAGATATTTGATTTAACATAATTCGCCTACAAAAAACGACCGTTTGGACTACATCCCTCTAGTTCCTGCAGGAATGACGTCACTAAAACAGTTTTTTTGACTAACCACCGCCCACATGAATTCACAAACGGGCGTGGCCTTGTTGCGCTCCGACGGAGAAGAAGGAAGAGCTGTTTGTGTTTGTCGCCATGACGTTGAAACGCTGTTATTTTCATCTCTGAGTCCAATCATCTTTGTTTGGGCTTCACAGGAACGCTGCACTTTGAGATTAATGGTTACAATTTATGTTTAACTCGGTTCCCGAAAATTATAATGCACATGTAAAACTATGTGCAGTACATTTTGCTGAGGACAGCTTGCTGAGGACAACTTCCTCAATTTCAATCAGTTTAATGCTGGATTTGCACAAAGATTATTCTTGAAAGACGGAGCAGTTCTCTCTTTGTCTGGAGAAGGCGTTGTTTATGGACCACAACCGGTAAGTGTATTTTATTATTTAAGTTGGTGCGTTTAACAGTTTCTGTAACTTATTACACAAAGGGCAATGCTGTTTAGCTTTGTTAACTAGATGTTAGGGCTGTGCAAAAAAACGAATGCGGTTTTCATGCGCATCTCGTCTGTAAAAACGCTCCTGTGACTATAAATACATCTCCAGCACGTTCGTTCTAGTCCAATCACGTTACCAGGATGGCAGCCTGCTCTCAGCTGCTGTCGAATCACAACACAGGTACCGCTGGCCCAATCAGAACCCGTTACGTATTTCTGAAGGCGAGGCTTCATAGAACAAGGAAGACATCAGCCCGTTTTTGAGACAGTGAAAACAGCAGTATACAGATAGGTGAATTGTGTGAAAAATACTGTGTTTTTTTACACGTGAAACATGAACACATGTTATATTGCTTATTGTAAACACAATCAAAGCTTCAAAAAAGCGCGTAAAACGGGACCTTTAAAGTTGTCCAAATGTAGTTCTTAGCAATGCATCTTACTAATCAAAAATGAAGTTTTGATTTATTTATGGTAGGAAATATTTAACAAAATATTTCCTGGAGCATGATCTTTACTTAATATCCTAATGGCATAAAATAATTTTATCCAAAGTGACTTACAGTGCAGGTAACAGTTTTCACCTAACAAATATTATTAATAATATAAAATATAACCATTTGAATGTTTGGGCCAGTTAGACTTGTTTTGAAAGAAATTAATAATTTTATTTAGCATGGTTATATTAAATTGCTTAAAAAGTGACATTTTAATGTTACAAAAGATTTATATGTCAAATAAATGCTGTTCTTTTTAATATTCTTTTTAACATTAATAATAAGAAATATTTTTGAACAGCAAATCAGCATATCTGAAGGATCATGTGACACTAAAGACTGGAACAATGCCTGCTGAAAATTCAGCTAAGTCATTTTAGAAATAAATTACATTTTAAAATATATTAAAATATAAAACAAATTATTTTATTTTAGATAATATGTTTATAATATTTCTACATTCATGTTTGGCTCAGTGGTTTTATGGTACTATTTTTTTATTTTTTGTAAAGCTATTACATTTTAATCCTAATCATTATGAAACATTTGCTGAATTAGAATTGATTTATGAAATATGCAGTTATTTAATATAAAATAAATATATTTTCAATATAGGCTAATATTTAAATAATTTGATTAATGGTTAAAAAATGTTGCTTTATGAAATAAATTTTGGGGTCCTTGCTTTGCATTAAAATATGGATAACTGAACATCATCAGACAAATAATACAATATAATAGTTTTGATGCATTTATTACAACAACATTAAAAAACTATGTAACTAATGTTTTCTTTTTTATGAAACAACAAATACTGGCAGTCATAAAATTCTTTCTGAAAACCAGCCTACACAAACCTTAGAACTACTTTAAGGTTAACTCACTACATTTCTAGAAACAAGCAGTCCTTGCATGTCGAGACACCATCATCATGATCTATAACCCCATCTGCAGTAACAGCATTCTAATAAAACTAAAACACTGTTAATAACCTTTTTATTTTATTTTTTTGTCCCAGAAATCATGCCCCACCACACAGTTCTGATTGGCTGAAGTACTGTTCCACTTTTCAAAACCATAATTCCTGAAGTGGGACACTATAGGAAATTTGATTAAAATATATTATTTATACATAGTATCAGAATTGTTTTTCTTAAAATTAATTTATACTCCTTAATATCAAGTTTGTCAAAATTCAATGTCACTGACCTTTGGGTGGTTTTTAGACAAGGCGCTTCCTGTTTGATGACTGCGCCACCTTCATGATTTTGATCACATGAAACCACAGCTTTGCTTACCCATAGTTTCACTGACGTTCACATATTTATAGGGGAGCAACAAACACAAGACAATAGGTGTCCCACATTAGGCAGTTTCCCACTTCAGGGCAATTCACCCTACCCCAAACCAAACCTCCACCCATCCCTCAACAGCCCTAAATCCAGACCTTTCTATTTAAGTGAAAGTGACGTAACATACAGCCAAGTACGGCGACCCATACTCAGAATTCGTGCTCTGCCTTTAACCCATACAATGTGCACACACATAGCAGTGAACACACACACACACACACTGTGAACACACACCCGGAGCAGTAGGCAGCCATTTATGCTGCGGCGCCCTGGGAGCAATTAGGGGTTCGGTGACTAGTGGGACTATGCTGGACATTAGCAAAACCATCTGCCGCAACATCTGGTGACTGTCCAGTTCTGACAATGTCAGTAATTTGCTTTTGAATGAGCAAAGAAAAGACATCGTTCTTCTCAACTGCGCCATCTATTGGTTAATAAAGGCCAGTGTATTGATTTATTTCCTTATTTTGTCAGACTGTGAATAAATAGCTTTCACATAATTGAAGGCAAGTATTAAAAAACAGAGAAACTGGCTAAAAAAGGACTATATTTGCTTGCAAACAGGACCCCACCACCCCCTGAATGGGGATTGCTGTATTTACAGTATCAAGGTAAAGCTTGTTGGTGAGCTGTTTTTACTGCTATATCAATATCAATATATTTATGTATGTACGTATTTAATTAAAAACTTTGGCAGTAATTGTCATTCACAGTTTCCATTCACCTGTTTGTACTGTTTTGTTATCTAACATGTTTGTTGAAATTACCTAAGCTGTGGTTAAGATGATTTTCGCATTTGTGACATCACAGATAGGGCCTTTTAAGCTCAGCTGTTTTGCTGACAGGACTTTTTTTTTTTTTTGTTATTCTGTTGTGATACAGGACCTTTGACTTCACAAGCACTCCGTTTTGCAGGCTGGATCTTTGTGCAGGTAAGTCAGTCTACACACTTTATTTCTAAGAGATATCGAAGTAGCTGATTCATAAATTGTGTGTTTAGAAACATATAGGCACATTATTAGATTATTATATGCTACATGATTAATTATCTCTAATACTAATTAAAAATTAGAGAGTGGATTTACTGCCAAAAAAAAAAAAAAAATGCTCTCATTCTGGCTGAAACCTCACACTCAGAGAACATTTGAATATATACATATGCCCAGTTTCATATTGTGTCACAATCTAACTTCTAGGTTTCTAGATTCCTGCGGCTCACATCATTAAAATGTTGTGGCTTCTGTCAATGGTTTTGGCACTCATCGCAGTGGTGGACACCTGTCCGTTACCCTGCAAATGTGAAGATCATGACATCGTAATTTGTTCGGACCAGAGACTTCTGGAGCTCCCTCATCTGCCTCAAAATACCAAGCAATTATATGCTAAACACAATATGATTCAAGCTCTCCCAGATGAAGGATTGGAAGGATTGTCGATTCTCGATCTCACCAAGAATGTCTTCAAATTGTCACTCAATACCACCTGGCAGAACATTAGCAATCTTACGAAGCTATTTCTGAGTGGAAATAGACTGAGCACATTAAAACCAAGACAGTTTCAGGGGCTGCTGAACCTCAAAATATTAGACCTCAGTGACAACTACATTGAAACACTTCCTCCGAAGTTCCTTTATGGTCTGACCAAGCTTCAGATCCTTAATCTGAATATGAACAAGATATTAAGTTTATCCTATGGCGTCCTGGATGGAGCTCCCGCCCTTAAGGACCTCCAACTCAGAAATAACATGATCGAGATAGTCGAGGTAGGTGTGTTTGAGAACTGCACTAATCTACAACAGATTTATCTGTCAATTAACAACCTAAAAAGTGTAGTTAATGGGAGTTTTAAGGGTGCCAAAGGGCTAACTCACCTTGATCTGAGTCGAAATGGAATAGTTGCCGTACCTACCGGTGTCCTTCAGGACACTCAGAACCTCACTAGCCTTTATCTTCAAAAAAATAACATAATTTCAATCCCTGAGGACATTTTCTCTGAGATCCCCATGCTGAAGCATTTGGATTTGAGTCATAATGCTCTTGTTTCCATGTCCAACGGTTCGCTCAGAGGTCTTTCCCAGCTGGGCGCACTAGACCTGAGTTTCAATCAGTTGCGGATGCTAACATCACATGTGTTTCAGGAATTGGGAAAGCTTGAGAGCCTTAATTTGTATCACAACAATCTGATGTTGCTTCCAAAAGGCTTGTTCAATAACTTAAAGAGGGTAACAGAACTTCAGCTGGACAACAATAATATTTCTGTAATTCCACCGGACCTCTTTCACCCACTTTCTTCTTTGCAAGATCTACAACTGGACAACAATCACATTTCGGAGCTCCATTCACAGACATTTATGAAGCTGAGGAATCTTAAGCATCTCGATGTTTCCAACAATGACCTTGTGAAGATTCCCACGCACCTCTTCAAAAGGACACACCATCTGAGAGATCTTAACATGGAGAACAATCGTATCAGTTCCATTCCAAAACTGTCCTTGAAACACTTAGTCAAGCTACAGACTCTGAAACTCAGCAACAACAAACTGTCAAGACCCTCTGCAGATCTACTGACTGGTCTTAGTCTTTTACGGGAGTTATTACTCAATGAAAACCAGATAGAAACCATCCCTATTGGATTTTTCACAGGTCTTACAAAACTGAAGTTTCTGGATTTGTCCAACAATAAATTGCATTCCATCTCTTCTGATGCCTTCAAAGATCTGTCGGCATTGAAAGAGCTGGATCTGAGATTCAATGCTCTGGATAAACTTCCAGAGGACATCTTCACATCTTTGAGAAATCTCAAAAGGCTCTATCTGGAAAACAACCAGCTCACACACTTGCCCACCAAAGTGTTTTCTGCTCTATCCAGATTGGAAGAGCTCCATTTGGACAGAAACCAGATCCAGCACATTCATCCAACACAGTTCGAAGGCTTAGTGATGTTACGCGAACTTGACATTACATTTAATCAACTGCGCTATATGGACAAAGGGACTCTGATGCCTTTAGCAAATCTAAGGGTTATCCATCTTAATGAGAATCCATGGGATTGCTCTTGTGTGTCCATTCTTTATATAAGTCAATGGTTTAACAATAATAGTCGCTTAGTAAAAACTACACCCATGTGCTCTTCTGGTAAACATCTTTCCTATCCAGCTCTTTCCCCATATTCATTATCACAGCACTGTGCAAATTCTGTATGTGTCTCCTTTAACACAGAGAAATCAGTGGTTTTCATTGCTTTCACTCTAGGTTATCTTTTACTTTGAGATCTGGCTATCTGTGCTGTGCTTAACTCTGAGATCTGTGTGGTTAAAGTGTTGAGACATGAAACCATCACTTCTTGTCTACAAATGATTTATGCTTTTGACTTCTGAAATATGATTTATCTGAGATTTAATGTTTTCTGTCAAATAAACTGCTATGCCAAATACTTTTAGCATCTTTATTCCTCAGAGAGTGTGTGACAGGATTTTTTGCATTTTAAAAAGACAACATGCTGACGCTGCTAGAGGGAATTTCCTCTTACTCATTTCAGAACCCAGAGAATATTCACTTGCATTCACTCATATCTGAGTGTTTCTAAGAAATTTATATAGGTCTCTAAACAAGGATGTACGACCGGACGCAAACTGCGGTTAATTTTCTGCAAAACTAGTTCTGATTACATTTTCTGTGCACTTCTTCATTTTACTGGCCTAGCTTGTCAATAATAACTAAAAACTGACAAAAGGATATTTATTAATATTTATAATGATCAAATTTAGCCAGCCCTTTTCGATAGTTTAATCACTATAATGTTCCAGGAATAGAGTTTTAAAAGTATTCAATCATGGTACTTATGTAGAGGCTGGCTTTACTGGAAGATGAATCGTCTATTCAGGAAGAGTGGAGGAAGAAAAAAATCCTTGAAACATCTACATCAAAATTATATTTTACTAGATTTTGTTGTCTCTGAAATAAATGCAGAAGATTTTCAATGAATGTGGACACTTAGTCTGATGATACATGGGGCTACTTTTTAAGCAATTTTTGAAACTTTTTTTGAGCAATGTTTCTTGGACACTTTACCCACTGAGAATGGGTAACACATTTCTATCTGGCTACTAGATTTATCATGATCTATGTGTTTCACCTGGTTGTCCATTGACAGCAATACTAACCAAAGTTGCCTGGCAACATTGCTCAAAAAGTTGACCCATGTATCATCAGCCTAACAATAAAATAGAGTGGAATAATTAAACATAAATTAAAATTCACAGGAAAAGAATTGAAATTGAAGCTCACATGAGGAATGATGTGGAGAAATGATCTTCCCCAGCTCCACCTGTATAGATCTACTACAAGGTGATTCATGTATGCTGTATGGGGTTTATTTCATGTGAGTAATATTTTCAGCAGCAATATTTCTTACATGCTCACAGCAGCATGTTGTGAATGTATTGGCAGTAGCAGGTCTCTGTACTTGCTCTGCTGCTGCAGCAGCAGCGTATACAGATCTATTCTGCCAAGACCAAATACATTAACATTGCCATTTACATTACCATGCCAATCCCTCCGAGAGTTAACTTCGAACTTATGAATGCAAATATGACAGTTGGCTGGAAGTAATGGTTTATGGTAATTCTCACACAAACATATTTTTTTCTTATAAGACATTATTTTAACATCTGGGGTCATATGGATTACTTTTTTATGTTCATTTTGTGTAGTCAACTTTAAGGGAGCACTTACAAGCACTTACATTATATGGACTTACAGAGATGGATTATAAAAAAAAAAAAAAAAAAGCTGTTTGTGTTCCTCAGAAAAAAAAAAAAAAAAGTGCGTGAGTAAATGATGGCAGAATTTGGGTAAGCTGTCCCTTTAAGATTGACCTCAATATGAACTGAATCCTTGAGAAGAAACATTGCTTTGACTGGATGTTCTGATTTGATCAGAACAAGATCACAAACCACAATCTTATTACAGTTGTTTTTTATTTTTTTCATTTTGAGCAATAAAATCAAACTAACAGCCCTACAAAGGAACAAAAGGAAAAAAGAGGATAATATCATTTAAATAGATATTAAAATACTAGATTACTAAATAATATGTTGACTGATTTGTTTGTCAAAGTATTAACAGATCATTTAATATAAATTTAAAGATCATCTGTACACTAAACAGATGTTTAAAGAGGTCATATGATGTGGGGCATAGTGGAGCAACATTTATGTACATTATGCAGAAAATAATGTGATTTTCTAACCTTAAACCGCATAAACACATTGCATTACACCAAATACACAACATAATGTTCTTTTTAGCAACGTCATATGACCTCTTTAAGGGATCCTTTACACTGAAATCTAATTGTAGAAATCAGCATATGGAAATTAAGACACATATGACCTTGTCTTTTAACTTAAAGGGAAAGTTCCCCCAAAAGTGTCAATTCTGCCATCATTTATTCATTTACACATTTTTGTTAGAACACAAAATAAGATACGTTTAGAAATGTCTTTTTTTGTCAATACAATAAAAGTCAGTATACTTCAAAGGTGTTTACCATATCAACAGTAAAACGATGACAGAATTTTTTTTTTCAGGTGAATGATCCCTTTAAATTTATACACATTTATGAGACCTCAGATTTCGGAGATAAGCAAAACTCTTCCCGCACTTGTCACACACATACTGCTTCTCTCCTGTATGAATATGCATGTGAGCTTTGAGCGAATTCGACTGGTTAAATTCCCGCCCGCACTCGGCGCATTTGAATGGCTTTTCTCCGGTGTGTATGCGCTGATGTCGACGGAGGTTTCCCAAGGTGGAAAAACCTTTCTCGCATGCGTCACAACTAAAAGGTTTTTCACCGCTATGTAAGGTCAGGTGAGCCTTAAGGCAGTTCTGCTGCCGAAATGTCTTCCCGCACACAGAACAGATAAAAGGCTTTTCTCCCGTATGAATCCTTTCGTGAGTTTTCACACCGGCCACACTCTTAAAGGTCTTTCCGCACAAACAACAGCTGTGTTTGTTAGTCACAGAGTGTTTGTGTTGGTGAGTTTTCAAGGTGTTGACAGAACTAAGGGTCTCCCTGCACACTGTACAACTGACCGGCAACTGTCCCTCATGAATCGGCAGATGCATTTTTAGGGCGTTTAAGCAACCCAAGACTATCCCGCATACACAACAGGGGTGTCCGTTTTGTCCTGCGTACTTTCCCTCATGCAGCCGGAGTAGATACTTCTGGACAAACCCCTGATTGCACATTTTGCATTTGTGTGGTTTCTCGCGGGTGTGAGTCAGACGGTGTGCCTTCAGCGAGTCGAGCTGGTTGAAACTTCGTCCGCACGTCTGGCAGGTGAACGGCTTCTCGCCTGTATGGATTCTCTTGTGGCGAAGTAGGTTGTTGCGAAAGTTGAAGCTCTTCTCACATTGGTCACATTTATGCAGCTTCTCTCCCGAATGCACGACCAGGTGCTTCTTGAGACAGTAAGCTTGATTAAAAGACTTCCCACAAATTTGACACGTGAAAGTCTTGTCTTCGTTATGAATCCTCTGGTGACCCTTCAGCTGTTTGTGTTCGGTGAAGGTCTTGCCGCATTGATTGCAAACATAAGGGCTCTTGTCATTATGAAGCTGGTGGTGTACATCTAAACTGCCTTTACTTCCAAAACGCCGACCACACTGCGAGCAGCTAAAGGGTTTCTCTGCTGCCACATGAACGACCTTATGAGCTCTCAACAGAACAACCGAGTCAAATTTCCTCCTACATTGTTTACAGCTGAGTGTTTTACCTTTCTTCTGCCGGCTCACCCGCACACCTCTGCTTTTTGAAACACTCAAACTTCTAGATGATTTCGCATCATCCTGAGTCCCAGAGGAGTTTTTAGTATTGTTTATTTCGGTGCAGCTGATGTCCTCAGCATCATAGTCCTGCAACACCACGAACTGAAGATGCTTGCTGTTTCCTGAACAATCCGCGGACTTTTCTGCCCTAATGACTGCCGTCTTCTGTGTTTTAGTGTGCTTTTCAAAACAGAAAAAGAGAACAATTTAGGTCACAATAGGAATGTATTATTGCAGTATATGCTAAAGTTATTAAGCTGTAATTGATGCAGCATTGTAAATTATAATAATGACAAATGGTGTTACAATATGAAACTTCTGCCTCATAGTCACAGATTACAAGCATAAAACTATTTATTTGACCATGACTAATATTCAAATATTTATAATTAACATTTCAATAATTTCAGAGTGTAGTGAGAAGGATTTTTCTGACCGCCCTTTAGAATATGGATAGTTCTTTACTGAAAATTCATCAATTATCAGGGCCTGAATTTCGTTTTTTAAACTGGGGGGGAATTCCCCCCTTACATGGGTAACATGGGGGGGATCTAAAGATTATGGGGGGGAGAATAACTTTTGATGCATCGGTCTAATTTAATCATGTTCATTTATTAATATCTACAGATAAGCAGTTTTAAGTAACCCCTTGAGCTCCTCTTCTCCCTGCAGCTGTGCAGTTTGCATAGCATTAGCCATAGCATTTTTGGATGTTTCTGCTTCTTTCTTTCTTTTTAAAGCTGCTGTATGGCCAGTTCCATTGGCATGTCTAATTAATGTAGATGTTTTGTAGCATTGGCTGGTAAATTGTGGACTGCTGTACATCTTACAAACTGAGCAGCTCATAATCCCATCGTTAATTTCTAGCCAAGGGTAAATTTTTAGCCAGTTCGTTTGAAATTTATCCTTTGACTGCTTCACCTCTGTAAGATTTCTTTGTGGATCTTCGGTTTGGCTGCTTGTCGGCCTTTCGTTGTCGGACACTTTTTTCTTTGGATCGTGATCTGCATCATCCGAACTTGTCTTTCGCTTCAGCCAACGGTCCATATTTAAACTACTACGCTAACCAAACAATTCATTGTATGTGGCCGTGTTTGTGCTCGCGGGAAATATGCTGCGCATAATGAATAGAAAACAAGGGGAAACGCGCAGTCACATGCTCAAACAAGTGGAAAGCTCGAGCGCGCGCGCCGCAGTCTCATTTCCACAAGCGCTTGCACTCTCGTGGCGTCTGTCGTTGCCATGCAACCAACTGCGCTATTAATATTAATTGATTTCTAGCCCTTGTGTTAACTTTATTACTAGATATATTTATAGATATATTTATGGAGATGATATGATCAGCTATGATCAGCTGTTCGGCCGAGCATTCAATGTTGTGACGCTGTAAGCTGATCAGTTGGTTCGTTGCTGCCGCGCTCTATCACTCGCACACCATAAAGAGCAAAATGTTTTTTAATGTTTCAGTTTCGTTATTACAACGACAATTTGGAAGCGGATAATTTCTTCACAAACAGCTCATTTTGACTCAAAATGTTAGAATGCTGCACCTACACTTGATAGTGTGAATAAGATCAGCGCAACGCAGACCGCTGCATTGACAGCGTGAAACATGATCTGTCTACAGCAGCCAGGGCTCCGCCGTTTACTGTCTATGAGCTCAGCGCTGAGACAGAAAATGCCGTTCCAGCGCTGATTGAGGAATTAAATTCGAAATTTGACATATATTTTCTCGCATCTGTGAATTTATTTTTTAATCATTTGCTCTGAGATGAAGCAAATATATTTGTGCGGGAATTTCTCGCACTATAAAAGCTAACCTTGCGGGAATGGTTTAAATTATGCGCAATCCCCGCATTCCCGCACCGAAATTCAAGCCCTGATTATACATGGCAATCGATTTTTACTTTCAGAACTGAATTGCTGCGCTCTATTATGTGTGAATGACTTACTGTTTCATCATGGTCAGTCTCTACTATCTCCTCTTGTCCCAAGCTCACAACAATGGCGATGTTCTCCGCAGAGACTGCAATGGCACAGCAGATCATAAATCTAGAAGATATGCTCTGAGAAGCACAGTGGTGTGGATGAAGCGTAAGCATTGGATCTCACCTAGAGTAAGATGGTCAGGGGACTGACTTCTTTGAAGACAACTGTCACTTAGATTAGTCTCTCCTTGTAGAGTCTTGTGCTGCTTCTCAGCTTGCTTCAGTCTTGTTTTCAACTCATCCTGTGCTCTTGGACTCATTTCTTTTTGCAGAAGGGCAGAGAAAAGCTGGCATATTTTCTCCACGGCTTCCTTTGCATTACGTTCCAACACAGAGTTCAGCTGTGTCTGAAATATACGAACAACTCAATTATAAATTTGCTACATTAATCTGCCAAATCATTAAGGATTAGCTACAGGACCTGACATGATCACTGTTTCTAACAATAAATAACTTTGATAACAGGATTGTTACCCAGTGTCTTTGCTATACTAATGCAGACAATTTGTAAACAAACGAAGAAACTGGAATTAAATTACTTCCTTAAAATGAAGTTATTTGGGTGTCACCGTTTAAAGGAATGGTACAAAATGCTAAATATTACGCTTAAATTATCACTTTATCTGTGACTCTGAGCCACAGAGATAATTGTATTAGGTCATTTACTAAAAACATTTAATAAATGTTTTTATCAAATCATGCAGGTTCTGAAGCATAGTTTAAAAACAAACGCAGCAAGGAAGAAAACGGTAATTTCGTGCACTTACCTTAAAGTCCAGGGTGACACACTTGTCGTGAGTTTGTGGGAGTAACGTTATGCCTGAGAACTCCATGACTTTCGCCATTTCATTTACCGTTGTCTTTACAAGTATCTCCAGAACAGACACAACCTCAGACTCCAGAGACGACATTATTGTCTTATTACTGTTTTTGGTGACCGAAATCATATATTTTCAAAGCCACTCCAGTGTTCGTTGCTGTTCTCTTGTATTGAGTAATGAAGCACTTGTGCTCACTGCTGCCCCTGACTGGACTGGAGTTTATTAGCAATACAGCTATTACTACATTACGTTTGACAAAACGTATTATTGTTTTATTTTTCATATTCATTTATATGGAATATGCATTATTAATTATTCTATATTATTTTTACTCTACATTATATTCGTAATACTGTCTTGTTACAGCCTACTCTTTTTTTTATTAATTTATTCTCATTTCCATTTAAGATCATATCCCATTGACGTTACATGTATTTCTATATTTGACAAATAAAAAGGTACATTTTGATCAGAGGATGTCAAACTACAACCCCAATCTTTATTTTTATCCAATCTTATTTATTCCATTTATTTTTATTGTCATGTCAGCGTGACCCAGTCCTGACTTAGGTGGCGAAACACATTTGGTAAGGCGTAGGCAATGACAAAATCGATAAAATCGAACTTGTTTGACATTATCAATCATACACACACGCACGCACGCACAAACGAACACACACACACACACACACATCTCAGATATCCTTAAGAGAAGCCATTGGTATTGTTTTAAGGCATGTGATTTGATTTACACAATGGCTCTTCGTTTTATAACCTTCATTTAAAGAACACATACACAAAAACTATTCAAATATAATGTTCAACTATTTCCAAAATTACAAGGAAAACATTATTTTTATAAATAAATTAATACAGTCACGTATTTCTTATAGGTTTCACAAAATTATTTACAATCCTACATGAAATCCAAGGACCTGTAGGCAGATACAAGATCAGCAGTCTGAAATCTCTCAAAGTGGAGCACATTTGTGATCTTTGTAATTTCTCTTATAGGCAAAACTTTTCCAACAGTTAGTGCACGTGTACGGCTTTTTGCCAGTGTGAATGTGCATGTGTGCCTTCAAATGGTTAGGCTGTGTGAAACTCTTCAAACAAATGTCACAGGTAAATGGCTTTTCCCCGGTGTGCACGAGCCTGTGCCTTTTCAAATTGCCCGATAAAGGAAACGCCTTCCCACACGTGTCACACTTGTGCGGTTTTTCACCAGTATGAGTGCGTATATGCATCTTCAAAGAGCTCGACAGCTTGAATCTTTTCCCACACAAAACACATTTGTGAGGTCTTTCTCCTGAATGCAGGAACATATGGGTTTTATACGAAGCCTTTAGAGAAAAATCCTTACAACAGATCTCGCACTTGAACGGTTTCTCTCCCGTGTGAAGCTGCTCGTGCATCCGGAGGGAAGGAACGCTGCTGTACCTTCTGTCACATAACGTGCACGTATAAGGTTTGCTGTTGTCCGAATGCAGTTGTAAGTGAGCTTTTAAAGTGTAGGCACAGCTCAGGAACTTCCCACACACGTCGCAGCGCTGAGCGTTACTCTTATCGCTTGCATTTCCAATCAGATTGTGTGTTAGAATGTGGTTCCTCAGGAGGTAATTATACTGGAACTTTTTCCCACACATTTCACACATAAATCGTTTTTCTCCGTGAACTGTCATGTGGCCTTTTAGTGTGCTTCTCTGGTTGAATCTTCTGCCGCACACCTCGCAGACGTATGGCTTGTCGTCGGTGTGAATGAGGACATGCCGTTTTAGAGTCCCGGAAAGCGCAAAGCTTTTCCCACAGATGTCGCAGGTGTGCGGCCTCTCGCCCGTGTGCACGCGGAGGTGGAGCTTCAGAAGTTTATGGTATTTGAAGCACTTATTGCAGTGGCTACATTTTATCGGCCTGTCATTCGAATGAATTCTCTTGTGGTAGTTCAACGTGCCGATCAGGGAGAAACACTTTCCGCAGGTGTCGCATCTGTATGGTTTTTCACCCGTGTGCACCCTCTGGTGCATGTATAAACTTCTTTTAATTGTGAATCCTTGTCCGCATATATCACAGGTGAATGGTTTGACTTCCGCATGGACCAGTTTGTGCGCTGCGAGATCTCTGAAGCTCTTTCCACAAGTAGTGCAGGGAAATTTCTTCTTTTCATGCTCCTGCATGTGTTTGCGAAGGTGGGTCTCTAGCGCTCTCAGCAGCGTGAATTTCTTTCCACACTTTTCACAACTGTGAGGCCTCACGATTGAATGCACACGTTTGTGCAGCACGAGAGAAAACATCTTTGGAAAGGCTTTTCCGCACTGCTCACATTCAAAAGACTCTTTTGCTTGTGGAACTTCAGGTTGATTGGTTGATGTCTGTAACACTCCTTCCTGATCTTCAGACCAGACCCTGTCATCAGCTACGGGTGAAAACCAATAAAATCAGGGTCAGTCAACATCAGTCATTGTTGTTTCATATATTCACAGTTTAGCAAAATTCATACTGCTGAATGAGAGTAAATAATTAACCTGAGATGGTTTATTTTTCATTAACTGACACTGATAAAATAGTGCACAATTTAACCTGTTAACTGTCACTCACATTATTGAACATAGACTTGAAAGTGCATGATCCAAACCTAAATTGTATAATTCATGACTGAAAACATTTTGTAACATGACTTTGATGTACCATTTTCATGGTAATGCAATGTTTGATTTTAAAATGGGTTTCAAAGGATGAATTTTGTGATTCAATTTTTTGTTATTTAAAATAGGTTAAAATTATTAAAAAGCTATATTAAAATATGATATATATCTGAAATATTTTAATATTATTTCCATGCATTAATTCATACATTTATTAATATATTATTAATAGCTATTATTTTTATATTTTCAGATTTGTTTGAATTTTTTATTAATTGAATTATGTGCTTTTGTTATTAATAATAGTTTTGTTTTTTAGATTTGTATTTAATTTTAATTTATTATATTTCCGTTTTTGTAATTTTTGTGCTTCAACTTATTTTATTTCTGTAAGTTACCCTTTAAACAATATATATACACACACACACACATACATACACGCATATATATATATATATATATATATATATATATATATATATATATATATATATATATATATATACACACATATATACATACATACATATAAACACACACACACATATATATACACATATATATATACTTATACATATATATATATATATATTCTTAGCTTTATTTCAGTTATCACAAAAATATTTTAAATAGCTTTAGTTACCAATAACAACACTGACATATATAGTAATGCCTGTCTCAATAATACATAACTAACACCAGTCATAATGATTTAGATGTTCAGTGATTGATTGTAAAAGGTAAAGGGGTTGGGAAATTTCAAACTAAATGTTGAGACCCTTACTGTCAGTGTTGGATATTTTCTGGATGGTTTCTTCTGCTCTGTCCTCCACCAGAAGACATCTGCTTGCATTACTCTCCTTTGCAGGCTTTAATTCCCATCAAATGTAAGGTTTTCAACCAACATTTATCACACTGTAAGTTATATTTTTAAAATAAATTCTTCTTTTAAACTGCATTGTATCATAACTCACTTCAGTGTTTGAAGTTTGCTGGTGAGACGTTATTGCAGGATCCTTCAGAGGACTCACAGAGAGAGTTACAGCATCTGCTGTGAGAGAGGAACACAAAACAAACATCACCACAAATACTCAAATACTTCAGGCTCACAATGCATGTGGAGAATCTGTCAAGTACCCTGAATCTCTTGGTTATGGACATGGGTTGCTCCACTGAGATCACGGCCCATCTGAGAGGAAGTCTTCCTCGGCTTGGCTCGAACCTTCAAACATGTTTGAGCTGGAACTGGTGCACCAGAAGAACAGTATCTGAAGAGACTGCAAATCTTCTGCACCACCTCTTTGGAAAACCTGTCCATTATGGAATTAAGCTGCATTGACAAAAGAAATGCTGTAATTGAGAACAAAATAATAATATTATATAATAATACTAGAAGAATAATACTAGAACTTAATTATTCCAGGCTTTAAATAAAATGATGGTCCTTTTTACTATTTCAATAACTGACATATCACAACCAACCACGTTAAAATCATTTAATAACAGACTTTCTTACCATCTGAATCTGAGTGTCGTTTGGTTTGTTGGAGAGACTGGACGTAAAAGTCTTTTGTATCTCGTGTTTAGCACAGTCCGTCAGTAAAGACATGACCAGAGCGGTCTGACTCTGAAAAAGCTCAAACCGGGCCATAGTGACCACCACGGTTAAGAGAAATGCAGCTAAATCAGCTCAACCCGGGTTTGACAGTTGACAGAGTGAGAAGAAAATAAACAAAACATTGAACTCCCAATAAAGTTGCACCAATGTCTAATATGGCGGGCTCTGGTTGCACGAAACAGTTAATACTTCCTCTTTGTTTAATTTTAAAATAAAAGTATCTGAATGCTTGGCATTCGCCATTGAAATTGCTTATGACCAACAAACAAACTCAAGGAGTTTAAAATTCAGTGCTAAATTGTTGAGGGCATTAGACCGTTTTGGATCAATTTGATCATAAAATGGTTTTGCTAAGACACATTATAGACCTCAGTGACTGGAGCAAATGTACTTCCGAAACAGATTTTCAAAATAAAGGTCATTGGACGCTGCCAAAGTAAGCAGACTCCAGACTTACTAATTAGAAAATGAATAATACAATTTCTAATTGTTTTTTTTTTTCTTAATTTACATTTTTAAGGTAAAATTTCAAGTGCTGCGAGAATTATTTTTTCAAGAGATACCATTCTTAATAGCAAAGAGTCGTGAATGCGTTTGACCAAACGTTTTTCTGGAATTTCTGAATACTGGAAAAACTGCGATTAATCCCACCAACATTAAAGTTTTTTTAATACACTTTTATATTGCAATAATTTCACATTCAATCTTCTAATTAATGTACAAACAACATATGAAGACAGTATATATATTTTTATATTTGTTTATTGACATCTTTTTTTTATGACTGAAGGCAGTATTAATTATAACAATAATGATTTATAATAAATCACATTTCAAATTCCCTCATATTTGCAGGTTTTCCATAACCATGCCAACATATGAATTTGTACTTCGTGAATGTATCATGATAATATAAATCTTACATATATCTGATATATATATATATGGCACACTTTGTCACTAACTGTCTATCACTGTCCGAATATATATCACAGGTAAATAGTTTGACTTCCGCATGGACCCGTTCATGCGGCTCAAGGTCTCTAAAGCTTTTTCCACGAGTAGTGCAGGGAAATAACTCAAACTTCTGCATATGTTTGCAGAGATGTGTCTCTAGCGCTCTTACTTGTGAGAACCTCTTCCCACATTTTTCACAGCAGTGCAGCTTTATGACCGAATGCATACGTTTGTGGTGAACTACAGAAAAAGGCCTTTCCACACTGCTCACATTCAAAGACTCGTCATCTTGTGGCTTTTCAGGTTGCTCGGCTGATGTTTGCAACAAACCTTCCTGATCTTCAGAGTAACCTTTCATCAGCTGGTGAAAAAACAACACAATAATACAAATAAATGTTGAACATATAATCTATTAGATTCCTCATGACACAAGTGCTTCAAAGATCACATAAAAAATGCCTTTTGTGATATATTTCCTATTGAAACTAGAATATAATAAAAGGGTTTTTTTCCTATATATATATATATATATATATATATATATATATATATATATATATATACACACACACACACATATATATATATATATATATATATCAAATTAAGGCTTTAAGTCTATTTGAGTGGTTCCAACTTTTTGACTTTTATTCACAGTCCAAAATCGAAGAAATTTGTTGCAGATATAACTTATTTGGCTACTTATTTGAACTTCTGATGCATTGTAATGTTAATCAATGTCATGCTTTTTAAGTAAATTTATAATTTAATTTAATAATTTATAAACTGTTTTAAGAATTCTAAATGCATGACAATGAGGTGAACTAGTAGGGAAAACCAACATATAAATGACATAAGGGGTAAAAAAGCAGGATGAAAATTCTTAATGGGGAAATGGGGAAAAAAGGAAAACATCTTTTTTTTCTTTATAAATGATAATGCAAATATGACAACTTTACCTTACCATAAACAGTTACTACAGTCTGAATGTTGTCTTCTGCTCTGTCCTCCACTAAAGGACATCTGTTTGCATGACTCTCCTGTGCATCCTGTAATTCACATCACATGGAAATGTTTTACATGTAAGCACTAGATAAACAAATAGTAATACAAGTTTCAAATGCATATTATATACCATACCAGCACTTTATACTGTACAACCAATTTGCCATCAAGGAATATAAATGTATTTTTGTCATTAAATAGAAACATCTATCTATCTTTCTTCTTTTTAATACAAGCTAGATGCCTTTTTACCATTTAAGTTACAGATGATATTAATAACACCAGCTCTTACCTGAGTCTGAGTGTTGTTTTGTTTCATGTTGAGAGGAGTTTCAACAGAGCTGCACGTCTTTGGCCTGTCGGGCATTAATAAGATCAACAGAGCAGTTTGACTCTGAAAAAACTCGTAACTGGACATAATGACCACAGCTACGAGCAGTGCATAAATTAGAAACCATGTACAAATGTTACTCCAAAATATTATTTAAGCAAGCACGTTCTGCATTGGCAATCCAATGCCTTAAAAAATGTATCAAATTATCTTAATAGTCATAATAGATTGTGAATAACAAATTCTCAATATGAAGTCAGGTATGCAAACTCCATAGAAAAGTTGCACTCTGCACTAAATACTTTTTCTTTAGTTCGTAACCATTTCAAAAATAAAACTATGCGAATATGCGCAATTGACCATTAATAATTTTTCATTCAACTATGAATGAAAATGTGCCCTGTAGAAACAGATAAACAAATTAAATGAAACTTATTATAGATAACACTATAGTTTATTATTTATAATAACCAGAGCCCTTTCTGGCTAATTTGCCAAATAAGCTTGTTTATTGTTTTTGTGTTATGCTAAATATTTTGCTTTGAATTGCAAATGCTGAGAAACTCATTGTCAATAGACTCTCGACCATCCAAAACGTGGACAGTTCGTGTTCACTTCCGAGGCAACGTCTTCAGAATAAAAATAATTTAACGCCAAAGACAAAAAGCTCGAGAACTTTGTAAATATTTTTAAATAAATCAAATGTTTAAATTTTTTTATTTTTGACCATTTAACTATTTAATCGGCTCTTTACTCTTGAGATCTTACCCACAGGAATAGTGAAGACTCTTGTGTTTTTCCTGACAAAATTCCAAATAAAACAACAATAAAATAACAATAAAAGAAAATTCACTGAATTCTCAGCAACTGTTTATTGTTGAACATGGAGTACACTGTACGGAGGAATTCCCACTGTAGAACTATTGATCTGGCATATTATTAACTGGCTTAATATAATTTGGCCCAGGCTCAATTATTAATTGAATAAATGAAAATTTGATTACTATTAATCCAGTTTTTTTTTCAAACCAAATGTAAACACTGTGCTCTTCTAAATATTTTGTCATGTCATCTATCTGAAGAAAAAAACAACAACTTCATATATCACAAATAAATCGGCACTGCAATTGAGTTCCCAGCATGCTTTAAGGCAGGATCTTTTTCACACAGGTATACACTTGTGATCATTGTAATTTCTACGGTAGGCATATTTCTTCCCGCACTTCTGGCACGTGTAGGGTTTGACACCAGTGTGGATCTGCATATGTGCCTTCACATGGCTGAGTTGCACAAACTTTTTCCCACACACCTCACAGCTGAACGGCCTCTCGCCGGTGTGGATCCGCTCATGCCGCCTCAAGTTTCCAGATAAGCGAAAGCACATTCCGCACGTTTCGCACTTGTGTGGCTTTTCGCCGGAGTGAATGCGCATATGCAGTCTCAGACTGTGTGGAAGCCCGAACTGGCTTCCGCAAACAGAACATCTGTACGGTTTGGCTTTGGTATGAACAACCTCGTGCATTTTCAAACCAACTTTCTGAGTAAAAGTCTTATCACAGATGTCACACTTGAACGGTGTCAACCCCGAATGAAGCTTCTCGTGTTCCTTCAGCGAATACAAGCTGCTATAGCTTTTCCCGCAGACTTTACACATGTACGGATCCTTTTCCGTATGAAGTCTCTGAT
The DNA here is from genome assembly GCF_023724105.1 of Carassius gibelio. Lineage (NCBI taxonomy): Eukaryota > Metazoa > Chordata > Actinopteri > Cypriniformes > Cyprinidae > Carassius > Carassius gibelio. The sequence goes on from NC_068410.1 coordinate 13,209,886, forward strand.
GTATTCGGAGCATAGCGGTCGAACTGTAGCACCTTCCGCATTCGTCACACGGGAAAGACTTCCCATCTTTAGATTTGCCATTCAGACTGGCTTTATCACCATGTGTGAGTAAGTGTTTCTGTAGGGCATAGTTAAAAACAAAGCTCTTCCCACATATTTCACACATAAATGCCTTCAGAGCTCCATGTATTCCCATATGCCTCTTCAGAGACTTGCTCTGATAAAACTGCTTGGAACAGATTTCACAGACGTGGCGCTTCACACCGTTGTGCATGAGGAGATGCCTTCTGAGATTTGTAATGTGGCCAAACTTCTGCCCACATCTGCTACATACATGGGGTTTCTCTCCCGTATGCACGAGCTGGTGCATCTTCATTTTCTTTTCCGTTTTGAAAGTCTTGTCACAGAGGGTGCATTTCCACGGCCTGTCACTGGAGTGAGTGAGCAGATGGCAGGCGAGGTTGCTTGAGTGTGTAAAGTGCTTCCCGCAGATCTCACAACTGTACGGTTTCTCACCTGTATGGATCCTCTGGTGTGCCAGTAAACTTCCCTTCACGGTGAAGCTGTGTCCACATGTGGAACACAGAAACGGCTTCACTTCCAGGTGGACACGTTCGTGCATCTTAAGATTTACGAAGGCTTTCCCACATGTTTTACAGATCCCTTTCTTCTCTGTGTGATTCAGTAGGTGTTTTCTTAATCCTTTCAAGTATTTAAACTTCTTCCCGCACTGCTCACAACTGTGAGGTCCTTTTAAATGTCCGCACTTGTGCTGATCTAGTGAGCGTCTATAGAAATATTTCTTTCCGCACTCTTTACAGTCATATGGCTTTGTCTTCTTGGGTTTTTCAGATTTTGTACTTATTTGTCCTGCTTGTGCGTTTTCTTCAGCTTGCTGGTCCTCAACTGAGGCGATGCTGCTGTTTTCAACTGCAAAACATTAACAGGGTTCCACTTATTGAAAGCTGAAAGTAAGGAAATTAATACTTTAATTCAGCAAGGACACAATATACTGGTCAAAAGTCACAGTTAAGAAATTTATAATATTACAAAAGTTTCTATTTCAAATAAATGATGTTCATTTGAATTTTGGTGAAGCAAAGAACAATTATTTGTGCTTTCCTCTGTTTTCAACATTGATAATAAGAAACGGTTCTTGAGCAGCATTGATTCTGAAGGATCATGTGACATTACTAATACTGTGTCACTGCATTTTTGAATAAAATAAATGCATAAATAAGAAGAAAACCACTGGTCTAGAGTCTAATATTTTACTATTTAATAACGCCAAATACTGAAGTACAGTTTACATAAATTACTGATTGATCAATGAACAAGTAAATCCATTTTTTTTTTACTTTTTATATAGATAGTACACAAAAATATCAAAGCTGTGCAGCACATACCTATAAAAAATGCTAGCACTGGGTTCTCTCGTCCACTACTTTGACAAGCTTCAGAGACTTGATCCTCCTTTGCACGCTGTGAGGAAAAAATCTAATCAGTACGAACATTGATTCTACCGTTTTAGTTAAATCTTTTCAATAATGAAGTCACCTCTCTGCCTTTAACCGAATCTTGTGGTTGAACAGTTTCTTCAGGTAACACAGTGAGCAGTTTATGTCTCTCCTGAGACATTGATGTAGCTACAGTTGCAGAATATGTGAGGAGAATGAAATGACTACAGTTAATATTACAGTGGATTGAATGTTCTGACATAAAACATATACAGGAAGTCTTACCAGACACATCTCTGACAGCATGACTGGTTTTACTTTCTGGTTTCTTCAAATGCTGCTTCGCCAACTCTTTTACATTTATTACGTCATCATGGTAACTTTTAAAACCCTGCAACTGAGTTGGCTTAAGCGCAAAGCAATAACTGAACACTTTGCATATTTTTTGAACAGCCACCTTGGTAAAGGTCTCCATCACAGCTGTCAGCTTGACCTGCAACAGATAATAACTACTGCTTAATTCATCTGGAATTGTCCATAAATGTTCAGTTTTGCATAAATGTTTAGTTTTTTTTTTTTTACTAGAAGGATGAACCTCAACATTTAATTTAAATAATTATATAGAAGTCCTTAACGTAACATCTGTCCTAGCATAGAAATTAAAGACTACCACAGCTGAATAATCACAATTTATTGATAATTAAATATCATATAAAACAGCTGCAAAATGAAAACAATCGTACCATTCTGCGTTGTTTTTCATTCATCTCCGATATCAGATCTCTGTCACCAACGTTACTGATTTCATTGTGAAATGGGCCACATTCACATTCAAAAACTTTCTGAATCTCGTCTAGGACTGTTTCTATCAAAAGCGTCATTATAGACACAGTCTGTTTGCGGAATAGGTCATACTCCGCCATTGTGCTCAATCGGTAACTGTCATTTCTGATATATAAAGTGAGTGAATGAAGTAAGACCACAAACGATACCGCGATTTCTGTGTTCACTTCCATAAAAATAAAAATGTCTGCAAAATAAAAGTCGTTGGTTTTCTTGTCTGCGATTATTCGGTCAGTGACGGCGCACTCATAATGACTTTTATTTTGAAATAAAAATGCCGCACTTTTAACGGAAGTCACACTCAACCGGTAACAGTCGTGAATGACATTTGTCCCAATTCAGTATTTCCTCTTGTACAATAATGAACGAGAAATTACTTTAATTTCAACGAGATAAGCACTAAATAACTTGGATCATCTTACATTATGTCGGAAAAGACAAACCTACAGGTATGGTTTCATTCATTCACTTACGTTACTTAAAATTGGAGAAGTTGAGTAATGAAAACCAAATGTAACTCTATTTTAACCATTTTTATTTGACATCACTGGTAAACCATACAGTGCAGCTCCATTAGTTATGCGATTATGGCATAATTGCTAACGTTAAATTGGTTTAGGTCTAGTGGTTAAAAAGAAGTTGCTTCTGAACCGTCTTAACTCAGAAAGTTTCAGTGTAACGTAGTATTGTCGAATATGAAATCTCTCTATGAAAGGTGTTGCTTACTCCTCCCTCGTGTGTAACGGACACAGTGAATAGACATTATTATTGTCTTATCTGCTGAAGCCAGGACACTGGGGCGTGTGCCTTTTTTTTCATCATTCTGTCCTCCTTCATATTCTCTACACACTGCTTTCTCTTCCTCTGAAGACTCCTGCTAGTTAACCCTACAATGGCAGATGGACCTTACAAATACATCAGGGTCAGAACATAATCCAAAGGAACATGTTCGTCTGTAATATATGTGTTGGTACTGATTTTGCTTAAAATTATGCTTTCACAGGACGCTGATGGCAAAGTCAGCAGGGTGATCCGTGTTGGCACCAGAAAAAGCCAGGTAAAATGTATTTTGTACATTTATTATAGCCTGTTTTTTATTTCATATATATTCATTTCAAATAATCTGTGAAAAAAGTATGTTACATGTTTTAATATATTTAGATTTCATATATTTATATATTTCCAGTCTTCATTGTCGCATGATCTTTCAGAAATCATTCTAATATGATGATACTCAAGAAATATTTATTATTATTATCAACGTTGAAAACAGTTATGCTGTTTAATGTTTTTCTGGAAACTGTATCACATTTTTTCAGGATTCTTTGACAAAAAAAGAAGAACCATTTATTAAAAATATATATTTTCTATTATAAATGTCTTTATTGATTCTTTGATCATTGTAAAAGCTTCCTGCTGAATTAAAATATTTATTTCTTTAAAAAAATTACTGATTCCAAACTTTTAAACTGTAGTGTACATGCAAATTAGATCATCTAAAATATTGCTAAAATATCTAATTTTCATCACCTGATAAATTGGAGAAATTTAAATGTACACGTTTCAGTTCTTATGACTGACTGCTTGTACCAATGTGTATTAGTTATGTTCTCAAGTTATCCAAAATAAGTTTTTACTTTTACTTTCAATGTTATAGATAAAGTCTTTGTATTTTGCTTCACCATCACTCAGTAGTACAAATGTAAGTTTGATTGGGTGTGCCAGTTGTGGTGATGGCTTTGATAAGATTTCTGTCTTTGTTAGGGTGGATACTATATTGCTTAAAGTAAAGTAACCAGTTACAGCCCTCCACATGAAGATGAACCGTGAAAGACCTTCGTATTTTGTGGAAAAGGAAATGTCGTTGAACCTTCTTGTTACTTTTTCCCCCTTTTCAGCTGGCTCGAATTCAGACGGACAGTGTTGTAGAGAAACTCAAGGAGTTACACCCTGATGTTCAATTTGAAATAGGTAAGAGATCATCGCCAAATATGCAAAACAATTGTTGTTTATTTCGAATTGAGTTTAGCATGTATGATATAGTTAATATTCACCCTCTTTAAATTGATATCCACGTCAGTCTTTTTATTTCATTTCAGTGGCTATGTCAACAACAGGAGACAAAATACTTGACACAGCTTTATCCAAAGTAAGTCAGAAGTAAAATAAATTATTTAATGACGTGATATTGATGTAATAATTAATTAATGTGTGTTAAAGATTGGTGAAAAGAGTCTCTTCACAAAGGAACTGGAAAATGCTTTGGAAAAAAACGAGTGAGTCCATCCTTCATTACTTCTTGATATCATTTATGTATACTTTGCACTTTACACAGATTTGTTCACTGGTCCTTTGGTGAATTTGATGTTTGAGGGTGTTTTGTGCTGCTACACTGGTGCTTATGTTTCTGTATGAATAATACTGTTGTAATATTTGTGTCTCTATAGGGTGGACCTGGTTGTACACTCTTTAAAAGACTTGCCAACTGTTCTTCCTGTGGGCTTCACTATAGGATCTGTGCTGAAGTAAGGAAACCACAATAGTGTCTCTGTGTTCTGAAGTGCTTTTATGCTCCTCCACATCTGAAGAGTCTTTTATCTTAAAAGTAGATCTCATGTCATGTTACAGACAAACGTCAACCTAAAAGTTATTAAATAATTATTAAAGTGTTATAGGTGTTATAGTGATATAAGGTATTGCTCATTGCATTGCTTTTTAATTTATAATGAACATTTCCTTTTCTTCAAAGGCGAGAAAACCCCCATGATGCTGTTGTCTTGCACCCCAAACATAAAGGCAAACGTCTAGACTCTCTAGCCAACAAAAGGTAAAAGCAGTGGCCACTACAAAGAACTATATATATTTTAAAATATATATTAAAGTACACTAGCATTTAAAAGTTAGAAGTTTTAATAAACTGATCGTTTTAGTAAGTAAAGATGCGTTAATAAATTGATCAAAAGTGGTAATTAACATTAATAATGTTACAAAAGATTTCTATTTCTGTTAAATGCTGTTCTTCTTAGCATTCTGTTTATCAAATAAATCAACATTGATAATAATAAGGAATGATTTTTGAGCTGCAAATCAGCATATTAGACTGATTTCTTTTTGTTCTAATAAAAGCAGTCTTGCAAAGCATGAACGTCTTCATTGAAAGATATTTAAAAATCTTATCAGCCCCCAATTTTAAAATTAAATTAAAATTAAAATTTTAATTGTAGTGATACATTTGATATTTGTTATGGGTTCTCTTGAATAATAAATGATATATTTTATATCTGAAGTGTTGTAGGTACCAGTTCTCTTCGCCGGGCCGCACAACTAAAGAAGAGATTTCCTCATCTGGAGTTTAAAGACATTGTATCCTTCAGTGCAGTGCAGCATCTTTACCAAACTTCCTGTTATTGTATGTAGATGCTGATGGCAAGTAAATGATCATTTCAGTGTATTAACGGGCACTTGATGTTTTCTGTGAGGTTATACCTTAACAGTTGTGTTTCAGAGAGGTAATCTCAACACTCGTCTAAAGAAACTGGATGAAAAAGATGACTTTTCAGCGATCGTTTTAGCAGCAGCTGGTCTCCGGAGAATGGGCTGGGACAATCGCATCAGCCAGGTGCCTCTATCATACTTAAATTAACCTGAAATGCTAATACAATAAAGATTTTGAAGATCTTGACCTTGGTTGTTATCATCTTGCTTCAGATCCTTGGGCCTGAAGACTGCATGTATGCAGTTGGACAGGTGGGTAACGTTCAGTGTTTCTTTAGTCCTGATCTCCTGTACAGTAGTGAGTGCATTTGTTCCATCACATTGAACCTTACATGCTGCTCTTACTGTCTTGTTAAAGGGCGCTCTGGCAGTCGAGGTGAGAGCTCGGGACCAGGACATCCTGGAAATGGTGTCAGTATTAAATGACTCCGACACCGTGTTGAGATGCATGGCAGAGAGAGCCTTCCTCAAACACCTGGTAGGCTTCCTGCTGCACTCCAATACTCCTCACACATTTTTGAATCAATGATGTAATCTGTGAAATATTTATGTATTTATTATATTTTAAAATGTCATTTATCCCTGTGATGGCAAAGCTGATTTTTCAGCATCATTACTCCAGTCTTCAGAGTCACATATTCCTTCAGAAATTGTTCTAAAATGCTGATTTGATGCTCAGGATCTGCAAAATGATCAGTTGCAATCAATTGCATTCAGAATAAAAGTTTATGTTTACATACTTAATATATGTGTACATATTTATTATGTATATCATGTATATATATCAAGGAAAAATATATTTATATATATTTATATTTAATATAAATAATTCACAAGAATAAATGTATATCCATACAAATATTTCTTAAAATATATGCATATGTGTGTGTATTTGTATTTGTATTTACACATTTAATTATAATACGAATTACATTAAGTCATTAAATGGAACCTTTTCAGCCGAATTATACAAACATGTTTTAAAACTAACAAGAATGCAAAGAATACATTTGTAAGACCCATTTCTTTTAATAGGAAGGGGGATGCAGTGTTCCAGTTGCTGTTTACACTGAAGTTAAGAATTCACAGGTAGTGAAGAGCTTCACGCGGTTTTACTATCTACCCAACTAGAAAAGCTGAAAGACAGATCTGAATAACTGTGTGATGTTTTACAGCTCTACCTGACCGGAGCGGTGTACAGTCTCGATGGTTCAGACAGTCTGAAGGAGACCATGCAGACAAGCATCAGCTCTGACAGTCAGGTTGTTAATCCATAACAAGAGAAATAAAAAAAATCCAATATTCCGAATCCTTCTTTGAATTTGACACTGATCTGAGCATCTGTAACCTTATTGTCTCCAGGTTGAGGAGCAGGAGAAAGTTGACGAGAAGGTCCAGCGTGTGGGCATCACTGCTTTAAAGGTGTCAGAAGCAGCCCAGGACGCTGCAGAGAAGTTAGGAGTGGACCTCGGAAATCTGCTGCTCAGCAAAGGAGCCAAAGAGATACTGACTGTAGCCAGACAGCTGAATGATGCACGATAGGTATATAACAGTCCGTACCTGTAGCTGAAGACCAACCACCCCCTTCCAGAAGCATGTATTCTTCTTTTTTTCCAGTGTCAACAAGTGTTATGTAATCCAATGGCCTTTATATTTTGTGTTATTAAGATATTGGTTAGTTTTTCACAGAAAATGTTTCTTTGTATTTACAGATGTTTAATGAAAGTCAATATGCAGTTACTACTTTAAACAGACTTGCAGTATGATTCATAATAATAATGCCAAAACAATGACTCCACTATTCACAGAAGTGTAACAGAGACACCGGCAAACATGAAGATCATCTGCATTACAGAGAGCTAATAGATCGAAATTATTTGTGCATTTTATATTAAGCCATGCAGACGCAATCATGCCTTTTTAAGATGGCGTTTGTTGTATCTAAACACATGCTTATTTGAAACTTGAATTATTCTGGGGTGTATATTTTCTGAAGCTGCTTGAAGAGTCGTCTACATTTTACCTTCACTGACTCTGATATAGGTGTACAGCATAACCTGTGAACCACTACAAAACGTTTTTTTATAATTGAGTCAGCCGTTTATTTTCCCCATAGATAAATAGTTTGATAGTAGAATGTTTTTCATCTCAGATTTTTGTCACTAATATATTTTATGCATTTGTCGAATGTAGTCATTGAACCCTTTAAACTGAATCCAACATTTGTGCCTGGAAATTCAAAATATCATCTCTGCAAATGTCTTAGTGTATTAGCTCTAGGCTGAAGAAGATGTCATTTATGGAGTTTGTAAGCATTACCTGAGCCTTTTCATTCACTCCACTCAAATTCATACAAATCCATGCTTTATTTATTTGGCTAAATCTATTTTCTGGACTTCTTCTTGTGCCTGCAATTGTATGATAAAACATGATAAAACTTGGCCCATATACTTCTGTTGTGGTATTCTGCAACAGATTTTTTTGGTTGGTTTAACTCATTCCTTGTTGAATCAATGTGAGTATACGCAAGATTCTTAGAATGTACTGAAATTATTGAATTCTATGTCCATTTCAGAGTCAGAGATGTACTTGTAATCTCTAAATAACTTGATAGCCTTGACATTGTCATTATTTTGAAATAAGGCATCTACATTTACATAAAACAGCACATTTTATAAATTTGGAGTTGTTTGGCTTTACGTACTGTATTTTCCAGTCTAAATAAATAAAGCAGTATGGATGATCATCATGTGGTTTTATACAAACTGCCTCCGACAGTGAGACACCACTGGGTGTCACCTATTGTTTTTTTTTTAATAAGCTGTACTCAAGACCTCACATGTGATGGTTGAGGGTATTGGAGATAGTAAATAAAGCAAATCTTTTTTGCATTATCAGATAAGACAGGTTAATTGAGTTAAGCATTGTACATTACTTGATCATTGATTCTGCTTGTGTGAAGAGAGTTAATGTAAAGAAGAGTAAAGCAAAGAGAAATGATTATGTAGACTTAATAATGGTCTTGACTGAAATATATCAGAGAGGATATGTTTTTGTTTTTCAATTGTATTAAGAAATTACGCACATACATCAATAAAAATAATGTTTAAAACAGAATAAAGAATCTAAAAATATATAGATATTTAAAAGTATATTACGGGAATACAGCAGCTGTAAACTGTGATTGGACGGGGGAAATTTTGGCTAGCTTTCAATTTTATAAAAACAGGTATGAGATAATAGACTTTAGTATATATATATATATATATATATATATATATATATATATATATATATATATATATATATATATATATATAAATATATATACACACATTTTTTTTTTCTTGGAGCTGGGAACCCTGCTCTGAGCTCTTAACATAAAAAAAGTATTTTCAAAGATTTATTATCAAATAATTTTAGTATGGACACATACTTTCCAAGATTGATGCTGAATATATATCTATTCTCCAGGCACCAGGTGACATTTAGACAGAGGGACTCTAAGTTGTCAAGCTTAGACTCGTCCTGAAGATATGCTCGTTTTGAGCATAAACTTGCTTTATTAGCGTGTGGTTTCTTCTGGAAACCAGTTGTAGCATGTTGCCATCGCGTCCACTCATTTTCACAGGAAATTGCATAGCACACTGTCCACAGAAGTCTATAATCTTATACCTGCTTTAATAAACAAACATGCATTTCAAAGACACGTACATGTTTGCGCGGAACTCACTTTTTTGTATTGCTTTATATATATATATATATATAAAACATAATTTGAAACATTTTATAAATGATGCATTAAAAAATATATAACACTATTGTGCAATAAATATCGAAAGAAGATGGATGAAATAAATGTTTATTTTGGTTTCCATGGGACCGCTCGCTGAGCGTGCATGTCTTCTTCTCTCGCGCATCATCGATGGTCTGGCTTCACTTCCATCCATCCCAGGTTTTGCGTGACACCTCTCCACGAAGCTCTCCTTCAGGACTCAAGTTTTTCAGTCAGTTCTGTACGGTATTACCAGAGGAGCACGACCCGTTTCTGTTACCTATTGTGAAGAGAAGGTGTCCTACATTTCAACACTTTTAACGAATACATTTCCTCTCAAGTGCGGAACTGGGTGAGTGATTTCAAGAATTTGCTTTCTAGGATTTGCAGTTCAATGTCAGCATTAGCCTAATTTAACCATCATCTGTGACTATAACAACAGCATGTCATATAAAAATATATTTTTATAGCATTATTCTTTAATCTTATATCTTAATCATATTACTATACTGTGCTATGCCATATTATTATAATAGAATCTAAAGAAGTTTGTTAGTAACCTTAACTAGGTTTTCTTTATTATTTAATAATTATTTAATACAATAGTGTAATATTATATAATTCATTTATATTTTTAAATATGTATGTGGTCTGTTAATATATGCGCATGGTATAAAGAGAGATAAAACTACTAATTCTTTGTGGATTAGCCTACAAACAAAGCCAAATCTCTTCATTCTTTATATTGGACTGTAAAAGGTTATTAACTCTTAAAGGGGCAGGCACAAAATAATACATTGCTGTTTTCTAATACTTTAGGGCTCATACTGTACTATACAATGTCATGTTTCTTTTCTTTAAAACAATTTCATCTTTTATACTTGCTGTTTTTCCCGAGAAATTAAGCTTTCTCTCTTATTTTCTCAAATATATTTTCCATTTAAAGAGTTAATGAATACACACTAACTACTATTTCAACCATCCTCATTTTCTAAAACAAACTGTATGTCACGTTTATGGATGTGTGTTATGTAACACTTGTATATTAACATGCACAGTGTCTCACTAAACAGTGGGCAAAAATCAGAGGAGTGGTGATAATTTGTTCTGCCCGCATGTCTTTGAAGAATTCTTATTATGTTTCACTGGTTATAATACATTCCAACAAGATTTTCATTGTACAGGCTGGCTCTAATTCTCATGTGAACACTGGAGCGATCCCCTCCTAGTGCTCTCTGTGGGACTGAGCCAGTGATGTCTGTCTCTGACCTGGCTACTTACATTCTCTGATTTCGCTCTTCCTTTTGGCTCCAAACTCCAGGGACTTACATCTAGCTAGTCAATTCAATGTGTCAGCACAAAGCAGTCTCTCGGAGGAAACCAAATCCCGGCCTTTTAGAAGAGCTCCAAATTCTAACCCAGATCAATTTGACAGAGTAAGGGCCTCTCCTGAATGAGCAGACAGTGTAAAGAGGTTTGCATTTCAAGGGGAAAGTATAGGAAGACGCTCCTATTGGAGATTTCTCATTTTGAATAGTGATGAACAGTATGATGACTCATAGCATTTCTTTAATAGAGGACAGTGATATGAGATGTAAAAAATGTAACTATGCAGTTTGTCAAATGGATCAGGGTGTTCTGTACTTCTCTGTTGATACATTTTTATAGAGAACATTGCAGTAATGGCTGTTGAAAATTCCACTTTGCATTACAGGAATAAATATTTTAAAATACATTTTTAATTATAATAATACCATTTTTTATTGTGATAATATTTCAAAATATTATAGTTTATGCTGTATTTCTGATCAAATAAATGCAGCCTTGGGGAGAATAAGAGACACATATTTTTATACCATTAAAAAAAACAACTTTTGACCGATATGGTCACAGCACTGAATGATTTTTGCTCTCTTTAGACCTTTGGGATGGCAGTGACGGCATCTGATCTTGGGTCAGTTAGTATTACTGTGGAGGACAGCCTGTGTAATGGAGGGACACAGCCACAGGAAGCTCCACTGCTAACCCATCTGAAAAAGGTAGAGAACCACATCACAGAGGCACAGCGCTTCTCTCACCTGCCCAAACGCACCGCTGTGGACCTGGAGTTCATGGATCTGTCCTACGCCATCAGAGAAGGGCCGTGGTGGAAGAAACAAGGTCAGGAGATCATATTTTACACATTTTGATCAAGGTAACCATAAATAATCTGTCAGACTCATTTAACTCATCGGTCCTAAATAGTGCATGACTTGTAGTTTTGATCTCATTCATTCCAAACAGATCTTAAAGGGATAGTTCACCCAAAAATGAAAGTTCTGTCATCATTTACTCACCCTCATGTCGTTTCAAACCTGTATGAGTTGCTTTCTTATCTTGAACATAAAATAAGATTAATCAAACAGTTGGTGGTTCCCATTGACTTCCTTAGTATTTATATTAATACTATGGAAGTCAATGGGAACCACCGACTGTTTGATAACCAGCAATCTTCAAAATATTTTATTTTCAACATAAGAAAGCAACTCATACAGGTTTGGCATGGTATAAGGGTGAGTAAATGATGACAGAACTTTCATTTTTAGGTGAACTATCCCTTTAAGGATGGGGTCTTTATAAGACATTATCTTAATCATAAGACACCATAAGAATTCAAAGCATACAGTCTGTTTTATTAGATAGTGACTAAAGCAAGCATATAATTTATAAAATCATTTATAAAATTTTATTTTTGTAAAAGGCATAAATGAATGAAAATATAACAAATATTTATTTTACATAAAAATATAAATGATACAATATAGATAAAAACAGATTATGAGGAAATTTAAAACCCTTTTCATAAAATAATATAATTGTATGCACGTTTTTACAAAAGCTTTAAAGAAAAGAGAGAACTGGTTTATCAAAAATGCAACTGTCAAAACTCAAGGGAGAGATAGAGAGCAGGAAACAAGACAGAATGAAGGAAAAAGATACAAATAGAGAAAATGGACAACTCAGAGGTCCTCCATGAATAATTGTGCACAAATGAATGCATCCCAACTTTAGACCAGACCAGAGTAGCAAAGAAATCCAATCTCAGAAATAAAATGGATCCTAAATGATGGATACTGTTTAATAATAGACTATTTATCTCTTAGCAAGTCAAATAGGGTATTGAAACAGATCTTGGCTAGATGCATGCTCAGAGTAGCATCTTTTGTTCATGTACAAAGTGAAATACGTTAAGCAATTTTAATTTAGCAGCTACGCTTTCAGAAAAGATTAAAATCACATTAGAATGAGTACCAAGACTAATGCAGGCCTTTTTGGTTTCCTATCAGAACTTTAGATCTATTGATTTGCAGGCAACATGAATGAAGGTATCTCATACTGATCACTGTTTTTATCTGATGAAACTGACTCATGCACAGTCTAGTCTGGCCTGAAGATAGCAGATGGTTCTTTACTCTGAGTGATTTATTGGTGAAAACATAACAGTGTGGAAGATTCTCCTCTTTTACAGCCTTCAAATGCCAACAGGGCATTTACTTTTACTTTTGCAGTGCGGTCACTACAAGTAGTTTAAATAAGATGAGATCACACCTAACATCATTTGGGAGAACAACATTTTCAGTTCAAAACTGGCTGCTGACATCATCCTAATGCTTGTGGCTTTTTATGATGATTCATTTTATGCACTATACGATGATCATATAGAGAATGGAATATATTAGTAAATATGATAGATGGTAATGGAAATGAAATGATAAATGTAATTAGCACTCCCTATGTTTCCACTGTGGCCTAAAGGAAAAGTGCCACCTATGATTATAAGATGACGGTCATTAAATGACTTCTTAACATTCAGTGGACATGTATGGGAATAAAGTCAAAGGGTAAAGGAGAGGGCTTTCCTGCGATTTGACTGTGAGAACAGAGCTTTTGGACTAATATAGGCTGATAATTAGGGCGCCTTGCTTTGAAATACTGTAAGTCAGACTTTTTTTTTAGAAATACTATATCAGTGACTGCTAAAAATGTAATAACTTTTTTTTTAATGAGATCTTTCGGTCTTATGTGGTGGGCGAAAGCCATCATGGTGGACTCGTAGAAAGGTCAATGAGCAGACTTGTCCAGAATGGTTTGATTAGCCACTGTACTTAAAGGTTTTGGAGTCTAATTCTTTCATCACCTTTATCACTCGCTTTCTCACATTTCTTAGCTTTGGAGAAATATGTAGTACAGTCACGAGGTTCACGGATTAAACCATACTTCTTATTTGAAGGGATTAACTGCAAGTGGACCGTTTGTTCCAAAGGAGAACCGTATGACGCCAAGCATATCTTTTTTCTTTCCAGGTTATAAGGCCTTACTCAAGTGTCTATCGGGGAAGTTTTGCAATGGGGAACTCATTGGCATTATGGGCCCCTCTGGGGCTGGAAAATCCACTTTGATGAACATCCTGGCGGGATACAGGTGAGGATGCAGTAGGTGCAAGATTGATCTGAACAAAAAATAGTGAGAAAACATATTTTATTTTTCATTCCAATTGGTGGTATTATTGGTAAATAATAAATAAGTTTATTACATTTTAAATGTTATTTAAATCTTGAAAGCTTCCATACCTATCCATCACTGATTGTCTGTGTTGGGGAGTAACTAGTTATATAATTACAAAAGAAATGTAACTGTAATCAGTTACAGTTACTGAGAAAAAAAGTATAATTAAATTACAGTTACCTATGAAAATGTTAACAATTACAAAGGGAGTTACTTTTGAATTTCTGTTTTTCACACACACCCACATACAGATTTAACTGATTGCTTTCATACATTGCATTGACTGCTCTAAAATATGAAACAGCAATGTTTCAGGAGTTTAGGACACATATTAGAACACATGCTTATTCACTAACTGTTTTATCTCCTATTTGGGTTTATGTATAAGCTTTTTATGTATAAGCTTTTTTAACATCAACCTTTTTTGTTTTGCAAGGCATTGTTAGATGCCAGTGTTTTCTGTCATACCAAAAATTTGATTTCAAAAACAGTATAATAGCTATTAGACTATTTATTGTAATGATTTTAAATCTGTATTTAACCTCAGAATGATCTCAAAGTAAGAAGATGCACCAAAGTCTAATTTTGTGGTGGCTGTGCTTTAATATTAAATATTATAATCTTAATTCAATTGATGAAGGATTTTGAAAGTCTGAGAGTAATCAATGTTGAGTCCTACTGAAAGGTTAACCCTGCCTGTTTCAAATTTAGAAAAGTAATCAAATGTAATCATTTCCATTACTTTATAAAAGTAATTGAAATAGTTACACTACTTATTATGTTTTAAATAGGGTAATCTTCCCAACGCTGCTGGTTGTCTTGTGTGTTACAGGGAAACAGGAATGACTGGACAGATCCTGGTAAATGGAAAGCTCCGAGACCCCCGAACCTTCCGTAAAATGTCCTGTTACATTATGCAAGAGGACAAATTGCTGCCCCAATTGACTGTTCAAGAAGCGATGATGGTGAGTCTGTAGGGTGAATGATGTAGGTAAGGATGCCCCCTACTGCAGGTTTGGTGCTAATGCCCAAATTTATAACAATCACTTCCGAATGCTTAGTCACCTGCAGAAAAAAAAGTCATTTCTAGTGAGAAACACAATAAACTCAGCTCAATGATTTCTGCACTGTTTTCTAGGTATCAGCCAACCTGAAGCTCAATGAAGACACTGAGGTGAAAAAAGAGCTGGTAGGTAAAGCTCATCACCTCAGTCAGACTTGCCCCAAATGTATCCCTCTGGTGATTTTTTTTCTTCTCTTTTCCATGTGTTTATTTTGGTATGCAGATAAAAGAAATTCTGACAGCCCTTGGACTGTATGAGTGTGTCCACACTCGAACTGTCTGTCTCTCTGGCGGCCAGTGTAAGCGGCTGGCTATTGCCCTTGAACTAGTAAACAACCCCCCAGTAATGTTTTTCGATGAGCCCACCAGGTAACGATGTCATCGTATTCTGACACAAATAAATCAGCATTATTTAGATGCTTGCAGTATTAACAGATACTGTTTATTTTGTCCAGTGGTCTGGATAGCGCATCCTGTTTCCAGGTAGTGTCATTGATGAAGTCTCTGGCACAAGGAGGGCGAACTATCATTTGCACTATTCACCAGCCCAGTGCCAAACTATTCGAGATGTTTGATAAGGTATGTGCATGTGCAAATCTTTTTGAAAATCTTCAGTTCATGCCACTCATCATTTCATTCTTTCTGGGTCTCCTTCACAGCTGTATATTTTAAGCCAAGGCCAGTGCATATACAAAGGAAGTGTCCCATACCTCATCCCTTATTTGAGAGGACTGGGCCTGCACTGTCCCACATACCACAATCCTGCAGATTTCAGTAAGATTTATTTGAATGCAAAAGATTTCCGTTCCAAATAAATGCTGTTCTTTTAAAGATTTTCTATTTAGCAAAAAATGTATTACGGTTTCTTAAAACAAATACATAAAATTAACGTAGCTCTGGTTGATATTACGAATAATATAGAACATATTTTAAATTGTAATAAATTAGATTTTGATGAAAAAACTGTCAATGCACATTACAAAGAATCAATAACCAATAATCAGTTTGGCACCAGTATATCATGCGTCATACATTTCCCCTCTGTTTTGTGTGTAGTCATAGAAGTAGCATCAGGAGAGTATGGGGACTTGAACCCAGTGTTGTTTGAGGCTGTTCAGGGCGGCATGTGTGCACTGGAGCAAAAGTGCAACTGTATCGACAAAACCACTCTAACCCCATGCACTGCAAAATGTGTCAAAGTGAGTGATGCAAGTTTCAGAATCTGCCTGTGGATAACATCTGTAAGGCTTACTTGCACAAATTGTGGTCAGGATGTTTGCTAGAAGAAGTGATCCACTGTGTTCAAAAGTCTCTTTCATCTCAAAATATACTGATATGATATAACTGTCTTCTTAATGTTTTGATAAGAGTTGACTGCCAAAGACATGATTATATAAAAGATACTTACAAGCCTGTACTTGGCACAAGAGTACATTACACCTGCTTTAAATAGTACAGGCTGTCTGGGGCAGATGGTTCATGCTTTAACATGATCTTGTATATTTTAATGATTTTTTAAATGACTCATTTTGCTTTCCTACACTTGCTTTTACAGGATTCAGGGCATGTTGAGAGCCATACTTTTGCAACAAGCTCTCTGACTCAGTTCTACATTCTCTTCAAGAGAACATTGATTACAATATGCAGAGATCAGGTACACTGTTGCCCTAAACTTTCCTAATTAAGTTTTGTGTCCAAAATGACACAATACTGCTTTATGAATGCAAATCACAGTAAATGTACCAACACTGAAAATGACAAAACTATTTTTTTTTGCTGAAAATAAAAAAGATCAAAATAAAAGAAAGTAAAAATGGCAATAAATAATAAATGTATAATAATATATATACATAGTATATTTTTATATTAGTTTAATATGGTGCTTGAAATGTTTCTTGTTTTTTTGCACTAGGTTTTGACACATCTCCGCCTAATGTCACACATCTCCATTGGAGTGCTGATAGGCCTTCTGTACCTCAATATTGGCAACGACGCCAGCAAAGTCTTCAACAACACTGGTTTCCTCTTCTTCTCGATGCTCTTCCTCATGTTTGGAGCGCTGATGCCTACAGTTCTTACCTGTAAGTTAGTGAAGAGGCATGAATGCAGCAGTCATGTAACAGCTTTGTTGTCAACACAGTTTTGGGTCTTAAGTCATGTCCTACTTTCATTCAGAGGAAATGAAAGTGGTTTTTAGAGTCCTAGATTCTGTGTCCTCTTTCAGTTCCCCTAGAGATGGCTGTGTTTCTGAGGGAACACCTAAACTACTGGTACAGCTTGAAGGCTTACTACCTGGCTAAGACAATGGCTGACATTCCATTCCAGGTGGGTGCCAGCCTGCCTAAGCCGAACTCACTCCATTTTATGCATGATATGAGCTGAGCATATCTGGACAATATTGAAGGTTTAATATAATGGATCTAAGACAAAGAAAACAAACCAAGGACTTGGATAATTCCTTTAATTGTTATCCACTATTTGTCCACTCTTCCTCAGGTCCTTTGTCCCATCATGTACTGCAGTATTGTATACTGGATGACTGAACAGCCTCCAGAGGCAAGCCGCTACTTGCTGTTTTTGGCTTTGTCGATCTGCACAGCTTTAGTAGCCCAGTCTCTTGGACTTCTAGTCGGTGCTGCCTCCACATCCCTTCAGGTACATGTTACAGCTGTTAGAAAAGCCCCAGACTGCGACTAAAACATTAACGACAGTAATGTAAAATCTTTCTTCACAGGTGGCCACTTTTGTCGGTCCGGTTACAGCCATTCCGGTGCTGCTTTTCTCGGGGTTCTTTGTGAACTTTGACACCATTCCAGAATACCTACAATGGAGTTCCTATGTGTCCTATGTCCGGTATGCTATTTATGTCTTAATATATACTTTTACTAGGCAAATATCACATTTCATGTTTGTTTGATTGTGTTTCTGACAGGTATGGGTTTGAGGGGGTGATTTTGTCCATTTATGGGATGAATCGAACTGAGCTTGAATGTCCAGGGAGGGTTTGCAAGTTCCAAAGACCTGAAGAAGTACTGCAGTTATTAGATGTAGAAGATGCCAAGCTATACATGGACTTCATCGTACTGGGGATTTTCTTCCTCATCCTGCGACTCGCCACCTACTTTGTTCTTCGGTACAAAATAAAGTCAGAACGGTAATCTTCAAGTCATGGCCTTGAATGGTCTGCAGCTCTTGTGGCCTGTTTTCAGGCTACACATATACACTATAATTTCCAAAGGTCTCATTATCTGCTCAGGAAGGTCAGATTTATTTGTTCATAATTTTCATGTTCTGGTTTTGTTTGTCATTTGGAATAAATTTATTTAATGTCATTGTGTACAGAATTGGCTTTAAAAAAACTGAATAAATATTTAAATGTTTTTCAGTGTTAAAATGATGCAATACCAGGTGTTGGAAAAAATGTGGTGTTATGCAAGGCTGCTATATCCAAATTCAAGATGTCATACCAAATTTAAATATGCAAATGATAATTTACTGATCTTTCTCTATTCATTATGGCAGGTCTCAAACTCGTTTAACTCCGGCTTTAAGCTTCCACTAACATTGACTTGATTTTTTTTTTTTTTTTTACTCAGAGCTGATTAGAATGAAGTTTTTTGCATTTCCAGTTTCAGAAAGCACATCATGAACATGTTTAGCTTGAGATGAGGATGTTTACATATCATTGCACAAGTCCGAAAAGGGTTTTAATTCAAACCAGAAGACTGTGAAGGTTCACACAGTGCCTGTGTTTCTATTAAACCATTGTATCAGTCTTTTTGTATAGTAGATTGTATTAGTTTTCTTTCTTTTATGATTATTTAGTATTTTCACTTGTATTTACCTGGTGCTAAATTGTATGTGTTTAAACACAGTTATAATCTTTTAGACCAACAGACTTTCATACAATGTATATCAGCAATGTATTGTCATACTGCCAAATGTCCCTAATGTGTTTAGAAATAAAATTATGAAATTCATCAGAAGTGCTGTTGCATTTTCAAAACAATCGTACAGTGTGGTATTCATTGTGGTTCATGAGGACATAGATAATTTATTTTACCCCTTACAATAAATAATAACAAAAGCCATTTGGCAATGCCTTTTTAGAATTTATAAAAAAATTTTTTTAACATTGACTAACTCTGACTCATTGAACTAAACCGGAAAAATAGCATGTGCAAAAGAAACTAAAGCAGCCCCACCCTTAAAAGCTTCATGGAAGAGTCTTTCCAAGAATTATTTTGAAATACTCAGAATGCCTCGGGTTGGAGACTTGGTCGGTTTGAAGCATTTCATCATCTTGGAGGAACCCTGTACAGGTCCATATATAGAACCTGTTGGACTTGATACGGAAGATTGTGTGTAAGTTTGATCAGGGTTGTCCAAAGTAAAACAGCTTGTTTCAGACATTGTGTAGCCTAATATTTTGTAAAATAAATTAGATTCCTTGGGTGGACCAATAAAATTGTGAAAGGCAGTATGATTTTGCTAACTCAATATATTAACTGGTGGCAGTGGCAAATTTAAAACCCAAGCAGTATCCTGAAGAAAGCTTGTCTTTTTTAGATTTAAAGCTGCTGGTAGGATAGCTTTTATTTAGTCATTTGAATTTAGCTACAACGTCATAAATAAAAGGTCAAAGTTGAAATGTGTTTATGTGGGCGGTACTACAGTTACTGACTGACTTAGCAGGAAGGCATTCACAGAGGGGAACGTTCTCATCGTCCTGCCGAAGAATGGACGCTTACCTCGGCTGTGACCCGAGTGTCAGGACGCTGGCAGAGACTTGGGAAAATCAGTGAAGAATTAACCCTATATAGAGCGTCTAGACTAGGTAAAGATCTACAACAATTACCAGCACCTTAATCGTTACGTCTGGTTCCTCTTGTTTATAAAAGTAGTCGTTATGTTGCTCTGATCATGTCACATAACGGTGTTTTATAAATATTGAAATTAAACGTACTTTATGACCCTTCTGACACCAAATAAGATCTGAGTATGAGTCGAATTCCAGAATCGAACTAACATTATAGGAAATCCTCAATTTAGGATCGAGTATGCATGACAGACAGACACGACGGATACTGTTTACATTTTACAGACAAACAGTTTGACCTTAAAATTGCACGTGGAGATGGAAATTTTTATAGACAAAGAAATTGTGGCAGAGGCAGAGCTATACAAGACAAGTGAAAAACAAAACAAAATAAAAACAAATTATATTGTAATGAGTTTTGAACTTACAGTATTATTTTTTAGTGAGTGGCAGCTTTCAGTCACGTGACCGGCTCGAAGCCCTGGAGGGCAAAACATCGCAAATATCTCACCTCTCAAAAGAATAAAATAAAGGTATGTGAACAAAATGCAAGTTTTGGCCATTTGCAATCCATATTCAGCACCCGCGGCATTTTTTCAATCATTTAACAGTGCGACAAACTTTGTTCATTTGGTTCATTTTTTTATTATTATTATTTTTTTATTATGCCATACATCAAAATAATACAACGAGAAACATTAAAATGAGGAGGAAAAAAGATGAACAACATTAATATGAAAACCATGCCAGAAGACAATAACAAGCATAAAAAATAAAAAATCTATATTTTGGGGGTGTCACTTTATAAAATAGCATACCTGTTTAGAATATAAGTTCGAATAGCTTTTTTACTTGTGCAGTTACATAGAATCTTACAATACAGCTTGAAATCATTTAGAAAATGAGAAACGTTTGGTTTGGAGCCTGACCACTTCATTTTATGGATATGAAACTTCCCCATTAAAATTAACAATTGTATGAGATATGCTTCATCTTTTTCAACTCCATGATCACTGAAGTATATTATTATATCATATCCACTTAACTGCAAAGAAATGTCCAATATTTACTTAATAAAAAAAATCCATATCAATCCAAAATATTTTTGTATGTATACAATGAAAAAAATAAATGAAAAATAGTTTCCTTTTCACCTTTACAAAAATCACAAGAGTAATCAATTTCTAATTTAAAGCGCTCCAGCACGTTTAACTGGATATATTCTATGCATTATTTTAAAAGAAATCTCTTTTACTTTATTATTAATATAAAATTTGTCTACTGTTCACCAAGCTTTAGGCCAATTCACATCTTTAAATACAGAAGACTAGAAAAAGCGAGCTTGGGGATAAACAATGTTATAAGTATATTCCTAATATAATTATTTGAGACTCTATTTTGTATAGTATTTGTATTACCAATAAATATTTTACTCCTGATCTCTTCAAAATTAAAATCTTTCTTATGTGATGCATTTCTAAGAAGAAACAAAACTTTTTGAGAGATTGCATACATTACAACTGCAAATTCCTTAGGTTTAACTGGTATTTTAAATTTATTCAAAAATTCTTTATACGTTAATAAAACTCCATTGTTTAGGAGCTCGCTACAAACCAGTAATCAAAATATAACATTAATAAGCATTTTATCCAATTGCTTGTAACTTTAGGAGGAATATCCATGATAAGGATGTATAGACTGATCTGGAAATACCTTCAGCTTTCGACAGAAATACCGCCCCTGAATAGACAAATCCCTTTGCAACCACATATTAAACCTCTTACTTGTTTTAGTAATAATTGGATTGAAATGTAAATCATTACGCAAATATTCATCTTTACATATAACAACTGGATTGGAATTGTATGGAAATTATTTAAAAAACATTTGTTGACAAGAAACAGAACTGACTTATTCTTATTCATTCTTAACACTGATACTTCTGAAAATTATTTTGTACAGTTCACTGCCCTACCCACCCCCCACCCCCCCCCCCATATCAGAAGCCGTCAAATGGACAATCTCAACTTCTGTTTCATGCTGACTTTAAATGATCGTTTTTTAAAAGCACATAAAAGCATCGATTTTATTATTTGTTTACTATACAACTTGTCACATAGCAGTTTTTAAACATTGTTCTGTTTTTTTGTTATAAGTCAAAAATTAGTGGTTGATGTAGTGACAGTATACAGTACGTGGAAAAGCAACACTTTGCAATATACAAAGGGCTAGCTACAGTTTTGTTAATACACTTTATGCTTTATCACTTTTCTTTAAGCTGGGTTCCCACGGGTCCTTGAAATCCTTGAAAGTTTGTGAATCTGAAATGAGTTTTTTTCAAGGGCCTGGAAAGTTTTTGAAAATATACATACATTGATGCAGGTCCTTGAAAGTGCTTGAATTTATTTTGTGCAAACCCACATTTTTCTCTCTGGTGAACAATTCGTGGCCTATTTATAAAATCTAGCTTGATTTACATTAGTTACGTGCATCATGCGTTACGTTAAGAGTTTCGCATGTGAGATACTTGTGTTGTATGTTGCCATGACGTTTGAGTGACCATATTTCCTCTTTTCCCGGACATGTCCTATTTCTGACCTAAAAAAATGCAAAACAAATTCTGAATCGCACAAAATGTCGGGAATTCGGCTTTTAGTTTCTAGAGTCGCCAGTGTGTTTTTGTATTTTGCTACTTTTAGCAAAATACAAAAAACTGGGTTTAAACTGGGTTGAGTTTCATCGTGGGTTAAAGGTTTGAAATGTTGTATTACTAAAATACTTGTATTGAAACATTTTGCATTCTGCCTATGATAAAACTGTGCTAGATGTTAAGTTTTGTGAAGGAGGGCCACTGGTAGGAAGCTCTTTAGCTGTGTTTATGATCAATATGCATAACATTGACTGTAAAATATGTATTTTAGGTATGGAAATGACATATTTTTTTATATTTGGGTTATGGTCATTGCACTACATTAGGCACTACTTTTATCAACAACCTACCACACCTCAGCCCCCTGCCCTGCCCTGCCCTGCCCTGCCCACACCCACTGTCCTCTTTTTGGAAAACGAATATATGGTTCACAAAACTACCTGGGAATTAATGTTGAATTGCTTTGCTTGTTAAGATAATGTAAACCCATGAGGCAAGAAAAACTTAAAAACATGTTTGTATATCTTAAAACTTCTGTTTACATGAGCCTAAGCCCTTTTCAAAACAGAAATACAACAAATAGAATATCAGATCTCTGTCATATGGCCAAAAATGAATGCAAAGAAGAAGATTTTTTTGCATAGTTGTGTTTGACATATGAAAACTGTAACAACGTATCTTACAAGGTAACATGATGTAATCTCGCTCTCACTTAAAATGTGTCCCCACATTAAGTCCTTGAATTTGATGGTATTGGACCTGGAAAGTCCTTGAATTTAATCAAGGTGTGGGAACCCTGTTTAAGTTGTGACTTTAAAAAGGGGCCCCAATAAATCTTACAATTATTTAAATGTAGTTATATTAATCATTAAAATGGTTGAAAACACTAAAATATAAAGATGTACAACATTCAACTGACCTCATATTTTTGACAGCCACTGGTCTAAACTGGTCGCTGGATTAATTGTGTTGTAAATTACTTAATAAAAATGAGTTTCCAGTGTTGGTTTAGGTACAGGTGTGGTGACAGGTCACACCTTCATAGTGTCTGGCTCATAGTCATCAGCACAGTTGTCAGAGGGAAAACATTTTCTGTTGTGTATTAAACAGACAGACAAGGACAGATTACTTGACCTTACTGGTCATTCATTACTGTCACCTGATGAATTTCAAGCAATCTTGCATATGAAGAATTGTTTCTATATATATATATACACAACACCTGTCTGGAGGAGGTACTTTAGATGCCACATTAGTGATGCATTACATGGTTTCTTTAGATATTAGACCAAAACTAACATTTTGGGTGTGTTGTTAAACAAATATGTGTATGACAGAACTGTGTAGGCATCATGTGTCATTGAAACACAAAGCCGAAGGAGGGACCTTACAAGGTTTGGCTTGATTTTGTCAGGTACATTAACATTACTGTGTTGACTGTAGACTGTTGACTGTTTACATATTCTACACAATTCTTTTTTTTCCGCTATGATAAAACATATCATCCTTTAGGTGTTATTTTAAAGTCAAAATGTGGCGATTTGGGAGGCCATCGGGAGCCGAAGTGTTAAGATGGAGATGCCAGGGTTCACCAAGAGACGTCTGCTGCAACCTTCACACCAGGGCTCTTAAGAAGAGTAGGTGTTTGACATTTAAAAAACATTTAAAATATGTTAATCTAAAGTTCAGTATGAACAGTAATATTGTAAAAACTGTTTCCTATTGTAATACATTTCAAAATGTAATTTATTCTTAAGTAGAATTTTCGGGAATCATTACTCCAGTTTTCAGTCCCACGTGAACTTTGATGAATGTATTCTACTATGCTTATTTGCTGATTAAGAAATGTTTTTTATTACTAGCAATATTGAAAACAGTTGGGCTGCTTAATATTTTTTTAATTTTTTTAGTCCTTGCTGAATATATATATTTTTTTTAAACTGAAAATTATTTTATTTGGTTTGTATAGTTACAGAAATAACAATTGTTTATTTCAGCCTTTAACACAAGTCTCCGATCAGATGGAATCTGTGGTGGTGTAAATCGCCATCATCTTTCATTTCCAGCGTAAGTATAATAATAATACTTAGAAATCCAGCATTTGTCTACTGTTTTCATTGAATATGTTTTGATATTACTTGCATTTCGCCTCATCAGCAAGACGACAAGCTCTTATAGATATACATGGAGAGAATTGAGAACATCTATGTGCTATTCCATTTCTGGATTCAATCCTAGGTTCTTTTGTACCTATGAACCCATCACAGGTGTGTTTATTCATGAATCATTTACATTTAGTTGGTACATCACTCTGTTAGCCCTTTCAGCTCATAAAATAACAATATCTTTTATGCTTGTATTATAATTAACCCGCAGATCCCATTGAGATCCACAAACAGAAGCTGACATTATGGTTCAGTCACCTTCCTCAAGAGGAGAGGCAATTTGGTGGCTACTTTTCTCCCGAAACTATGCATGTGCAGCCACTTATCCTGGAGCATCATCCAGATGAGGACAGAGGTCTTAGTCCCTTCAAAGAAAAGACAAGCATATCCACACGTCCCTCTCTCACAGTTGAGCAGCTCTTTGATTCTAACAATAATGGAAACAAGGCACGAGGACTCAATGTTTTGCTGTATGGGGCTGTCGGCACAGGGAAAAGTACTGTCGTCCGTAAACTAGTGCTGGATTGGTGTGCTGGATCTGTTTTCTCCCAGTTCAAACTTGTGTTGCCTTTCTCTTGTGAGGACATTTCCCCTTTGTCCAAACCAACATCCCTTCGAGACCTCGTGGGCAGGAAATACATGCACCTTCGCAAGACACCTTATCTTAGTGGAGATTTTGACAAGGCTAAGGATGTCCTCTTCATCTTCAATGGAATGGAGAAGATGAAGCTGGATTTCCGCATCGGCTCCACAGAGTTATGCAGCGATCCCAATGAGGCTCTCTCATCGGGGGCTGTTGTTGTAAATCTGCTGAGGAAGTACCTGCTACCTGAGGTATGAGGCTCAGCTGTTTACTCTTTGAGGTTTTTTAGGCTGTGACCTGGCATGTTGGATGATGCCGTGTTCCAGATTAAATCGATGGTGGTTTGGTGATGTAAACGGCAGAGCCTCGGTTATTGACATCAAACTAATTTTTGTCCAGATCTATAACCGTAATTTACTAAAAATACAATAAAATGCACTTCATAAATACAGTAACTTGAATACACCTGTTATGATATGCACATTTGTATTTACATATCTATCTATATATATATATATATATATATATATATATATATTTCTTTTAAAATAATATAAATAATAATAATTTATTATTAGTTATTATGTTTTTATTAAAAAAAAAATTAGCATAATGAAGAAAAAGCCTCATCAAAATAATTAAATTACTATATTTTTATTAGTAGTGAAGTTTTTTTTTATGATTTTTTTTTTTTTTTTTAAACTGTCAAACAGTTCAAAGTCATGTGGTGCTACCAACATACAGTAAAAAATTAAAAAAACAAAGGGAAATATCCTAAAGAGCATGTGTGTCTGGGTCAGTAAGTCTTTTATAATATTAGATCATTTGAGACTTTTATGACAAAGCAGGTTTTTTCATATTTATAAATTAATTTATGATATTGCTTTTTTGATATATCTTAAAACTCTTTTATAACTCTTTGGAAAATAATGATTAAGATGTGTACACATATATTTAAAATGATTTTAATTATTATTATTATTTTTATATTAAATAATATATTCATTCATTGCTTTATACTTGGTTACACTACATTATATTAGAGAGTCAACTACACTTAAAAAATAGTTTAAAAGTCTTTCAAAATCATATGAAACCACATGTATTCAAAAATACCTTTCTGAAAACTTAAATGTGGCCAATTACTTTTTCACCTTTAGATTAACGTTTATTGTAATTAATAGCTGTTGCTTTTCTTACAGGCCAGCATTTTGGTTACAACCAGACTATCTGCCGTGGACAGAGTTCCTAAAAAATACATAAATCGTTTTGTACAAATCTGTGGCTTCAATGATCCTGATCGCCAGAGAGCCTACTTCACTAGCAGGCTCTTGCAACAGAATGAAGGCAAGCCGGTCAAGGCAGCGGAGACACTCATAGAGATGTTTTACCTAAATCTACAGCGGGAGAGTCAGTTAGCAACCGCTTGCTTCTTACCATCTTACTGCTGGCTCACATGCGCCACTCTTCATTTACTGCATTTTACTGATACAAAGTCACCAATTCGAACCCTCACTGGCATCTACACCAGCTTCATGAGGCTCAACTTTGGAGGAGAAGTGATAACTGTGGATGGAAACGTCTCTTCACAAGAGCAACAGAACTCATTAATGCTCTATGTGGTCCGTACTGTTGGTAAACTAGCTTTTGATGGCGTTACCAACAAGCGGACGTCGTTCTCCGCTGATGAACTGGAGCAGTGGGTTGGTGGCAAGACCAAGACGGATGAAGAACTCCAACAACTGGCGGTGTTTCGCACAGATGTGCTTGACTTCTTTCTGGTTCCTCGAGATTATCATGGTACGGATCCAGAATCTGGTGGTACACGCTATGTGTTTGCTGTTCCCGCCATGCAGGAATATCTAGCTGCTCTCTACGTCGTTCTTGGCGAGAACAAAAGCGTTCTGGAGAAGTTGACCAAAGAGGTTTCTGAGGCTTTGGGACAGGCCAGTGAGGACATCACAAGCCTCCTGGGCATCCTCTCCAAAATAATACCTTTCCGAATCTTCGCCATTTTCAACTTGCTTAAGTTGTTCCCAAAACTCTTCGAGCGAGTTAACAGCCTCAGCAAAGGGCGTATCGCAAACACTATGGCGGCGGAAATGTTTCGTTCGGAGGACAGCTTCAATGAAGATGTTTTGGACCAGGTGGAGCAAAGTCTCCTGGGAGTGCATGGTCCACAGCCACAGGAGGAAATCTACACAAGAGCGTTTGAGCTCTACCCTATCTTCATGGGAGGACTTCTTCATTACGGGAACCGGAGGCTGTTAGACCAGCTCGGATGCAGCATCAAGAGTCAGACGGTTTCTCAGATCACCCATGCGCTGAGGAAACACCTGATCAAGGAGAGCCAGAAGAAGCAGCCTCCAGAGGAGCTCATGGACCTTCTGGTCCTACTTTATGAGTTCCAGAACCCTCGACTCACAGCTGAAGTCCTCCAGTCCATCAAGACCATCAACTTGTCGACTGTGCGCATGACGCCACACAAGTGCTTCGTGCTGAGCATAGTTCTGAGCTGCACAAGCTCAAGCTTCCACCTGAATGAGCTCAACCTCTCCTCCTGCCACATCACTCCAGAGTTACTTCAGATGCTCTGGCCAGCCTTCCGGCACACTAGCAACCTCAAGTGAGACATGCACTTACTATAGAGAAAACTAGTCAATGTTTTGCATGCTTGAGCCAAGTAGTTCTATGCATAAAACTGGAAACCTTTTAAGCATACTGAACATCTGACTTCATAAGCTCTTTAGATACTCTATAGCTAAATTTGATACTAATGCATGTTTGGGGCTCATCAACTAGCAGTTTGCTGTTTTAAAACCAATAGTTAGAATATATTTTTCACTATTAGTTTTAAATGTATGATTTATGTAAAGTGTCTCTTTGCTGTCCATCCAGAACTTACCTGCTAACTAACAATAATCTTCTCTCAACATGACCAGATGAAAAGTGCCCTAAACCAGGCAACTGACTAACCTGAGCAGTCTGGGATAATAGAAAATAGAAAATAATTTCACAATATTAATCTTTTACTGTATTTTTTAATTAAAAAATTTAATAAGAAACTTCTTTTTTGAACACTTTCAAATTTGTGTCTTATATTAATTTTAAATTCATTTTAATTCTGATCCTTGAAAGACGCTAGTTGAAGTGCCCTCTAATACACTGACCTCAAGTTTTATGAATAACACAAACGTTTGTAATGTGTTACATGTTATTGAGTGAAAGTAACAATAACTGAGGACTGGTTGGTCTTAAAATTGTGGTCTTAATGGACCTTGCCTTCAGGTTGCTTTGCTTGCAGAATGCAGTTGGTAATAATTACTTCTAAGCACAATTGCCTAATTAGTTATTGATTTTCTGCTTGGGAAATCAACAAACTAATAGCATGCGTGTGTGTGTGTTTTTGCTCACTGTGTGTTTACAGTCTCCAGTTTAACAGCTTGGGTCCTGAGTCCTGTATTCTACTGCGAGATCTCCTGCTTGAGCCCAACTGTACTATTAAATCAATAAAGTAAGCATACTTTCAATAGCACATTATTACTGTGATATATTCATGGTTCAGGAGGTAGGTTACATTCCAACTGCATAAAAAAAGCCATTTATGCTTGTTTTCCAATAACAAGAGTTGGAAAACTCAGTCTATATAATGTATTTGTTAGTGACCTTGCCTCTCTTCACCGATTCTTAAGACACAGGATAAAAACATCCCAAAAGGTATATATTTATTAGTGTATTTGTTTTAGTAGTATTTATATACCAATAGCTTTAATAAAGTTTTGAATGAGTTTTTATATTTTTATATTTTATATTTTCAGTTTTTATTTACATTTTTATTCATTGTGTTATGTGTTTTTGTAATTTTTATTATTTTTAATATTGCTGTTAATGTTTAACCCATTTTAATTTCGGTTAAAGTTATTTAATTATTTTAGTTACATTTTATTTGATTTTTTGTAATAGTTTGATGTGTTTTTGTCATTTGTATTATTTGTAAATAAACTTTTTATGCTTAGTTAATTTTTATTTCAGTTTTAGTTGCTGAGTTCTGGTTTAGTTTTAATTTCCAATTTATTATAGTGCCCTTCAAAAATAAACTTATTTCATTTAGTTGCTAAGCTATTCATAATTTAGATTTTCATCCGTCATTTGTCCATTTTTTATTTAATTTCAGCTTTGTTCTGTATTTTTTCATTTATTTTGGTAATTATGTGTGTCTGTATTTTTTTTTTTACCTGAATTTCGTTTATTTCACTTCTTTGAAATAAATGCTAAATTTGCAGTATTTATAATAAATAATTTGGCACATTATTTTAGTATTTGACTGTATTTACCAATACATTAATAGTCTTAGATAAAACATTTTGTGAGAAAAAGAAAGAAGTTACTACTAAATGTTAATGTACAACTATGACGTTGTTTAACCGTTTAATCCAGAAAAATGAATAGATACATAAACTACTTTTTTAGTTTCATCCCTTGAATCACTGTGATGATATTCAGGAAAAAAGTGTTTCTTGTGCTTTTTTCATGAATTTCCTGTTGCTGTGATCATAGGTTGTGTGACAACTACTTGACGGACACTGGCATCAGCCATCTACTGGAAGCTCTGTCTGGTAACCACTCTCTGCAGCGGCTGAATCTGATGCACACAGGCATCGGGGACCAATCGGCACAGCTGCTGGCCGAGAGCCTTGGCCAGCATAAAATGTTACAGGAGCTAAATGTGGCCTACAACAACATTGGAGACAGTGCAGCTCTCACTCTGGTCGATGCCTGTCGCGAACATCCCAGCATCCACACAGTACAGTGAGTACAACAATACATTTGCATAGTTCAATCATATGTGTCTTTCTTATAAATCCATCTGATGGTAATAGATGTTTTATACTCATACCTCCTCTCAGCCTGTACCTGAACCAGCTTACTGATGTGGGCAAGCAGTCGCTGTACGTGCGTGGTGGTCCTCGGGTCAAGGAGGGCCGGCGGGTCAAGGTCTTGGCATCTGTAATGGAGGGTTCAGACATCTCAGAGGACTGGCATCCCATTCTGAGCGTTATTGGAAAAAATTCTCTTTCCTGGGACAGAGGCCGTGTACGCGAGCAACTGCTGGTCTTCCTGAAAGACCTGGAATGGGGTCGCAAACAGCACCAGAGTTTCTGGAAAAAGATGCACTTCCGACGAGTGGAGAGCGTTGTGAGGCAAATGCTGCGCTTACTGGAAAAGAGCAGTGATACGGGAACAGGGACCGGTATAAAATAAAATAACTGTCATATCAAAGCTAAAGGGATTTGGGAAAATTTGTAGCCATATTTCAATCCAGTCAGCCTTAATATTTCCCAGTTAGATTTTGAATGAAAATGCCAAAGTTTTTCTACATTTCAGTATGTTTTCGCTCAACTTAGACGAGTTGACGTACCTCTCCCGTCCCAGGGTGCCACTATGTTAGCGTTTAGCTTAGTACCATCCATTCCTTAGGATCCGAACATGGATGAATTTAGAAGCCATCAAACACTTCCATGTTTTCCCTATTTAAAGACTGTTACACAAGAAGTCACAAATATGGTGGCACAAAATAAAACATGGCAATTTTCTAAGTGGATAAACAATGATAACTATAATGTATGGTGGGAAAAGCACTTCGCAGCACTTCAACCTCGGCGCAGTAATATCATGACTCCTGAGAACTCCCCCTCCATATCAACTCGTCTAAGTTGAAGGAAGAACAACCCTCTACATTGCAAGTAATCACTCGCATATGCGACTAAATCTTCACTCTGGCGACTAAATTATGTCTAGTATTAACCAATGGCTAATAAATTCTCATATTTTACTCGCCAGTGTTTAAGTTGGAGGCTAAGTTTAGGACATATATTTTTTACACCCGCCGAACACTCTCTGACTGAGCACTTCAGAGTTTCACTTTGTATTTGGCGTAAGTTACTTTATAATCTAGTGTGAAGTCACACGATTCGCGTCACTTTCTCTCACATGCGCGAAGTAGGCGGAACTAATACACAAACGGCAATCTCATTGGCTGGTGCCCACTTATTATCATCCCTGTTTTAATTTCAGCAAATTAGTTCCCGCGAACGGACACAACCTGATTAATATTCATGAATCCAGCAGCTCGTTTATATTTAGTGTATTTTTTTACTGTTCTTATTAGTAGAATTCATATTATTAATATTATCATCATTTGAGTATTATTGTTAGTTCTTTCCCTTTTTGTTTCAGAAACACTGAATGACAGAGGGCACCACCATCAGTCCTAAATTCAGTTAAAATGTATATGCATTCATACTTGGTTACCAATTTAATCATAATGACTAAAGTTCTATCATATATATATATACACACATACAGTATATCAGTCTGGCAAATAAACTAAAAAGATTTACTAGCCAATGGTGATTCAATTGCCAAGGTGTTCGTAGAGGGTTGAAGAACAGTGAAAAATGGAAAAAGGTGGCGTTTTCCTTTAAAGGGATTTCCATCTACTCACATATCCATATGCTGATTAGGTCATTTTGAGAAAACACTGTGACAAATTTGTTTTATTTGATTGTTTGAGGGAAAAATCAGTATTCACTACGCCATAATACTTCAGATAAGTACTTGAAAACTTCTCCTTGTTGCATGATGACAATTTTTGCCATGAAAAGCCATTTACTATGTATATGTATTCAGGGAGAATTCTGGGTTTTTTGTTATCATAAATTAATTGTAGGAGTGTCATGCTGCTGTGTGTATGGGTCAACTCTTTAAACAATGTTTGGGTGTGAATTGGTGCTCTAGACAAGGTTTACAAAGTAAGGTATCCAAGACAAGGCTTTAGATTCTTTTGTAATCTTTCCATATCTTTTGCCTTAATTAATATTTGATTGAAAAAATGTTTGAACTAACAAATTGTGACTGAAATTTGCTATGCAATAACAACACAATTAAACTAAAAGCGCTTATGAAAGGTGGCTCCCTGTCAATCTTTATAGCTCTTGACTAATGCTAAATAAAAGGCTGGTTTCTACCGGCTCGAACAGTCTTATTTTAGAGGAGTTTGTTGTCAGTTGTCTTAATTAAGAGTTGGTTATGTCATACCCCCATCGGATCTGATTATGGTTGAAGTGTTGTCTCATAAACCGAAGATTAAATATTAATCTCCTGTGTGTTATTGTGGTGGAACAAGGAGGAGCTATACTGACTAAAGCATTTTAATGCTTCATTTAAATGTGTACCTTGCACTCTCATGAAGCCCAGGGCTCGGCCAGCAGTGACAAGCAGGATCATGAGATTCACCACAGGTAATTTACTACGATATATATATATATATATATATATATATATATATACACACACACACACACACATTGTCTTCCATTGCAACGATTGTGCAGACTGTAATGTAAAAGTCAGGAGAGACATTTTAAGATTTTATTTTTACAAAGCGGTGGAGACAATAACCTTAACTGTATAAAAAGTGAATGTAGTAGAATGGTCTAGATGTCTGTTATATAAGCAGTATAATATTTATAATTAAAAGTAGTATTTATATACATTTATTTATATTAATGCACACTCCTAAAATCCGACTAATTAGAACATTCTTTTTTAAAAGATTGTGTAAAAGGTTTAATCATTTTCGACAGTCAAAGAGATGTGGTTATATACAGTGTGTGCATGTATTTATATGCTTCTTTGTAAAAATGTAAACAAATAAATTCCCCCTTAAGGTTTTAAAACTAAAAGTGTAGACAAAAACAAGCTCTGGAGGACTGAGGATTTTCCTTTTGAACTCTGATCTCAAGTCTTGTCAGCATATTGTGATTTCTAATCACATTACCCTAATCAAACTCTTTATTGTTTATTTTAACTTAAAGCAGCCTGGGCAGATTTAGCCTCGCAGTGCATCTCACAGGCAAATATGGAAAGCAAAACCCTGCTAAGAACAGTATGTTTTGTGGGTTTAGATGAATGGAAATTAGCCAACTGAAATAATGTAGCATACTTATACATGTTAAAGGCTCTTGAAAGAAAGTTATCTTCTGAAATTTGGGAAACAATATGCAATTGCTGGTTGCCAGTCATATGCCACTAAACAATAATTAATATTTTACAGTATTGAAGACTTTTTCTTTTGTTAATGAAAGTTGTTGCATCACTTCTGATATTTTTGAGTAGATATGGATCACCTTCTTAATACTTCTTAATTGTTTACTATCACAGAACCAGCGGATCCCCCAGAATTACCCAAGTAAGCCTTCAGAATGCTCTTTAAATGTGACCGTTTGACCTTTGATTGATCACCCTACGTGTGCACACTAATGATTCTACATAAGCAATCTGGTTTACTTAAACTAGTCAATAAAGTATCTTATTTTTGGTTAGTTTACATAAAAACCATGCATACAGCAAAGTGCAAATGTTTTTCACAGGAAGTTCACCTTCAACCCAAAAGAAGGGATTGACAACCCTGCTTTAGTGATCTCTGATGACACAGGTAATCATTTTCATCCAATCAGTGACTGATGTATCATTAATGATTGAAAGCAAAAAATACCTGAATGAATTTTCTCTAGAGCCTGATGTGCATCCGCGGATGTGTGTTCTGAAGCGGGAAGAGGGTCAGGGCTTCGGCTTCTACCTGAGTAAGGACGCTGGCTGCAGGGGACATGTGGTGCGCCAGGTGGAGCCTTGGAGCAGTGCAGAGCGGGGTGGGCTAAAGAAGGGGGACCGTATTTTGGAGGTCAATGAGGACTTTGTGGATGACAAGGAGCACTCGACTGTAAGAGCACTTCCTCATGCAAACATGAGACCTTTGTATTCTGTGAATTAAACACATTGACACTAGAATACAAATTATATTGCCAAGTAGATGCAAACCATTTAAAAAATTGTTCACCCAAAAAATCCCCCATATTTACTTAACATCATTTTGTAGCACATATGTTACCTTTCTTGTGTCAAACACAAAATAATCTATTTTGAATTTTATATTAGATATTAGAAACATACTACATAGGACTGTTGATGCGTGATGCGATTGTCCAATGAGAATCAAGTATCCCAGAGACTGGTGTAAAAAATAAAGTACAACAGACATTCATTTTAACATCAACTAAGAATTAATAATACTTCAATATTATTTAATTGAACTGAGCTAACATGAACTAACAACGAACAGTTGTATTTTTATGAATTAATGTTAGCAAAGATTAATACATGTTGTAACAAATGTATTGCTCATGGTCAGTTAATGTAATTGTGTTTCCAGTACACCTTACTGTGTATTATATCTAGTCTTGTAGGTGTGTAACCTGTGCCTTGTTTTCAGGTGGTGCTAATGGTGCAGGCGTCCGGGCTCAAGCTATATCTGTTAGTGCTGAGTGCTGAAGATTATGAGTTTGCAGTTTCGGAAGGAAGAGACCTCATGTCGCTCGCCAGTGCTTACCGTCCCATAGAGGGCTGTTCTCGCCCACGGTTGTGTTACATCATTAAAGAGCCCGGCAGTGGCTTGGGCCTCAGCATCATTCCTATTGAAGGTACTGCTCCTTTCTAAACGTATGTTTGAAGCAAAGAATCATGGCATTTTTACATTCATCAAATTCAATTGAGTAGTTTATTATTCACATAACAAGATGTAGTTTATCAAAGCTTTTCACACAAGAGGGCATGTATTAATAAAGGGTATATATTAGGTCATCATATATAAAAACACACAATAAGCACAAAAAGCATTTTTAAAAGAATTGCCGTATGGACACACATGTTCCAAATAAAATGGCAAAATGGCACCATATTTTACACACGCACACACACACACACACAAACACACATATATTTAGTTAACCATAACAACCCACACACATTCACTGTAGAAAAAACAATTAGTACACTCATAGGATACAGGAAATCAGTATGGGTTGAGAGTAAACTCATTCTTAGATAAGCCTGATGTTTATTTATGCACCCATAGATTTGATGATGTCCAGTTACACTAAATGAGAAACTTCTCCTCTAGAAGAGATGTTAAAAAAATAGTTGATGCACAACTTCAGGGTACTTTTGAACATTGTGTATGCATACATGGATCATTGTGGACAGATCTAGTTTTTTATTCAGTACTGTTTGTGAGAGTAGGTGAGCGAGGCCGTTATCGTCTCAGCCCAGTGACTGATGGTCCAGCTGAGAGAGCAGGAGTCCAGAACGGAGACAGGCTGATCTGGATCAATGGAGCTATGATTTCAGCACTCAGTTATGCAGCACTGTCAAAAATGGTAACACACTTGTATAGTATCTAATACCTTACTTATATTGTAATCTCTGGTGCTTTCTATTTTTGGGACATTAGAACATTTATATTTCACTTTGTTTATATCAGGTGAAGAAATGTGGGGACCATGTGACTGTCTTGGTAATTGACAGCAGGAGTGAAGTTTGTTATAATCGCATGGGGATACCCATAATTCCTGCTTTTGCCAAAACGCATAATCTACCCTACAGACCAAAAACACTACACCTAACTCAAGGACCACAAGGATACGGGTTCCTCCTAAGGCAAGAGAAGTTACGATCTGGACGTATTGGTGAGAAATCGCTGATTGTTTACCAGTGTTATTATTATTATTATTATTATTATTATTATCTAAAATCAAAACTATTAAAATATGCTTGTTCATTGAAAGCTAATATATAATAAATATTACATGGAAAACTGTCTGTATTAGATGAGATTTTGTCTTGGCAGCTAACTGAAATAAGTTTAAACTGCAACATTAAATTAACTGGAAATAAAGCTGAACTAAGACTAAAACCAAAATAAAACTAAATGTAGCTTAAATGGTATATTAAAAATAAAACTACTAAAAATTACCAAAATAAAAGCTATTTCAAAATATTACAAACTAAATAACTATAATAGCATATAAATAATACTAAAATAATAACATTCCTTAGGGCAGGGGTTTCTCTGAGAGAATTGTTAAATATATATAAGTATTCAATGTAAATATAATATTTTAAATATGTTGTATGATTTATTTAGAATAAATAAAAATGAACAAAATAAATGGTATAAGCATTTAATATTATTGTTGAATATAAATTGTATATATTATAATAATAAATGTTAAATGAAATATATAATATTAAATTATTTAATTTCTAATAAATAACATATATTTAATTAACATTCCAGTGATGGCTTTTATGTTTCTCTTAACACTTCATTAATATACAGTATACATTTCCAGAAAATATTTGACAATTTTTTTAAATATATATTGTATAAATATATTTCATAGTATAAATACTGTTTTTATAATATATAAGATTGGTTCTTTATTTAAAATATAAATAAAAAAAATCAACTAGAATACAATAGATATAGCTGACTATATTTTAGGAAGAGGGATTACCTTATATGGGGTGGGGGGGGGGGGGTTACTTGCTTTTAGATGTGCCACTAATCCAAAAACACTGTAGACATTTCAGCAGTATATGATATGTTTGCTCTATAGCGCATGTATTACGAGAGATCGACCCCTGCAGCCCAGCTGAGACTG
This sequence comes from Carassius gibelio, assembly GCF_023724105.1. Taxonomy (NCBI): domain Eukaryota; kingdom Metazoa; phylum Chordata; class Actinopteri; order Cypriniformes; family Cyprinidae; genus Carassius; species Carassius gibelio. The sequence goes on from NC_068410.1 coordinate 13,246,842, forward strand.
CAGGAATGGAGGACGGAGAGCTTGTACTAGCGGTAAACGGGGAGCAGGTGGAGGATGCAGAGCATGAGGGCATCGTCAGCAAAATACGGCAAAGCGGCCAGCAGGTCACCCTAACCACCATCTCCATCCTTGGCAGAGACTATTACACACAGGTGCTTACATGCACATGCTTTCACACGCAAATGCTCATACAGAAAAGAGAAGCGATAACATTCAGCTTGCGAACAGCTGCTAAATCAACATATTTTTCCTCTGACTGAAGACATTTGACTCTGAGAGCTAAGCAAGGGCTGAATCTCAAGCTCCTTATTCTTATAGTACACAGCGCAACAGGTGTTTTTATTGAAATGAATCTACTATTTGGAGTAGACATTAAACCCCCTGGGAATGGGTGGGGCCGTCTTGACCTATATAACATAGGGTATCACTATCCTTGTTGTTTTTGCTTGGATTTATCACTGAGAGAATAAGTGTCTGTTATTTGATCCACTTCAGCTGGGTATTTCTCCATTGCTGTTCTATGAAGAACATATTCCAAAAAGGGAACAGTTTCCTAATCCTCCTCCACCACATCAAGAGGGACAACAAAATCCACCGCATCCTCGACTTTGTGTGCTTCACAAGGAGGGTGCAGGATTTGGCTTCAACCTAGGCTGTGTTCAGAATAAGCCTGGGACGTATATCGGTCAGGTACCGTAATCATTTATATTTAAAAAGCATCTGCTGAATGCTTTAAATGTACATCATACAGCAGTGATGACTTATTTTTTGTAGGCCGTCCCAGAAGTTAGTATCATCCAGGTTCCTTCTACAAAAACCCAAATTATTTTTTCCATTGGTTTTTGGATCATTGCAGAAAAAAATCTCTGTGACCGACAAAAGTCTATAATTCTAACACATTTATTTTGATAATCTCCACAAATGAACACAAATTTAGGAATTTGTAAGCCTAAACATAATCACACCAGAATTAAAAAGGTAAATGTAGGTTATGAACAAATATGGTCACATGACATTAATGTCACAACCATTGTGTTTTTCGACTGCTCTTTCTGTCTTTATTTAAAATACGTTTCCCTGAAACTCCAGGTGAAAATAATTTGCAAGAGTGTGATTATGAAAACAAGAAGGCTGTTAAAACAGACAAGTATGTCGATGACTTCTCCTGTTTGGCATGATGACTTTAATGTCTCTGACAGACCTATTTAAAATTGGTTAACCGCAGATCTTATTTCTGGCATTTAAACAGGAACCCATTAAAAAAACAGAAGCAGAAGTGCTAAAATACTAACTTGTTTCTGGATTTTAACCTACAAGAACATACCTTCAGCACTCTATTGCAATAATGATTGTTTTCACACAAGTCTCCTTGAACACGCCCACATCTGCCATTGGTCATACATATAATAGCCCCGCCCCCAAACTCATGCCATTGGTTAAATGAGTGCTTATATTTTGTGGGTAAATAACTTGTTTTTTTAAACACAAATATAAAAATGGGAATATTAATAATGTATGTATCTTCGCATTTTTAGAAGATATAAAAATAACAGAATATTGATTTTTAAAAAATGCTTTTCCATGTCTATGGCAAAACTTACACATGTAATTCTCCTTCTGGTCTATAGGTGATGACGGGGAGTGCAGGAGAGAGAGCAGGGTTGTGTGAGGGAGATGTGGTTGTAGAGGTGAATGGACAGAATGTGGAGGAAGAGTATTTTGATGAAGTGGTGAGGTTGATAAAAGAGGGAGGAACTCCTCTCAGTCTGCTAGTCATGGAGGCACTCGGATATGAGAAACTGAGGAATGCCAGACAGCCTGTAAGTTCAGGACTCAGTATTTACATTAATAAAGTGAGACTTGTTTATACACATACATGCATTTTGTAATTTCAGGATTATTATTATTTTTAATTTCAATTTTTTCTTTCAGGTTCCAGATGCTTCACAAGATGATTTTGTATGAAGTAATGTAGTCAGGTAAATCATTTTGTTAATTTGACATTTACTGTACAATGTTAATTTTTTTTAATGTAAAATTAAACTGCATACCAGTAAAGTATCTTCTCTTCCAAATACACTCTATGTGGCTAAAATGATAATTTGAACTACTTTGTAAACAGCTATAAAGATTGTTGTATATCTTGTAGAAATATTGAGTAAACATGCTTTTCAGAAAAAAGCTAATCTTGTCATTAACCACATTTATTATTGAATCAGTGTCATTATTTAATGCAACCACAACAGTTTTGAGTACAAATGTAATGTAAAAGATTATGGAAACTGGAGTATGTGTACAATCAGGTTTCAAGTTATTTATATTGTTCTATGGCTATAAAGTATGAAAGCATATTAAAACCTTAAAATCCTAATCTTAAAATCTTTTACACCACATCCTGGAAAACTGTAAGTAGAGGTGTGATTTAATGTTAATATATGTTTATTCAAGTTTTATTTAAAAAATTTGTGTAGCATGAGTGAATTTATTACTCATGCTTTATTTTTGTTGAAAGTACTTCTAACTGAATTCTGAATATGAACAGATATATATTCAAGAATGTAAAATCACATGCAAATTATTTATTAAAATTCGTTTATGAAATGCAATTAAGACTGTTTGTTCGATGCACTATACTGAAAATTATTTTCATGTTTTTTTAAACCTCAACTTCCACAGTCCTGTTTTAGATGGGTATCCTCCAGTTCTGTAAGTCCAAAGACAAACTGTCAATTTCTTACTTAATTATTGTTTTAAACAAAATAAAAATGACTCAGATTAATCAATTACCACATGCTGAATTAACTGTTCAATTACTACCAACCTCTGAGAATTTGGTCAATGCATGTGGAGACTCTCTCAGCATCCTCAATACTGAAGCACATTGGAGGTTTGAACTTGATGACACTGTCCCACGGTCCATCAGTGCTTATAACTATACGGTCCTCTTTCAGCCTGAACAAATCAAAATGGGCAGCTGGTTATCAGGTAACTGTAGCTAGTTGAGAAAGACCAGAAATGGTCAGGACCTTCGTACAAGATGTGCTGCTTCTTCTGTTGCTGGTTTTCTGGACACTCTGTCTTTTACTAGCTCCATACCTATAAACAGTCCAACACCACTGCAAAAAAGAACAGAAGATATGTCTGCTAATGTTCTCCTTTGAGATTACAGCATGATGTTACAATAGTATTTTACAAGATCTCAATAAAGATTGATTTTCTTACCGCACATCTCCGATGAGTGGATGTTTAGTCTGAAGTTGAAGGAGCAGCTGTTTAAGATGACCTCCGACACGCAGAGCGTTGCCCCCGAGGTCTTCTTTCTCTAAAACATCCAACACTACCAGACCAATGGCACAGGATACTGGGTTACCACCAAACTGTGTGGGACGAAAAGGTTAAATATTTACTTAAACACTTCAAAGGGTGTTAAAGCTACATATATTACCACAGAAGCATTATGGTTCTCACTGTGTTGAAGTACTCCACACCATTGGCTGTAAAAGCAGCGGCTATTTCTTCTGTAGTGGCCACACACGCTATAGGATGACCATTGCCTATTGGTTTGCCCATAGTCACAATGTCAGGGCAGAAGTCTTCGCCTTGAAGCTGAAAAGCCCAGAAATGACTCCCGACACGATTGAAGCCTGTCTGAATCTCATCTGCCACATAAACTCCTCCTGCTTCACGAACGAATCTGAGGGGAAAAAGTACAAAGTTGTGTGTCACATAATTCCTGAATAAAGAGTAAAGACACTCAACAAAACTGACAGGAGACTTACTCTGCTACTCTTTTAGAATAACCAGCTGGGAAAATGATCTGGCCACCAACACTGGGTAAAGACTCGGCAAAAAAAGATGAAATCTATGGACAAAATTAAAGGGATCATTCTCCCAAAAATGTACATTCTGTCATTATTTACTCAACTCATATGACTTCAACAGTACAATGAAAGTCAATGGGGTCCAACTATCCTTTTGAGGAGGACAATCAGTATATTTTAGTAAAAACAACTTAATTGCTTTTTCTACCATACCTTGCGGCCTTTCTTATGCACCTCTTCAATAAGACTTTTCACAGTGTCTGCATAAGCCTGTCCTGGGTCAGGATGGTCTTCTCGGTAGATACCGTGGTAAGTATCAGGAAGAGGTGCCTGTATTTATGAAAAAATGAATGATGTGCAGCAAAGAGCCATAATTATTGGCTTAAAATTTGTTTGTATGTCCTGTACACACCACATGCACCCACTCTTTTTGGCCCTCAAGTTTCCGGAACTTGTACGGGCTGATGTCGATGAGTGAGGTGAGATGTCCATGATATGCACTGGAGAGGCAAGAAAAGATGATACAAAAATAAGTCTAATGTATCGTTTTTTTTCTTTTTTCATTATCGACTGATATAAGAATCATAACTGTTCACTATTTCACATTTAAAAAGTTAGGTAAACCTTACTGATCTAGCACAATGACATCCTGATGGTGTGTATACTGACGGGCCAGTCTCAAGGCAAGATCATTAGCCTCTGATCTTCAGGAGATAAATCCAAAAATCCAAATAAGATTTTGTAGAATAGTTACAGGTTGTGGTATTTATCATTTATGGTGTGCATATATTGCAATTTTACAATCTGCTTAATAAAAACATTGTAAAAAAAAAAAAGAGTTACTAACCCTGAGTTGACAAAATAAAAGACACAAAGTTTCTTTGGCAGAGTGGCGGCCAGGCGATCTGCATACATAACTATATTATCATGGAGGAATCTAGTGTTTGAATTAAGAAGATCCATCTGAGCAGCAGCGGCCTGAGTGATGCTGGGGTGACAGTGTCCCACTGCAAAGACAAAATGCATCAAGTATGTCATCATGATACTTGATACTTCCTCTAAAGTGCTCTTTAAAGCCTATTTAAAAATCAGTGGGATGATGACAAGAGTTGATTACATTTCTAAAAGAATACATGTTATGAAAATGTATCATGGTTTTACTACAGTAACATTAACTATGATATGCAGGCAGAAATGTAGTAGATCTGTTGGGGGACTTATTTTACAGCACAGATATTATCATAATTTCAATTTCTAATCTCTTTTGAGGTTCTCGTGTTGCTACTTTGACCATAGAGACCTAGGAGAAGCACAACTAGCAATCACAGTTTTTTATGATTAGTTGCGCCTGTGTTTGCAATGTTTAGATTCACTGAATCAATCAAACCAATAAATAAGCATTAAGTGGCAATAGAAATCCGCACAACTGACACACAAGCCTATTTTTCACTTTTGATTTTATTCCACACAATGCAATACTGCTACACTAAGAATTTCTGTCTGAAAAACAAAACACTATCCAGCTTTCTCTAGAAACTGTATAGCATATCTCTACGATCTTGTCTTATAAAGAAAGTGCACATTAATATGCAGCCTCAGAAAGGGGTGCCCAAACTTTTGCATAAAACTGTATTTGCATTGTAAACACATCAGATAATTATTTCTAAAGTTATATTTTCTAAATCTGTTCAGACTACTATTTTAAATGCACACCACCATTCAAAGGTTTGGGGTCTGTAAGAAAGAAATTAATACTTTTATCCAGGAAGGATGCATGAAATTGATCAACGTGACAGTAAGACAGTAATTTAACAATTTCAAACAATCGTATTTGAAATAAATCGCTGTACATTTGAACATTCTATTCTTCAAAGAAATGAAACCTGAAAAAATTTATAATGATTTCCACAAAAACATTAAGCAGAACACCTGATTTCAATATAATGAGTAGAAATATTTCTTGAGTACCAGATAAGCTTATAGACTGATTTCTGAAGGATCATGTGACACTTGAGTAATGCCTGCTGAAGATTCAGCTTCACATTAATAAATTACATTTTAAAAGATTAAAATAGAAAACATTTATTCTAAAATGTAATATTTCTCCATATTATTGTACGTCTATTCCTAATAAGGAGAATCAGTAGGTTTGGAATAAGTCAAAACATTGGAGATTTCCTACAGATCATTGGTAGAGAGTGTGCTGACCTATAATTTAACTTCGTAGTATGGGCATCTTAATTGTAAGCAGAAACATAATCTGGCAAGAGTCACTAATATAGCTAGTTAAATCATTGGCAGAGCACAGAGTAAGTTAGGAGAGGTTTACAACTCAAGATGTATCGGGAAAGTGGAGTGTATATTAAAAGACCCAACTCATATAAATATAAATTTATAACTAAAATATTTTTTGTACCTGCTGCGATCGGATTTATTTATCAAAAAGCTATGTGATTCAGTATAATGGTTTTTATGCGTTTTGTAGTATGTGTCTGTATGTGTATTTGGTTTTTGCTGGTATGGTCAAAGACAAATGTCTTTGATGACAAAATGTTTTCTATTTTAAGACAAAAAAAGATGTATTGTATTGTATTACAGTATTTCCGATTCAATAATTGCAGCCTTTGTGATCATAAGACACTTTTAAAAGAGAAAATTACAAAATTTCTGACTGACCTCAAACTTTTGGACAGTTGTTTTTATGATTTTTTTCATTTATACATCCGATTCCAAAAAAGTTGGGACTGTATAAATTGTGAATAAAAACCGAATGCAATGATGTGGAAGTTTCAAATTCTCAATATTTTATTCAGAATACAACATAGATGACATATCAAATGTTTAAACTCAGAAAACGTATCATTTTAATGGAAAAATAAGTTGATTTTAAATTTCATGGCATCTACACATCTCAAAAAAATTGGGACAAGGCCATGTTTACCACTGTGTGGCATCCCCTCTTCTTTTTATAACAGTCTGCAAATGTCTGGGGACTGAGGAGACAAGTTGTTGACTTTGTCGCATCTTCCTCTTTATGATGCGCCGAATGTTTTCTATGGGTGAAAGATCTGGACTGCAGGCTGGCCATTTCAGTACCCGGATCCTTCTCCTACGCAGCCATGATGTTGTAATTGATGCAGTATGTGGTCTGGCATTGTCATGTTGGAAAAAGCAAGGTCTTCCATGAAAGAGACGTCTGGATGGGAGCAGATGTTGTTCTAGAACTTGGATATGCCTTTCAGCATTGATGGTGCCTTTCCAGATGTGTAAGCTGCCCATGCAACACACTCATGAAACCCCATGCCATCAGAGATGCAGGCTTCTGGACTGAGTGCTGATAACAGCTTGGGTTGTCCTTATCCTCTTTAGTCCGGATGACATGGCGTCCCAGTTTTCCAAAAAGAACTTCAAATTTTGATTCATCTGACCACAGAACAGTTTTCCACTTTTCCACAGTCCATTTTAAATGATCCTTGCCCCAGAGAAAACGCCTTCGCTTCTGGATAATGATTAGATATGGGTTCTTTTTTGACCTATAGAGTTTAAGATGGCAATGGCAAGTGGCACGGTGGATTGTGTTCACCGACAATGTTTTCTGGAAGTATTCCTTAGCCCATGTTGGGATTTCTATTACAGCATTCTATTACAGCATTCCTGTATGTGATGCAGTGCCGTCTAAGGACCCGAAGATCACGGTCATCCAGTATGGTTTTCCGGCCTTGACCCTTATGCACAAAGATTGTTCCAGATTCTCTGAATCTTTGGATGATATTATGCACTGTAGATGATGATAACTTCAAACTCTTTGTAAATTTTTCTGAGAAACTCCTTTGTGATATTGCTACACTATTTTTCGCCACAGCACTGGGGGAATTGGTGATCCTCTGCCCATCTTGACTTCTGAGAGACACTGCCAATCTGAGAGGCTCTTTTTAAACCTAATCATGTTGCCAATTGACCTAATAAGTTGCAAATTGGTCCTCCAGCTGTTCCTTATATGTAGATATAACCTTCCGGCCTCTTATTGCTACCTGTCCCAACTTTTTTGGAAAGTGTAGCTCTCATGAAATCCAAAATGAGCCAATATTTGGCATGTCATTTAAAAATGTCTCACTTTCAACATTTGATATGTTATCAATATTCTATTGTGAATAAAATATAAGTTTATGAGATTTGTAAATTATTCCTTTTTAACCCACAATTTGTACAGTGTCCCAACTTTTTTGAAATCGGGTTTGTAAGTTAGCAAGGATGTAACTTTAAAAAAAAGAAACAGAATATATATATATATATATATATATATATATATATATATATATATATATATATATATGTATGTATGTATGTATGTATGTATAGATAGATAGATAGATAGATAGATAGATATAAACTTGAATATAGGTCCCTATATACTGCAGGATGCATGTCAAAATGTCCTTACCATGTTGAACATTACTAATGCAGTCCAAGTACTGCATGCCATTCTCATCATATAAATATTGACCCCGTGCTCTCACTATTTTCACGGGATCATGGGAAAAAAAGAGTCTGCAGGACTGCCTGAAAATAAAACAGAAAGAGTATTTAATCTAATCTGAACAACGGTTTAATCGCGCGCATCTATCAAATCAAAAACGACATCAGGCCTTATAAAAGAGCGACGTGTACTGTTTGATCCAACTCACCCAATCAGCTTCCTGCGCATTTGCAATGTCTCATCTTTACGAAAAACCTCCAGAGCCATTCCAACAATACGATTTGTCGTCTGCTTCACCTGACCGTTTACAGCGTAGATTCCTGACAAGACTTTTAACTGCAGAAAAAAGAAACATTAAAAGAACCAGCCAACAATGTCTCGTCCACTGCTGATGACGTCACGTAGCGCGTACATTCTGGATCTGTTGGACTGGAACACGATCACATCGGAGTTTACACATTTCAACGCGAAACTTGGTATGGCGTGCATCTACATTGATATATTTCAACGTAAATCTGCTATTTCATGTATTATTTACTTTACGTTTCCTTGAGTTGACGTGTTTTATGAACATTACCAGCCCACTGTCAGTTACTAAACATGTTGCTAGTTACTCAGCTAGCTTTAAGACACCTGACAGCTAGCAAGGAGATCTGTCAGGGGCTTTGACAGCTATAAAGCTCATGTTTATCTAGGTTTACATTAATTGCACATCTTTTGAGACCTCTTAGTGTTTGTCTGATGTAGTCTGATTCATTGCTGTGATTATTAAGACACGTCTGTGTAGCAAGTTAGCATATTTGACACTAATTTGCAGTCTTGCTGGTTATTGTGAGGTCACTATTGATCTGTGTTATGCTTTCCTGTTGCTTGAATATGACTAACAGGTGAATTAATCAATTCATATTAATGAATGACTCATCAAAAGAGTAAATAAATCGTTGTAGTGAGTCATTTTGCACTTAAATGTACAGTATTTTTTTTCCAGATGGACTTTATGATTTACCTAGATGGACCTCGGCTCGTCTTGGGACTTGGATTAGATGCTAGCTCTAATTCACACATCTTTCCCTACAGGCTGTGAATACACATGTTGATGGAGGACGTGCTCCAGGGAAATGACAGACCAAGGCAATAACAATCAGAACATCTCACAAAACCCCTTCGCAGCGCTCTTCAGTTCCCTCGCTGACGCAAAACAGTTTGCATCCGGCCAAAAGCAACCACGTCAAGCTGAGCAACAATGTAAGGTCTTGGTGATAAGCAGCGCTTTACTTGCAGGAGAGCATTAATTTAATGGCACTTTGTAATTGTTTTCCCCTACAGCTGTAGATTCAGCAGAGAGCCAGTCTGAGTCAGAAAACTCTGTGTCTGACAGCATCGATGACAATGATGACTCCGTGGCAGAGATCAGCCGATCTTTCCGCTCCCAACAGGAGCTCTGTGAGCAGCTCAATGTCAACCACATGATCCAGAGGATCTTCCTCATCACTCTGGACAACAGTGAGTGTTTAACACCTACTGGTTATGAGAACTGTCTGTTTACTGACTGTGAGTGGTTTTAACTCAAAACATATAACTTCATATAACATCAGTGATCATAAATAGTAGTGATCGACCGATATTGGTTTTTTATAACCGATACCGATACCGATTATTTGTATGTTTATGTACCCGATAACCGATATGCAGAACCGATATTTATTTACTGTTATACTTCTGTTTCTGACAATTATTACAACACAAATGAGCTGAAAAAAACATTTTATTTATAACAATCACTCCCCCCTTGCATACAAAAAAAAAAAAAAACATTCTATTTATACACAAATAAATAGAGGGGTCTGAGTCCAAAAAATTTAAGCGCACTGTTACTAAGTGTCTTTGTTTTAAAATAAAAGCTTTAATGAGGTAAAAAAATAAAAACAGGTAAAAAAATAAAGCAAAAAAATGATTCTAACATATTGGTGGGGGCGGGAGGGCTATTTAGGAGTGCATAGCTATTTACTCCCAGTTAAGCAGAACTAGGTTTTAGTGTAGAAAACAGAGTCTTTCAGCATTCTACCCTGTAAGCCTGCTTCCTTCAAAAATGTCATGCAGTGGCCGTGCTTGAGGCTTCCTGATCATCAACCCAGTCAGGTGCTGAGCAATATGAACGAACTTTTTTTCCCGAGACTATATAAAGTTAAACAGCACTTTGTCAGTTGGCATTTTATGATCTAGATTCAATCTAACGTTAGATCATGAAATGCCAACTGACAAAGTGCTGTTTGACTATAATTTAATCAACCGCGATCGCGCATGTAGATAATAAATAATTAATTTCCACAAAGCGGTATATGTAGCCTATATGTGTATTAGCGAAATAATTGTTATGTAGTAAATGATAATATAATCTAGGGTGTTTAAACAAGATAATCTTGTCAAAAGTTTTATTCAGTGGCATTGCTTGAGGCTTCCTGATCATCAACCCAGTCAGGTGCTGAGCAATATGAACAAACTTTTTTTCCCGAGACTATATAAAGTTAAACAGCACTTGTCAGTTGGCATTTTATGATCTAAATTTAATCTAACGTTAAATCATGAAATGCCAACTGACAAAGTGCTGTTTGACTATAACTTAATCAACCGCGATCGCGCATGTAGATAATAAATAATTAATTTCCACAAAGCGGTATATGTAGCCTATATGTGTATTAGCGAAATAATTGTTATGTAGTAAATGATAATATAATCTAGGGTGTTTAAACAAGATAATCTTGTCAAAAGTTTTATTCAGTGGCATTGCTTGAGGCTTCCTGATCATCAACCCAGTCAGGTGCTGAGCAATATGAACGAACTTTTTTTCCCGAGACTATATAAAGTTAAACAGCACTTGTCAGTTGGCATTTTATGATCTAAATTTAATCTAACGTTAAATCATGAAATGCCAACTGACAAAGTGCTGTTTGACTATAACTTAATCAACCGCGATCGCGTATGGAGATAATAAATAATTAATTTCCACAAAGTGGTAGGCTATATTTATATGTGTATTAGCGAAATAATTGTTATGTAGTAAATGATAATATAATCTAGGGTGTTTAAACAAGATAATCTTGTCAAAAGTTTCATTCAGTCGCCGTGCTTAAGCCTCCAGATCATCCGTCAGTTGCTAAGCAATATGAACAAACTTTCTCTTCTAGACTAATGGTGAGCAAATACAACAGATAGAGAATTAAATTCAACGCTTTTATTTTCAACATGCACTCATTCATGTCTGTTTTATTTAATTCATGTAAAGACACGTCTTTATTGGGGCAGGACATGATGAATTACACTACGTGACTCAATGAGTTCGTCTCAATTGTTTAGAAACAAGCTGCATAAATTAACTATATCAGGAATTTATGTCTCAGATCTCATTTGTGCATGTCTGTTATGTTAAATAAAGTTGATTAATTAAAGCAAACCAAGTAGAACATATATTTACCTGTGCACTGAGTTGTTGTTGACTGATCTCCTCAGACACCCGGGCTGCAATGGCGGAAATCTCAAAACGGCCACAAGATGGCGCCGTAAATCGGCGAATCCGATATTACAAAACCGATACCCGATTATGGAAAAATGCTTAAATATCGGGAAAAATATCGGTAAACCGATACATCGGTCGATCACTAATAAATATAAATATAAAGTCAGTAAGATTTTTAAATGTTTTGAAAGAAGTTTCTTATGCTCGTCAAAGTTGCACTTGATCAGAATACAGTTGAACAGTAATACTGTAAAATATTATTACAGTTTGAAATAACTATTCAAATAACTTCTATTCAAATATATATTTTTACATTTTATTTTATTCCTGTGATGGCAAAGCTGAATTGTCAGCAGCCAATACTTACATCACATGATCTTTCATAATTCATTGTAATAAACTGATTTAATGATTATTATTATCAAAGTTTTAAGTTATGCTGCTTAATATATTTGTAGAAACTGAAAGCCTGGTAAAGAACAATATTTATTTGAAATAACAATGTATTGTAAAATTATAAATTTCTTTACTGTCATTCTGTCACTAACACATGCAGCAAACACAAATATTGTGTTAATTATAATTCTAAGAAATCCACAACATATAAGTAAGACTTCAGTGGAGCTAACAACAGCATTTAACATAGTATGACATAGATTTTTTATCCTACTTGGTTCTGGATTTGCCTTATTTAGCTAGCTTTTCATGTGAGTTTATATTGGTTTCATTTGATTGGATGCAAAGCATTTTCTCCTTTAAACAAAAAAGGAGGCTTGTCCATGCATAATAAACATGATTTTTTTTTCATTGCTATATGATTAGAGAAAAAAAATTAGCAAAATGTCAACACCCATACTGCACTGGGCTTAATTAGACTATCTGTGGGTGGGGATAAATAGAAAATGCTAAAGTACAGTGTGTAGTTTTCACAGAAAGCTGAAGTCTTTTGTTGAGAAATATGTTATCTTGGTGCAGATATCACAGAAAAATAATACACTGTTGATATTTAAAAAGTACAGAGCTGGTTGATAATCAGCAAACTTAACTTACACTTTAAGTTGTGCTATTATTTGCATTTAGCATGGTTTCCTCTGCTGTCCATAACCTGAGCAGAAGAGACTTGACACATTCTTGGATATGATAATAACCAGCTGAGAACTTTTTTGAAATGCTTTCCATAATTAATCCATTTCATTTGTATGCCGAAGTGTACTTCTACATCATTTGGAAAGAAAGGAATATTAGATTGTAGATGACAGATGTCTCGATGATCTCAGTTTAGGTGATTGTATCACAATGACATGCATTTTCCAGCCAGTTCTGCAGATGACCTCATCCACTGGAGTTTGGCCCATTTAATCCTTTTTGTTTCTCTCATTTGTGTCTTTATTTTTATCCTCCACATCGATCTACTGTACATCTCTGATCTGTTTGCCATTCAGATCTTTTTCACAGTTTGTGTCAGTTGTGCTAAAAGGAAGGTTTTACAAATGTGATATCTGAGCCCCCTGTAGCCCTAAATTTTAAACTACTTTTCAAAAGTTAGAGGACCATAAGGTAGAAAATGCTATTATTTCGCGAGGACGCATGAAAGTGAAGGCAGTAAAGACATTTAGAACATTACAAAAGATTTTCATTCCATTACAAGATTCTAATGATCAAAGAATCCTGAAAAAATGATCACTGTTTGTTCCAACAAAAATAATGAAGGGAAAGTTCACCCAAAATGAAAAATCTGTCATAATTTATTCAGCCTCATGTTGATTCAAATCTGTATGGCTTTCTTTCTTCTGCGGAATACAAAAGACTAACTGTTTTGCTTTTGGTTACTATTGGCATATTGTATGGGGAGAAAAAAAAACAATTAAAAATATAGAAATATCTTCTTTTATGTACCACGGAAGAAATAACAAGGGGGAGTTAATAATGGCAGAATTTTCATTTTGGGTTGAACCTTCCCTTTAAACATCAATAATAATAAAAAAATATATATATTATTGAGCACCAAATCAGCATGTTGGAATGATTTCTGAATGATAATGTGACACTGAAGACAGGAGTAATGGTTACTGAAAATTCAGCTTTGCCATCTCGGGAATAATTTACTTTTTAAAATATATTAAAATGGAAACGGTTACTTTTAAATTGTAATAATATTTCCCAATATCAAAGTTTTTCCTGTATTTTAAATCAAATAAATGCAGGCTTAATGAGCATAAGAAACTTATTTCAAAAATATAGAAAAACCCTAAAAATTTGACCAGTAGTGAAATGTGTGTTTAGAATTTGCACTAAGAATGCATTTATTGTTTTATTAAAATAATATCTTTCCAGGTGACCCTAGTCTAAGAGGTGGTAATGGCATCCCACCACGCTGTGTATACCTTGAGGAAATGGCTGCTGATCTAGATGGCCAGGACTGGCTTAACATGGACACCATAGAACAGGTGTCCTTCTTTTCCAGATCTGCACAATAGCAGATAAGTTGTATGGACACATATGTGCTCACATATATTGTGAACTTTGAATAAAAATGATATTCCTTATTACCCCCTCCAGGCTTTGTTCAGCAGGCTGCTTTTGCAGGAGCCAGGAAACCATCTCATTTACATGACCTCCTGCAGTATAGTGAATCTCTCTGCAGATCGTGATGCAGGAGAGAAACGTGCCATACCGTACCTTTACGCTTGCTACCAAAGAGCTAAAGAGGAGGTATTTTTCTGCAGACGGCCTGTTTTCGGGATGGGCCAAAGGAATAAAATGTGGCTGGTTGTTGCACTGTTTAGTCACTTGATTGCATTGTTTGTGCTTAATGCAAAGTGTTAATGTTCTTCAAATCAACGCAGATCACTAAAGTCCCAGAGAAGCTGTTATCCTATGCAGTGCGCTGCAAAAATTTGACTGTGTCCAATGCCCGCACTGTTCTGCTGACCCCAGAGATCTACATCAGTCAGAACGTTTATGAACAGCTTCTGGACCTGATGCTGGAGGCTGTGAGAGGAGCCCGTAAGTGTCACATGATACGATTGAAGGTCCTGGACCAGATTCCATGTGTTTGACTTCGTTTGTGTTGTGATCTCTGCAGAGTTTGAGGAAGTTGTGGAGTTTTTGGAGGAGGTTATAGCTAGTCTGTTGGCTGACCAAGAAGTGCGGACCTTCGGGGAGGTTATGGTGCCAATCTTTGATATTTTCCAAGGCCGGGTCAAAGATTTAGACCTTTGTCAGCTGCTGCTGTTTTCCTACCTTGAAATTCTCCTGTACTTCAGTCGGCAAAAGGATATTTCTAAGGTTCGGATCCAATGTTCATTAATGCTAATGTCATTGCGGTTTCTTTCATATAGATCAAACATTTTTTGGATGATAATATTCTGAACCTAGGTTTTAATGGAGCATATTCAGCCCAAAGACCCTAACAGTGGGATTCAGTATCAGAAAACGCTTCTGGGAGCAATCCTGAATATTTCTTGTCTGTTGAAAACCCCTGGTGTGGTTGAGAACCATGGCTTTTTCCTCAATCCTTCTCGTTCCAGCCCACAGGAAATGAAGGTTCAAGAGTCAAATATACACCAGGTGAGCACAAAATAAAAAAAACATGGTCTTCAAGTTTGATGACTTGATGAAGCCAGCCATTTATTCCCTTTCATTTGTCTTCCTCCTATGCTAGTTTATGGGGCAGTTTCATGATAAGCTGTATCAGATCCTGAAAAACTTGCTTCAGCAGTCCAGCGAGACACGCCACCTGCTGCTCTCGTGGCTGGGTGGCTGCCTGCAGGCCAACATGGGGCGGGCAAAAATCTGGGCAAACCAGATGCCCGAGATATTCTTCCAAATGTTCGCCTCGGACGCATTCTTCTTAAATCTGGGCGCTGCACTGCTCAAGCTCTGCCAACCGTTTTCTCGACCTTACTCGCCCAAACTCCTGACCTTTAACCCCACATACTGCTTGCTTAAGGAGCTGAGTGAAGAAGAGCGGCGCAACCGAAACGTGCACGCAAGAGGTGACTGACCTGTGCTTCACCTACCAGACCACCACCTGTCATTTCTCTTCCGAAATAACAATCTAAACTCAAAAATATACCTCCCTGTACAGGTCTGGACAAGGAGACATGTCTGATACCTGCACCCCCTCAACAAACGGTTGAATTTGCCCAATCATACAGTCTTCTCACAGAAAATCTCATCCTTACACAGCTTACCCTGTACCTGGGCTTCCATAGGTAATACTTCATTACGAAAGAGTCATGACGTTTATATAAGTGTGTGTGTGTGTGAATATGCATTTATTTGATCAAAAATGCAGTAATATGAAATAACTGTTTTCTTTTTAAATATATTTTCAAATGTAATTTATCCCTGTGATGGGAAAGCTGAATTTTTCAGCCATTACTCCAGTATTCAGTGTCACATGATTCTTCAGAAATCATCCTAATATCCTGATTTGGTGATTTTAGAAATATTTCTTATTATTATCAGTGTTTAATAAAAAGTTTATTTTGAAAAAAAAAAAATAATAATAATGATTAGAAATTTCCAAAGAAGAGCATTTGTTTGAAATGGAAATTCAATCAAACAAGTCTTTACCATCGCATTTTAATGTATTCTTGCTCCATATATTTCTTTTCAAATAAAATCAGTTTGAGTCAGTCTGACATTTGCTGAACTCTCTAAAAGCTTTGTCAGAATAGTTACTGAATTAATATCTAAGTATGTAGAAAAATGCTGTTATTGTTTTTTTCTTTTAATGCATGTAGTTAGGACGAGTTATGGGGGTGTAGTGATGAACCCAGCTGCTTTATGTGGGAAGCACTGATAAGCAGAAAATAAACATATGCTTTCATGGTAATTGTTTGTCAGACTTCATGATCAGATGGTGAAGATGAATCAGTCTCTACACCGGCTGCAGGGGACGTGGCGGGACACGCAGCTCAGTGGAGGTCCAGCAGCAGCAGAGCTACGGGAACAGTTTGAACGCCTCATGACCGTCTATCTCTCAACCAAGGCTGCTACCACGCAACCCATAATGTTACAAAACTGCCTCAACCTCCAAGCGTCCTGTGCCGCCCTGCTGGTTCAGCTCAGTCTGGGCAACCAAGGGCCTGAGCACATCCCCCTCACCTTTCCCTTACCTGCACTAGAGAACAGCCTGCTATGCTTTGTGCCAGGTATCCCCCTACGTTTTTGTGTTCCTTTTCAGTAAACAAGCTCAAAATAAATATATATCTATACGTTTATCTTATAAATCTGACTTTTTTTGTTAACTCACAGTTGACAGTTTATACCTTGGAACTGAGAAGGAAAAAAAGTCTGAATTGTGAGAAACATTTGTGTTTTTATTTATTTTTTTCATCCTGTGATGGAAAAACAAAAAGTGGGAGGTGTAAACAGAATTCAGAGGACAAATAAGGCAAAAGTTTGGATTGTGTGATTAAAAAGTCACAATTACCCATTTTATTTATATACCTAAGTGGGCTGCAGTTTTTCAAACACCCAATCTCTTGACACCTTCACAGAATTCTTTGCCGAAAACATGGGTGATTTCTTCATATTCCTCCGTCGCTTTGCTGACGAGGTGTTGGAGTCCTCGGCGGAAAGCTTAGAACATGTCCTGACCTTCATCACTGTGTTCATGGGCAACGTTGATAGGTGTGAGCCGGAGTAATGCTGAGTTTCTCACGCTTTTATTTTTTTGCATTCCATGTGGCTTGTTGTTTACTGGAGGTTATTTTCTCACAGAATGAAGAATCCTCATTTGCGGGCAAAGCTGGCAGAGGTTCTTGAAGCTGTGATGCCCCATATGGAGACTCTGTCACCTGGCACTGTCCAGCCTATCATGTTCCAGCGCCAAAGGGTTTTCAGCACATATCGCCATGCACCTCAACTTGCTGAAGCCCTCATCACAGTGTTTGTAGATATAGAGTTCACTGGTCAGTTTCTTGATTTTTTTTTTTTTTTCTTTCTGTTGTTTAATTTGATTTTTACATCCTATATTTGATTTTGTCAATGACTTGTTTCTCAGGTGATCCTCATCAGTTTGAGCAGAAGTTTAACTACAGACGACCAATGTATGCCATCCTGAAGTACATGTGGGGAGAAGAGAGCTACAGGGAGAGCATTAAGGTGAGAACCAGACAGATGTTTTGATATTATGAATAATATTAAGGTTGCTTTGAAATTTTGTTTATCTCTTCCTTGCAATTTCACACAAAAAAAAATTTGTTTCCTCACAGCGTCTTGCCGATTATGCATCTGAAAACCTTGAAGCCATGAATCCACCACTCTTCCTGAGGTTTCTCAATCTCCTCATGAATGATGCCGTCTTCTTACTTGACGAGGCTATACAGGTACTTCTCTGCCTAGGCAGAGTGCTTTTGTTTTATGCAAATCCCAGCTATTTATGCTGGGAACACATTTTGTTTGTTCAGTTTAGCTTGGTTGTTCAATTACATTTACATATTAACCTCTTAAGTAGTTGAAGTCAAGGATATTTAATTGAGTGATTAAAAATTTGACACTCACATGTGCATCTGTTCCTTCCAGTACTTAAGTAAGATCAAAATCCTCCAGCTGGAGAGGGATCGGGGGGAGTGGGACAGTCTGGCCCCTGACGCCCGCAGAGAGAAAGAATCTAGTCTGCAGATGTTTGGACAGCTGGGTCGCTTCCACAACATCATGTCAAATGAGACCATTGGCACCTTGGCTTTCCTTACATCTGGTAAGAGACATGAAAGAAACCAAATGCACTAAAATATTAACACATCACAGATTTCGGTCATAAACTGTCTGACCAATTTAGACCTGAACAGAAGGGTTTTAAATAATTATTGGATGAAACCCTTGGGTTTTAAGTGTACAAAGTGACACTAAAACTACTTTTCATTTTCCCCCTCCAGAGATAAAAGGTCTTTTTGTTCACCCCTTTCTTGCTGAGAGGATCATCTCCATGCTCAACTACTTTTTACAGCACCTGGTAGGCCCCAAGATGGGTGCCCTAAAGGTGAAAGACTTCAGTGAATTCGACTTCAAACCCCAGCAGCTAGTGTCGGACATCTGTACTATTTACCTAAACCTGGGGTAGGCGCTTTGATTACATATTTCTTTATTTTTTTAAGGAATAATATTAACTGTTATGGATGATGTTTTGGCCACAGAGATGAAGAAAATTTCTGCGCCACTGTCCCAAAAGATGGAAGGTCATATTCACCAACTCTGTTCTGCCAAACCATCCGCGTACTCAAGAAAATCAACAAGCCTGGCATCATGATTGTATCGTTCAGTCTTTTAGCAGATAAAATTAAGGTATATTTGATCACTCTCCACATTTTTCTTAGATTCATCCCTTTCACAGTATGTCATGGGTGTTTAAATATTAAATGGTAACCTTGTTGATCATCTGTGTCTCTTTCAGTCACTTGCAGACAGGCATCAGCAAGAAGAGGAGACTTACTCTGATGCTCCGGATGAGTTTCTGGATCCAATCATGTCTACGTTGATGCTTGATCCGGTGCTGCTACCTTCTTCAAACGTCACAGTAGACCGTTCAACAATAGCACGACACTTACTAAGGTGAGACGTATCAGGTTTATTAGAGTAAACAAACACTAAAATTAAACCCAATAAAAAAACATTTTCATTACTTAAAATAAATGTCAAATGAAAATGAATTTGAATAACTATTTCAGCTAGCTTTGTCATTTTATTTCAGTTAATTTAGTAGTTTTATTTACTTTTTTGTGCTAAAAATAACTAAAACTGTAATAAAAATGAATTAAAAACATATACATATAAAAAAAACTCCAAAAAATTATAGACTATATACTATTTTAGTATATATTAAAGTTTTATATTTAAATTTTAGTTCAGGTTTTAGTGATTTTGTTATGCACATCTGTCATTTTTTTTTATACTTTTTGGTTTTGTAAAAAATTATATATCTTTAATTTTTTATTTCAGTTTTAGTAATTTTAGTGCTTAAACTTATTTTAGCAGCCAAGGCAACATGTTTTTCATCTAATGTTTATATTTTATTTTATCTCAGCTTTACAGAAAACAGTTTCTATAGTTTTAGTTGACCGTAACAACACTGTTACTTGATTAGGAAAAAGTTTTAACAGGTTTTATTGATCTTTTTTGTTCTAGTGACCAGACAGACCCTTTCAACCGCAGTCCGCTCACCATGGACCAAATCAGGCCCAATGAAGAGCTCAGGCAACAAATCATGAAGTGGCTTGCTGATCTTAAGCAAAGCAACCAGCAAATGGGACCCAGCGGCTAAACCACATCACTCCCTTCCCCCAGCACCCAGACATGCTCTGTATGACTAAGCCATTCAGATGTTTCTGGCCTCTCTCATACCGCTTTGAAACAAGAACATTTAACCACATTCGGAGGAGCACGCCTGCATTCATGGTGTTAGCATGCTCCTCAAAGGTCAAATGCAGATCTCCAAATGACATAGCACTGTAGCATATTCGGCTATCTGTTCTTTTAGACTCCTCTGAGGTCTCCGCAGACAGAACTCAAAAACGGGAGTCACTTTCTGCTACATTTTGCCTTGCAAAGATGTTCACTGTGGGAATTTAAACTTGGGCTTATAGACAGATGACAGTGTACATGAGGTTTGCTTACCTGTTCAATGCATTTGCCCTACCTCTGACTCATATGCATGCAATATTTTATATGCATTGCTTATATGTTAACTTTTTGAGTTAGAATAGAAGCAGTGTACCTCACTTGATGCTAAAGAGGAACAGTTGTGGTCTCATTTGATATTAAGGAGGGAGTTATGGCAGTGTTGATTTAAAATATCAAAGCAAACCAATGTTGGCTGCAAAAGAGATCAAACTATCACAAAATATTTTGCTAACATCATCAGCATTATACACCATAGTTTAAGTTTTTTTTTTGTACTTATTGGTTTTAAAGGCATCTGTGTTCAGTAATGCAGCAGTAACACGTCCAATTCTTCGTGGAATGGCAGGTAGCTTTACCATTTGTCATAATGCTTTTGTTCATTACAGACATTTTATGCTTGAAGCTCAAGAAGCATTTGCTGTAATATGCACTTTTATGAGACTCATTAAGAATATTGAGCTTTTGTTGAAATGTTTAGAAATACCCCTGCACTCTTTACAAGAATCCATTGTCTTTTACCAGTGCAATATGTCCTGAGTAATGACTTCTGGATCAGCCTTATGACCTCCTCTCATGCAGAGTGACATCATGTCAAATGCAAAACTGCATGCTCTGGGTGGATGGACCTTGCTACTGACATTGTCTTAAAAGATGACATTGAGAAGACACTGTCCAATCGCTGCTTCTGGTTGTGAGAAAGTTGCATTCGATTGACCTGTCAAGTGGTGTAGGGTATGTCTGCATTTAGATTTTGACTGAATTATTTCTGCGAGTGTTTTAAGTCTGAAATTCTTTATTGCCTCATTTTCAAGACCTCACTCAATCAATAAACCTGACCCCATGAATTCTCAAAGCAAATCTAAGTGCTTTAAAGCCTGTTGTGATATTTCTGTCTGTTAGATTATGCATTCGCTCACTCATTTGTCTCTTTTAACACAATTGAATCGGTGGAACTTGTTTTTGTTAAATAAAATTTGACTTAATATCATTATGGACAGTAGTCATATAATGTACATTCTAACATGTCTCTCGTGAATATAGAACAACCAGATTTTCTATGTTGGTCCTAGATGAATGATTCTGCTAACTAACTAAAATCAATCTACCGCAAATAACAGCATGCTGTCTTGATGTTTATTTTTGTGGGCGACTTTTTTTTATTTTTTATTGTATATTAAATGTGCTAATGGATTTATTGCACAATATTGGATAAAATAAATCTGTGTATTGTAATTAAAATTTCTAAAATGAAAATCATTGAGTAATTTTTTTTTAAGTTTTTGTAAATATTAAGTTAGAAGCTTCCATGGATTTATTGTAATTTTTTTTATTTTGTTGTAATTGTGATTATTTTTTTTTTGACTTCACTATACATAGACTATATTTGTGTTGAGAAGTTCAAGCTTCTCAGTGAAAGCTGCAGTTTTTTTGTTTGTTTTTTTTGTTAAATGGTCTTAAATCAATTATTGAGCTAGTAAATAACCAATCAGTGTTCCTTATCTAAGTCCGATAACGGTAAACTTGTAATAATGTTTTCTAATTTGAGTGGTTCAGGTCTGTTTCCGTGGCAAAAATAAGTTTGCCTCTATTTCTCTTTTCATCATTAATTCAGGTCTGAAAGAAGGACATAAAGAAGGAGCTAGTGTGGGCGCGGATGGCTTCGTGGGGCGTTGTGCTTTGGGAGTCCTGAGTTCGAGTCCTGGCTCACGGACCTTTCCCAATCCCAACCCTCTTGCTCTTACCCACTTCGCTTCCTGTCAACCTACTGTCCTATCTAAATTAAAAACCATAAAACACACAAAATAAATCTGGAATAATTACATTTATTAAACTGTGCATGATGTAATAAAACACATGTAAGTGACTCAAATTAGTTCATATTCCAGTTTAAAATGAGTGTAGAAACGTTGCTTAATTGCCTCAACCAATGGCCTGAGCTCAGGGCGGGGCTACCTATTTCACTGACAAATAGTAGATGTGGGCGTGTTCAAAGAAACCTGTGCGAAAACACTCATCACATTCGCAATTCCATTTACCGACGGTAGGGGTGCAGAAATTACACACGCAATTTAATGCAATTTCTACAAGCTAAAAATATATCGGAGGAAAAACTGTTGAATATAAGAAAATAGCAAATGTTAAAAACTTAACCATTTAATAACTAAGTCCTCACAGGTTTAAAAATGAAGAATATGTGAAACCTATTAAATTTCGATATGCAGTCTTCCTGTGTCTGATGAACAGGTTTTTTTTTTTTGCCTTCCTTGAGTATCGCCTACGAACCTGTGTAAAAACATCACTGAGCCTGCTCTGCGCTGGGATCGTGTCGGGGTCTTCGGTACCTCCACCCCGAAACATGGATAATCCATTCTGAGCGCTAGAGCAGAGCGGCCGTGTCCGGAGATCGCTCGTTCGGGGCGACGCCTACACTGAGCTCCTGATCCTAGGGCAGGCAGGCAGAGTGTAAAATGGCGCACAGCTGTCGGTGGCGGTTCCCTGCTCGGCCCGGAGGGAGCAGCAGCTCGGGCACCGGGAGGAAAGCGGGCCGAATTCGAGTCAATGCTTCCCTTCGAAACAGCGCGGGGACTAACCCGAACGTGAACGGACTCGGGCCCGGTTTCGACGCTGCGTTGCAAGTGTCCGCTGCTATCGGCAGCAACCTGCAGAAATTTCGGGATGTTTTGGGGGAGTCGAGCGGCTCCAGCAGCGGGGAGGTAAGCGGGACCCTGGCTAAATCGTTAGCCTCATTCGTGATCATACAGGAATTACAAATAACTCCGCTGCTGTGTAACGTTAGCAGCTGTGAGTTTCTCAGTGAGGAGAGTAAGTGAGTGAGTGTAATAGTTATTTTGCTACGCAGCAGACACATGCCTCCATCCATGTGCTGTTTTTCTCACTATAGGACTACTGACAGGCTAAACTGCTAGCTAGCCCACATCAAAACATGTTCCTATTCGTAACTAATGACTGATGTTGCTGTGCTTCTGCGGTGGGATGTCTGTATTGAGGAGTTCTAGCATCATATTTAGGGACCCTGAGGAGTTCAGTGCCATTTTTTTAAGGATGGAGATGTGAAGCTAGATAACTGAAGGCTGCTTTGGGTTGGACTTGTTTCAATTTGATTCGGAGTCTCGTGCGTTTCATGTGACACCGCTTTTTTACTTTAAACACTATGAAATCAAATTTTCAGCTAAAAAAGTGCAGAAAATGCCCTGTTTAATACACAGCTTGTGTCAAAAACTAGTTCCAGAAGAGCTCAAAGGTGGATTAAAGGGTGGAGTTTAAAGATATTTAGCACCTTTCATGTAATTTTAAATGGCATTTTTCGGGTATAAGAGATTAAATGATACCTTTTGATGACTCTAGAAATTAACTCGACGTGTTTCTTTCAGCTAAAGACAACTTAGTTCAAAAGCCTGGTGGAGAGTATAGCGGAACTTTACACTCTCATAAAGAAATAAACAGGTCAGGGTGTTTCAGTAAGCACAAACGAGCAGATTTTAGCTGGACTGAACACCTGGTGCCACTTGGTTGTTGTTGTCTGAGCATTTAGCGATAGCACGCACAAGTGCATCTCACCAGCTGTAGCCTGTTTGGATTAATTTTAAAGTATTGCCCTATATGAAAGCGTAGATTGAGTTAAGAAGATGTAATGCTCTGCTCCTGAAACTATTGTGGTCGTTCATGATGTGTGCACTTTTGATATTATGTTGTCCAGTTATACACTGCCCTCTAGCTTGGGTTGAGAAATGGATGAGACTAGTAGCACAAACAGCGTTGCTATTCAAATACGCAGCCTGGCGTGTTCTTGTTGCAGAGAATGGGGCGTGTATTTACAAATTGTTCTTTCTGTTGCAAAAGTGTGCCGTGTGTAGTTGTAAACCTATCGTGATTGATCTCCTTCATCCTCGAGAAGAGGCTGGCTAACGTGTTAGCCTGTTAGCACCCACTGATGTACGGGAAAATGGGAGGTGGACATGTTTTTTTCCCCTCTCAGATATTGCGTAGTAGCAATATGCATTCGAAAAAAAAATATTTATGTGAGGAATCAAGTGATTCCTGTGCAAAATCTCGATGAGGCCACAGGGACCATATGCTTAGTCAAAGACACCAAATGCAGTGGTTTGAGCGGTGCAAAAGACGGCTGCACTAAAAAGGCAGCGTTTGACGGAGGTTGTTATGTGTGGGGGTGTGTACAGTGATAAACTACCCTCTTCCTTTCTCAGTAGTAGAGCGCTGCGCATCGGAAACGCGGGGAGATCGAAACTTGAGCGGGCGCGAACCAGAAACATGCAAATAGCATGCTTAATTTTGTGTTTAGCCTACGGGTAATTTTAGCGTTTGAAAACGTGGAGCAGATTTAACAGCGTGGAGATGTGGTTATTATATTATATCTATTTTTATATATACGTATATACAGTATAGTAATTTCATTCACTCCTCTGTTTTATAAGGTTAAAGGGATAGTTCACCCCAAAATCTAAATTATGTCATTAATAAATCACCCTCATGTCGTTCCAAACCAGTAAGACCTCCATTTATCTTCGGAACACAGTTTAAGATATTTTAGATCTAGTCCGAGAGCTCTCAGTCCCTCCATTGAAGCTGTGTGTACGGTCTACTGTCCATGTCCAGAAAGGTAAGAAAAACATCATCAAAGTAGTCCATGTGACATCAGAGGGTCATTTAGAATATTTTGAAGCACTGAAAATACATTTTGGTCCAAAAATAGCAAAAACTATGACTTTATTCAGCATTGTCTTCTCTTCTGTGTCTGTTGTGAGAGAGAGTTCAAAACAAAGCAGTTTCTCATATCCGGTTCGCGAACTAATCATTTGATGTAACCGGATCTTTTTGAAACAGTTCACCAAATCGAACTGAATCGTTTTAAATGGTTCGCGTCTCAAATACGCATTAATCCACAAATGACTTAAGATGTTAACTTTTTTTAATGTGGCTGACAGTGACACACCCTCTGAGTTCAAACAAGCCAATATACCAGAGTAATTCATTTACTCAAACAGTACACTGACTGAACTGCTGTGAAGAGAGAACTGAAGATGAACACCGAGCCGAGTCAGATAATGAACAAAAGATTGACTCGTTCACAAGTCAAGAACCGTTTCTGTCCAACGCGTCCAATTCGAGAATCGAGGAGCTGACCGATATGGAGTCAATTTAACGCCATATATACACGCAAAAGATTCACGTTTTGCTAAAGAAAATAAAGTTTTGCAAATTAAAATTTAAGTATTGAGGAAAATAAATTAGTTTTTCTGCAAAAAAAATTAAGAATTGCAAAACATAAATGAAACGGTGCGAAAGCAATGATTTTGCAATACATATTTTCTATGGTCATATCTATTAATTTATTTGCAATGCTGCTTTTATTTAGCGTGTCTAGTTTAAGCTTGCAATACCATTTTTCCTTTGTGCTTCACTTTTCCGCACGTCTCTCTTTGTGGCACTGTTTTGACGTGGGGGCAGAGTCAAAGGACGGGGGCGTGTACAACATGCCTCCCTGGAAGTGACGTCATCGGCCCGATCATGATGAGCAGAGACTTTCGAGTGGATAATTTCTTTTTATTCAATAGCATTAAAACATTCATGTTTTCGTCTTATTTACTTTATTAACAAATGTATGTGTATCAGCAGCATTTGGCCAATTTAAAGAAGTTGTTAACAAGAACATCTGGGGCCTGTTCTTATATGTTGCTAACTCAGTTAGCTGGATTTGAATGTTGACGATTTCGCGTGATCTTGGATCATTTGGTTCTTCGAAGCTCATCCCGGAGCTGCTGTCATAGCAACAGGTCCGCAAGCTTTAATCTGCTCGGGAGCAGGCTTATTTCATGTAAACAGGATTAGATCGCTTCTTTTCAACCAGAACTGATACTCAAAATATGTCCACTACCACCGCTACTTTATTACAAGAGTATCGTACTGATCCAGGGACAATAATTTAAAATAATAATCATTAAAAAAATTATTTAAAAATAATATAAAAATGCGGTGTAGTCCATAACAGCCTACTATAGACACAGCCAGTTTTACTCACTGAAATATTTATTCATCATAAAATTATTACTTCATAATTGTATTAGAGTCTTAAACACATGCTATGCAGATAATAGAGTCGTACAATATTTTGAGTGATGACTGCTATTATAAGAGTGGCTTGATGGACTGCAGGAGATGCAGATAACATGATATTGACCCTTAAGAAACTTTCATTAATGCGGTCAAGTAATAAATCTGTCCAAATATAAAATGAAATGAATAGATAATTTCTACATTGAAATAAAAATGTAAAGACTGCACAACTATTATAAATTGCGAATCTAAATAATTGGGAATCATGAAAAAAATTCTAATAAAATAAAAACCTGTATCTATTTTCTGTTTCATGTATCTTTCATAACATTTATGTAGTTTTGTTTGCTTGGCTGTTTCCTTATAAAAGTCCAGAAATTTGTCAAATTTTTCGTCGGGTGTCATTTTAAATTATGTGATGTCATTACATTGCCGTCTTGCCACCAGCCAATCGCTGCACTGCTGATCATGGTTTTGAGTATCGTACATATCCCCTTTTAAGCCAACACATGAACGTGCAATTATCTCAGATAACTCAATCAAGATACTAATCATACACAACAGGTGTGTTTGAAGAACCCAATTAGCCAGATCATGATTAGCAGGATGATAAGCGACGTATGAAGAATGGGCCCCTGCTGTTTGTTTCTCTCGATGTGCACATATTTATAGCGTATTAAAATGTGTATTGTTTCATTTGTTTAACTGCAAGTGTTTGTTTAAAATCTCTTAACTTGTGGGAGGACGCAGAAGCATTCTTTGCTCACATTAGTTCAGAGGAAAACGCAGCCCTGAAGAGTTTTGTAAATAATAGCCTATATAAAAGCTAGACATGCCAATAAAGCTTTGTTTACTTTAGAGGAACTTTATTTTCTTTTGCAAAACGTAAATTTTTTGCATATATATATATATATATGGCATTAAATTGACTCCATATACTGACACACAGAGCGTCTGAACCGAACTGATTCTTTTGGTGATTGATTCTGAACTGATTTTGTGCTAATGTTATGAGCGCGGGTAAACCGAAGGCTTGAATCGAGGGCAATCATCGCCAATGACGCCATTACGTCGAGCACAAAAGAACCGGTGAACCATTTTCTTCAACCGGTTTATTGAATCGAACTGTCCAAAAGAACTACTGGTGATCCGAAAACCGATGCAATCGGTTCTTAACTCGTGAACGAGTCATTATCTGGCTCTGCTCTGTGTTCATCTTCGGTTCTCTCTTCACAGCAGTTCAGTCAGTGTACTGTTTGAGTAAATAAATTACTCCGGGATATTGGTTTGTTTGAACTCAGAGGGAGTATCAGCCACATTAAAAAAGTTAACAGCTTAAGTAATTTGTGAATTAATGCGTATTGGAGACGCGAACCGTTTAAAACGATTCAGTTCGATTTGGTGAACTGTTTCAAAAAGGTCCAGTTACATCCAATGATTCGTTCGTGAACTGGATATGACAAACTGCTTTGTTTTGAACTCTCTCACAACAGGCAAGGAAGAGAAGACAATGCTGAATAAAGTCATAGTTTTTGGACCAAAATGTATTTTCGATGCTTCAAAATATTCTAATTGACCGTCTGATGTCACATGGACTACTTTGATGATGTTTTTCTTACCTTTCTGGACGTGGACAGTAGACCGTACACACAGTTTCAATGGAGGCACTGAGAGCTCTCTGACTAAATTTTAAATATGTAAAACTGTGTACCGAAGATAAATGGAGGTCTTACTGGTTTGGAACGACATGAGGGTGAGTTATTAATAACATAATTTAGATTTTTGGGTTAACTATTGCTTTAAGATAAGAAATCTTAGTCTTATTGCTTTAGTTTTTTTTTGTGGACCTATTTCATGGTAAATCACTCCAGAGTTATCGTACAACCGCTTGTTGTTTTTAAGTTAGATTTACTTTAAATGTTTCCGTAGAAGTAAAAATATGTGAATTTTAAATAAATCTTGTTCTTGTCATGTTATTGAAAACAATTGTGTTTGTAGGCTTTAATCAAGTTGTAGTAATTTGCTCCACCTCTAAAACAGCTTTCCTTTTCTTGTGATATCACCTAGGCCATACAGGCTATTGGATAAAGTTAATTATACTAACTCCTCAAGCAACCTTGTTCTGCCATACTACTATTTTTTTATCATCGAATATCCTTCATTCATAAATATGCCCTAGAATAGAAGTAAAAAAAAAAAAAGGCAAATTACAGTGTATGCTGACTTTTAGAAAAGCTTGCATTATTGTGTGTCTTTTTTTAGCAGTTCGGTGTGCTTTAATGCACCCTTGGAGCCTTTTTGAACAGCGCTCAATTAAAACACGAATACATTTGTGAAACATAAAGTAGTGTACAAGCCAGACAGACGGCTAAAATCCCAGTGGAGCTTGCAGCTCATGCGAGTTGCAGACACAGCATTGTAGTTTCATTCAGAGGGGATATTGTGCCTGGGTAGGATTGTTCTGGTTCATCACAGCCCGCTGAGCTCACAGTGGAGCCTAAGGCCAGTAGCATGCTCAGTAAACAGAAGTACGCCGCCCCTCCTTCCCATCAGACCCAAATCCAACAGCACGGGCCCACAGGGCCCCAATAGAATTTCACTTCTGATGGCTGCCTTTTAGACTACTTCATTAATGGTTGTGGCTAGAAGGGATTCAGCAAAAACTGGAAGCTAACAATAAATTGAATGTGATTTTTATTAACGTCTGCACATACCCTAAACCTACCCCTAACATTAATGCAAAAATAGTCATTGTACAATGTGAGAAAACTTACATTGTATTGATGTGTGCATGCCCAGTAGTTTTTGCTGTATGCCTTCTAGACTTAACCTTCATTAACCCATTTGGACGGCTTAAAATGTTTACATAGAGGTAATACGGCTGCGTGATTTTTCACGGCTCCAGAAAGCGATGCTTTTGATGTTCACTACCACTTTTGAGATGTTTTTGTCTGAATCTAAACTGCAAATACAAGTCCGTGGCTGCTTGCTAGACAACTGTTACTTTCAGGAGGTGTCCTGTTTAAGTCTCCATTCATTGGTTTCTTTGTGCGGGACACCATTTGGCTTGCCTTTTAATGTCCAGAGTAAAGCCCCGCTTACAGAAGCAGAATGAGGATCAATATCAAGGCCCCATACAAAAGTGCAGTTGAATGGATACAGCAAATGAATGCTTTGCTCCGCTGCTTTCTAATGAATGGTGTGGCCTATGCAGAGGGAAGAAGTCCAGCAGGTGTTTGGCCTATTTATCTGGAGAGGGCCCTCTCTCCTAGACAGCGTGTGGATCATAGCAGGAAGCTTTGTGTCTGCTTTTATTCCAGCCTTTACGAAGTGCAGGCAGCTGAAAGAGCACAGACGTGGATATCAAAGGGTGAAGAGCAAGCCCTCCTCCCCCTGGGACACAGGACATCCCATCCATGGCTTTATTCCGCTTTTGTAGGCGGGCAGAGGGGGTTTCACCTCCCGCTTTTTGCTCCGAGGGGCGGGGGGGGGGTTGCAGCAGCCATTGAGCGCATGGAGCAATTCTCTGGAAATTTACGTCCCTCATTACACCTCGCAGGAGGCACATCTTTGTTTTTATCTTAAAGCCATGGCTCCTCATTAGCGTGGGTGTGAGGTGTTGGAACATGTTGTTTCAGAAACTCTCAGTTTTGGGTGCTTTGAATGTGGGTGCATGAGCAACTTCAGCGCATGAGATCTGCATCTTATGAAGGGAAATTTCTCCAGATGCCTTTTATGTTATAAAAGTGATTCGAGAGACTCGAATAATCAAACTACCGGGGTTCCCCATCATTGTGTTGTTTATGCTGGGGCTTTCAAACAAGTTAAAATATTTCTCATGTGTGACCACGCAAATGCAATTTTTTTCCCTGTCAGATGACCAGACCGGTTTCTTTTGTTATAGTTTTTTTCTTTTTAAGTTATAGTTGATAGGTTTATCAATTTTGGCTGTAGGCTGAGAATGCCATCATTCTGACCACATTTTAAAGAGCAGGTCATATGGGTTTTCAAAAAGTATCTCTTTTGCTGTTTGTAAGGTAGCTATCCTTCAATGTAAATAGTGTGCAAAGTTGTTAATCAAAAAAGTGCACGATAAATAAAGGTATTGGCTCTCAAAAAGTAAGAGTCGACTCAGAATTGCATAAGCGAGTCGTTATATTTTTGAATCTTCTGCCTGTTACTGGTATACGTCACTGGGCAACACATTTATCATAATCCCAGCATGCCCAAGAAATATGAACACTGTCTTTGTCGAGAAGATGCTGTGTTCCACGATACCACAGCAATACAATTCAGACCTTTTGTGCTTGTCATTTTATCGAGGACTGCTTCTTTAATCTTGCCTTTTATCTTCGCTGGCTTTGAATCTTCTTTATTTGAACCAACAAGCGCCTCCGAACCACAACCTGTAAGTATGATTGTTACGTTATGTGTACATTTTCAATTGAGGGCTCAAAATATCCATATATTCTTTTTTGTGTGTGCTTGCATGTGATGTGTACCTAGTGCAGATTTAGGTTTCCAGAGCCCCTTTCAAACACTTCACATTGGACCCAGAAAATTGCCGGGTCGCCTTCTGTGTGAACGCAAACACATCCCTGGATTGATCCTGGGATTTATCCCGGGTCGGGGACCTAGTAACATTGCCGGGTTCAGTCCCGGAACGAGTGCTGTGTGAACAAAAGAACTAACTCATGCTGTAAAGGTTGTGTCATACAGTCGTAGTGATATCATACGTTATCACGCGACTTTTATCAGGTGTTTTGAAGGCAGATCAACATTTGCAACGAAAAAATTATGTGCAAACCGTAATGAAGCAGAGATCAGTTAGTTCCTCACTTTCCGCTCTGAAGCGGAGATCGTTCGCTAGCTTAAGTGAAAGTTAATGTGTCTAGCGTTTTCGACTTATACATTACACGTCACACCCAGATGTCATGGAACCCTTACAGGTTGTGTGTGAACGCACGCACAAATTCCGGGTAATCGCTGGCAGTGTGAAAGTGCAAAATCTAGCGCCCCAGGAACAATTGCTGGGACACATTACCCGTGTATTTTCCGGAATCGCAGTGTGAAAGGGGCTCAAAATAAAGCATGATATTACCTTACTGAATTACTGAATTAGTTCTGATAATTCGCTGTGAACTCACTATTTGCTAAGAGTGTGTCGATTAATGTAGACTGTTGTTGTTCGAATTACTTTGTTTTATAATTAAGAATGTAGCGAGAATGTTTTTAATGATCGTGAAAGTGCTGTTTATGTAGTTACAGGGTTTATGTAGGGAGTAAAACACCTGGTAGAGGAGTTCGTTAGGCTGGTGCTCATGTGATACAGCTGTTCTGCATTATAATTAAAGGTTTAAACGGGGAGTCTTTTCTCTGTCGTTCTTCAGACATTAAAGTAGACATATTTTGGTTTTCAAACTGTGTTGTTTCAACAGTTAGTCACGTTAACAAATGGCTAACATATCCACCATTATTGTTTTTTAAATTGTTTTAAGTGTTTACAGTTAAGCAGCTAAACTTTAGCCATGAGCACAATTTGCTTGCATGCGTGTTAAATAAAATGTTTTTATGTCATTATTTAAAGAACTTATTGGAGCACTATATTATTTTTTTAATGAAATGTTGCATGCTAGGGTTGCAATGTTGTCACAACAAAACCCACCCAGTTACTACTCAAAACTAGCCAAATAGTGTTTTGCAGGTGATCCCCCTTTAAAAATCGCGTTCTGGGGTTTAAAATACACACTTTCTCTCGGGGTTCACCAGGTAAATTTTGCATTCCAGTGCCTAAATATGACGTTATTGCGGTCGCTACAACCCTCAACATCAAAAACAACTGCAGACTTGGCAATACAGATGGTAGCACTCACTAACTTGCTCAAGCGCTCCTCTTTGTGTTGATCACAACAGAGTTGGCCAGCTGACCAATCAGAAGAATTTACACTTATGGAAGGGAGGGGTTTACAGACATTTAGCTCAGAACTGAATTGAACAAAACACTTAACAGTTTTGAAATCATGGACTAATGATATTATGTATAAATGTATATTCTGGTAAAATTACAGTGTTTTCTGACCTTAGATGCTTTTAAACCATAGACTGTATAAAAACATAGAGGTAGTGTCTCTGATATCACCCACTGGTTTCTGAAGAGCGTTTTTGAAGCCAAAAGTGGGCTGAGGCAGCTGTCGCCATTTTGGCAGCGCGTCACCGCGCATCACTCCCGGATGACGAAAATGGGCAAAAAGGCGGGAGCTGGTTGCTGAAGTTACGCTCACCTAGTGAAACTGCGTTGCAGAGCTTTGAGACTTAATATAATTGAAACGCAGAAGTTATAAAAAAAATATTTAAAAAAATCACCCCCCTCACAGTTGTCATGAAGGGCAAAATTTGCCATATAGACCTAAATAATTTTTTGAACCAAGCTGTAACATTTTTTTTTTCTGCTGTGAGGTTGGGCATTTTAACATGGGGAGTCTATGTGACTGACTCCCTTTGCAGCCATACACTAGCGGCCAGTTGATAAATTACAGTTTAAGTCACTTCCGTATGGGCTTCAAAAGAGAGAGCGCGAGGTTGCCACTGTTATAGGGGACTACAGCACAATATTAGGACACTTTAAAAAAAAAATCACATGACCTGCTCTTTAATATTTTATGCATTGCATTTTGTATCTGTATCTTTTATACAGGCATTTTTGAGGGAATCTGATGCATCAGCAGTTGTCAAAACTTCACATTGTTTAAAAAAATGGTGATTCAGTGAATTTATGAAAGGCCACACTATCACATATCCCTTAGCTTAGAGATTATATTTAGTTACATGTCTTGATGTGGATATGTTGGCTAACTGTGATTATAGGGGTATGTGTGTGTTTGGTATAGTTGGCCACACACACAGTAGTGCAATTATGTCCCGCTCTGGGGAAGGACAGTTGCCAAGTTGCAGTGTGCTTGCCAATTTATGCCCATTTCTTAAGTGTACTGTAGATGCCATGTTGAGCAACTTTCCTGGGTTTGTGACCATCTGCTCAGAACAGGATGTAATGAGTTTATGTAAACAAATAGTCTTGTTTGTTTGCTTACCTTTTATTGACGGGAACTGAGAGGTGGCACAAACAAGTACTTTATCTTCTCTTTTTGGAAAGGAGGATGTTGTAATTTGTAATCCTGTCCTGTCCCTGTTGGGGGTGTTCACATGTTTTGGGTTTGATAATCAGCCTTTTCACCAATCATCCATTCTTAAAACTCATTGCACAGTGGTCATATAAATATTTAAAATGTCAAACCAAGCAGCAAGCAGCATCTGCAAATATATGGTTGTAAAACTTTTCTCAAAAGTATTTGTTTGGTCTTTTAGTTCAGAGGATTTTAGTGACTTTTATTTTGTAAAATATTTATTTATTTCCAAATAGCAATTTTATATTTATTATTTGTGTTGTTGTTCTTCTTCTTATTTTGCTAAAAGTGCATTTTCTTTAGAGATAAACATTTCACTTTTTTAAGAACAAAGTTATTTATTATTCATTATTTTCAAAGCCTATAAAAATATAGAACACTTCTATTATTATTATTATTATTATTATTATTATTTATTTTTTTTTTTTACTTTTATTTTTCTTAAAATGCTGTTTTCATAAATAAACAAATATGCTGTTCAAAATTAAGTTCTTCATTCTTTATAGCCTTTTTAGAAGCATATAATTTTTCGATTAATGTTGTTTGACATATATAATTTTTTTATATAATATATTTTTTTATGGTTTGGAAATTAATGATATGGGGGCAAAATAAAGTAATTAGAGAATTAAAAACAAGTGTTTTTGCGCCACCTGCCTTTTTGGGCTGTTGTTTCTTTTCTGACACCCCAATCCCCCCCATCCCCCCAAATGTCTGGGGAATAAAGATGTGGGAACAAAAATAATGTAATTAGAGTAACAAAAAAGTGTTTCTGTGTCACCCCGCCACCACCACTATCTCTCCTCCCCCATCCTGTACTGGCAGCAGGTGCTCGGCGCCTTGGCCGAGCCGAGTGTCACTTTCTCGAGCCCAGTATCGCCGCTGCCCCCTCCGTCTCAGCCGTGGGTGTTGATTGAGCAGCTCCACCGGAGCAGATAGTCAGGCTACTTGTAGTGCGTGGGTGTGCTGTTTAGATTAGCTTTTCATGTTTTAACTAGCCTAATCTTTTTGTGTGTGTTATGTTTTGATAAATTGTGTGTGTATTGTAATGTCTCTCTGTATGTCCTCCAGGAGATTGATATTCTCTTGACAGGCTGTTGTTGTGAATATGAATTCATTCTTAAATTACTTGCCTGGTTAAAGGTTAATCATGAAAACGATAATAATTGTTGTCCACAGAGCCTTTTCATCATGCTTCTT
The DNA here is from genome assembly GCF_023724105.1 of Carassius gibelio. Taxonomy (NCBI): domain Eukaryota; kingdom Metazoa; phylum Chordata; class Actinopteri; order Cypriniformes; family Cyprinidae; genus Carassius; species Carassius gibelio. The sequence continues at coordinate 13,281,759 of NC_068410.1, forward strand.
CTTTGCTCCATTCCTTTATTGTCAGAATGATGCTCTTTTCCGTTTCTCCATCCCTCCATCCCTCCTCCCTTTCCTCTTGTCTTGGGATTTTGTTTACATCTTGCAGTGTGCCTCACACACAAGGTGGAGAAGGGTGTGAGTGAGTGAGAGTGTGTGTTGGTGTGTGTGCGCGCGTGAGCGCTTTTGAGTGCCTGAGGCAGAGTCGTGCTGTCATTGAGAGCTACTCATGGTGTCACACTGACTTTGAGCTCCACTGCTCGCAGCTCTCTAGTACTCTGTCACCTTTGGCACAACCGTAGAGCTGCAATGAAGTCATCGTTGCTCTGAGAGCCTGCATTCAAAAGAGCTGGAGGACAAAAATTAGACTAACGAATTCAATGTGTACTGTAAACATTATCTCTGGTGATTTATGTGTATTATTTCACCATTATCTAAGTAGCTCCTCATCACTGGTCTTTTGCCCATCAGTGATTGGATATGAAAAAAAAAACTCCATTTAAGATGATTTGTTAACACTGATCATCTGATAACAGACTCTCATTTCATTTTGTTCTGTTTCCCAAAATAAATTTGTCACCATATGTTGAAATTAAAGAGAGATTGGACTTGTATATGTGCAGTCTCCGGCGGCATCTGTTCTACAAACTGGACCGAATGGAATTTAGCTGCAGCCCCACATGCTGCTATAAATAAAGAATATGAAATGAAACGCCCCCTAAGGCATGAAAATCAACACAATAGGCTGTTTAAGGAACTTGCAGACATTAATCATCTTTTGAGAGGTAGAGCTTAGTGCATAGTGAAATGTTGTCAGTACTTGTTCAATCTAATGAAGACTCATTTACACCCTGTAATAGTAGTAACATGTCGAAAACTTTAAGCAAATGGTTGTGCACATTCGCATATATGTAGGCTATATTATAATGCAGTGTCACTTGCTCCATCATTTTCTTAAGATTGATTGATGACGTTTAGTCTGAATCTTAGTTTAGTTTTCTGTAGTTTTCTCTTTCTGTTATGTGTGTAAATTCATCCCCTTCGGCCAACAATGCCATGGCCATACACATGCATATAGATGTATATTGGCAGTCATATTTTATATGAGCGTTCTGCCATGAGCGTTGTCTTTAAGGCACTGTGTCAAGGTAAAATGACCTTATTTCAAACATGTTTTGTAATGGTCCTTCATATTCCATTCTGTTCGATCTTGCTGTTTTTGAATGCAAATAAAGCATCTGATTTATATTCCCTCCTTTTTGTCCAATACAGGTCTCCTTTAAGATGGAATACTTGATTATTTGATCTTAAAAACGTACTTTTACACATCTCTACTTCAGAACTCATAGTTGCAGGGAATTCCTTTTGATGTACTCCCAGTTTCAATTAGGTCCATAAAATCCTTTTAAATGCTCTGTGGAAATGGCCTCTACACACACACACACACACACACACACACACAATTAGAGTACGCTTTCTCTCAGTGTGTGTCCTTGTGAGTACAACTTAATTCATACCAAGGACACTTCAATGACTGAGACATTTTTATCACAACATAAAACAGCACGCCCAGCTGCAGAGCAGACAGTAATTACAGTAATCATCTGCACTGTAAGCCTGTTGAAAAATCTGATAAATGTGGGAAATGTGGCTGACTTAAAGGGGTATGGAGCATTTGAGTTGACTCAAAAAATGGATTTGGAATTATGGCTTACCTAAAATGTTGTGACCGAATTAGATCAGGAAGGTGAAAGCCCAAATGGTCTGTGTAATCAGTATTCCTCCCTGTATCCCTCATGTCAGGTGTGAGATAAGCACAGGGCCATCATAAAAGCCTGGAGCATTATGAAATCCTGTCATAGGACATCTGCAAAGCTTAGCCTGTTTGATTGACGGAGGTGGAGCAGTTGTCAGGCGATACAGCCATTGCAACAGATGTCCTGACAGTCAGATCAGCTCTGATGTCATGCAGCCTAGCGACAGCATCTGCTAAGGATACCTGAGTGGAATTGGCGGAACTGGTCATCTCAGTAGGAGGTGGCATCACAGATGAGTTTACTTTCTCAGGTTGTATGTAGAGGACAGAAATTGGTTTGCCTACTTCTGAGCAAGTTTAAGTCTGTTGTTTTTTTGGCAAGTAGCTGCCAGGCTGAAAATCCAAAATTTAGGGTGCACTCAAATCTTGCATAATGAATTGTTTACTAGGGGTGCACCAATCAAGATCGGGTGATCGTTATGCGCATCTCGTCAGTAAAGCCGGTTCTCTAATCAGCGGCAAATTCCATCAGGTGCGTGATTTCACATAGAGCAGCGGTTACTACACAGAACCGTTATTAACTTAGAAGCTGCGCAAATCCACGTTCATCATCAGCGTTTATTTGCGCAACTAGTTAGTTAACAATGGCTCTGTGTAGTAACAGCGGTTCTGTGTGAAATCAAGCACCTTAGGGAATGTAACGCTGATTAGAGAACAGGCTTTACTGACGAGATGCGCATTAACGATCGGCCGATCTCGATCAGTGCACCCCTATTGTTTACATTCAGGTTTTCTGCAGTTGCATGTTTTAGTTCCATGCTGTCTTTTAATTCATTAGGGTTACTGCCCTGTTTTCGTTGCTGATGATGACAGGGTCATATAACACATTATTGCATTTTCTTATTAATAAAGGTCATTTTAAGGCTACACTGGATGTTGTTTTGAACAAATGTTGTTAAATTAATGAAATGTGCTACCTGAACCAGAGGGTATGACAATTAGATATTAAAATAATTCAAAAACAGCTTGGGAACATATTGCCTTAGTCTTGTGTATTGTGTTTTCATCCATGAATTCACTATGGATAGACAGCGAATGTTCTTTTTTAACGCAACATTTAAGTCCAGAGCTGTCAGCAACTGTTTGATGGTTTCAGGATGAGAATTGTTAACACATTGTTAATAACATTTTCTCAGTCATGAGATGGAATTAAGCTGAACTGTATGGCTGAGTTAACTGAATCTCTTTCTTTTTTTAATTTCTTTAGGAGGAATTTGGAGGCTTTAGCACAGTCAGTGACAACAGAAGAATACATAGCCCAGGAAGGACGTCAATAGGTAAAGTGTTTTTTACATCTCAAATTCTGTCTTTCTCCAAATGTGTTGTAAAAAAAAAAAAAAAACCTTGAACATATTAAGATCTATCTTGCTCTTTTGCTCCAGTGTAATTCAGATGCATTTGAACATTTAAACATGAAGAAATGTAGAGCTTATTAACGTAGTGCTTTCTCTTTCTGTCAGGCTCCATCTCACCAGAAAAAAAACCCAGAGGACGTCCTCCCAGGGCTCTAGCTGTGCAGAGAGTTGGCACTGATATTGAGACAGCCCCTTTGCCTCTTGCCACAGCTCCTACAGAGAAGGTAAAACGACCACCAGGGAGGCCTCCTGGCACTGGAGAACAAAAAAGAAGAGGCCGCCCTCCTGCTTCTGCCAGCCAGAGGAGCTGGCAACAGAGCGGCCATGCACTCCCTGAAGAGGATGGGGATGCAGAACAGGAGTGCAGCTCCAGTCCCACACACCACAAGGACAGTGTGGAGGATGAAGACAAGGAGAAAAGGCAAACTCTGCTTGTTCCTGGGTACCATCGGGGATCTGAGGCTAAGCTTCACAAAATCAGCCGGGAGTCCAAGGTGACCAAACTGAAAAGATTGCGGGATGTCAAACTGAGCCCACTGAAGTCTAAGCTGAAGGCCATTGTGAGGAAGAGTGTCCCAGTTCCTGGTGTGCGAAGACGGGGGCGGGGCAGGCCACCTTCTGCCGAGCGCCTCAAAGCTGAAGCTGCTGCCGCTGCTGCTCAGGCTGTTAATGCCTCCTTGGCCCAGGAGATGTCCACAATGGCACCTGGGACTGCCAAACATAAGGCCTTCAGAGTTCGTGGCCGAACTCCACACGATCTCAAGCTCAGGGCTTCTCATCCTGCTGATGAACGCACTAGCCCAGATCCCCATGAGTCCCCTACAGTCGACCCAATGACTCCAACTAAACACGAGAGGCCATTAGGGTTACGTCAGAGCCCTCGCCATATCAAACCTGTGCGAGTCGTCCCTCCCTCCAAACGCACTGATGCCACTATTGCAAAGCAGCTGCTGCAGCGGGCAAAGAAGGGGGCACAGAAAAAGAAGCTATTGGCAAAAGAAGCTATTGGCACCCAGGGAACTGCAGGTCTTGAGGGTGGGAAGCACAGGAGGCGAACGCAACTAACAAACATCAGGCAATTTATCATGCCTGTTGTGAGCACAGTGTCATTGCGCATTATCAAGACTCCAAAGCGGTTTATTGATGATGAGGGCAGTTTCAGCACTCCACCACCACACATAAAAATGGCTCGATTGGACTCTGCAGCATCTGCTCCAGCACCTCAACCCATAACACCCGCCCCAGCTCTTGTTTCCACAGCTCCCATCACAAGTGGAACCACTGCCCCACCTGGGGCAGGGTCTGCTGTGGACTCCCTCCCTCCTCCCCCACCTCCTGTCCTGACTGGCAGCGCCAACAACATCGCAGCCAGTCTCCTTAACAGCAGCTGCAATAATAGCACTAGCAATGGGAGATTCAGTAGCAGTGCGGCATCTTGTGGCTCCAGCGCTGTTTCGCAGCATTCCTCTCAGCTCTCTTCTGGCGAGTCATCGTGCTCCAGCAGCCCTAGTCTTGATGACTCCTCCAGTGATTCCCAGGCCTCTGAGGGCACCCAGGCCCTCTCAGAAGAGGCAGATCATTCCCCTGCCTCTCAGGGAGAGACAGAAGCCAGCCTGCATCATGCCTCGCACCCACCATCACCACCATCAGAGCCGGAGCCAGACCATATAGTATTGATGGAACACAGCAGTCGGGGTCGTAGAAGTCAGAGTCATAGACGGGGTGCATTAGTGGCACGTGGTAGGGGCAACCTGATTGGTGGAAGGAAACAGGCCATCATCAGCCCAGCCACAGGGGTTTCACAAGCTGGATCTCAACAAGCCTCTTCCACGGCATCGTCATCCTCTTCCCCACCACCACCTCCTCTTCTCAGCCCTCCTCAGCCTCCTCAGGGAGCTTCATCTAATGCAGCTGAGCATCACTCCCACTCTCCATGGATGATGTCACATTCCATTGCCCCTTTTCTGTCTACCCCTCCAATTCTCTCCAGCTCTCATGACAAACGTCGCTCCATACTACGAGAGCCCACTTTCCGCTGGAAGTCTTTTTCATGTGCTGAAAATAAGTACTTCTCCTCTGCCAAGTATGCAAAGGAGGGCCTTATCCGCAAGCCCACTTTTGACAACTTTCGTCCTCCTCCACTGACTGCTGAGGATGTGGGCCTCATGCCACCAGGACCTGGTGGAGGTGGTGTCGCACCAGGAGGATTCCCAGTGCCTGGTGGTGCAGCTGGGACAGGTTCCAGACTTTTCTCCCCCCTGCATCATCATCCTCACCACAATCACCACCAGCACCACTCGTCTCGATTTGAAACGCCACTTCAAAAGCGTAGCCCCCTACTACGTCCCCCTTTCTTCACTCCAAGTCCGGCTCATTCCCGTATCTTTGAGTCGGTCACCCTCCCATCCTCATCAGGAAGCAGCCCCGGCTCTCTGTCTCCACTTCAGGTTTCACCAACATCAAACAAAAAGAGAAAGGGGTCTAGGTTCTCACGTGGGCAACCCAGGTCACCCTCACACTCTATGACTACCAGGAGCAGTCAGTCAGGAGTTCAAACAGGGAAAGCATCTGAACAATCCATGATTAGCAGTTCTGTTCCTATAAGCGTGACTGGGAATTCCAGTCCATTGCCTGGAGTTGCACTCCGTCCACTTGCTGCCAGTGCCTTATCACAAGCTTCTTTCAGTGGCTTCCCCTCAGGCTCCATCGGTCTTACGAGCCATGGAGTTTCTGATGGGCGGCGAGCAGCAGGAGGTCTCGGTGTGAGTGGGAGTTCTGCTTCATCTTCACAGCTTTTTCCATGTTTTACCCCCAGTAATCAAGGATCAGGTGGGGGAACTGGAAAAGCAGGAAGGGAACAGAGCATCTCTGCTACTAGAGACACAGGTACAAAAGAAAAGGAAAGGGACATGGAGAGGAATAGAGAGCGTGAAAAGGAGAACAAAAGAGATGGAAGGAAAGACTGGGATAAAAGAGGCAAGAGCCTTCAATCAGAGGCTTCCCCTAATTCTACTTCCAGTCTCTTTCCAATGGAGCCCAGGGACATTGAAGAATCTCTTCACACCAGGACAAGGACACCTGGTCGAAAGAAGTCAGTCACAGTTGACTCTGGTGCAGAGGCCTCCCCAAGTGACTTTGCAGCAGTTCAACCTGTTGGGGCCTTGTCCTCCAAGGGTCGTCTGGCCAAAAAAGGCAGACCTTCAGAGAAGAGTATTGAAGCGGAGGGAGTAGAGAGGGATAAGGACAAGGAGAAATTGAGTGCTCCTACCCAAGCAGGGCAGATGGGAAAACCCCCAAACACCACATCACTGGACTCTGTGTTAGATCATGCTGAGAAACAGCCAGTCACAGACAGGCGTGTCGCAAAACTGCTGAAAGAAGCTAAAGCTCAGCTCAATAGGATAGAGAAGAGAGAGGTACAACCTGGTGATCAACCCAAATTACCGGTATGTCCTGTCTTTTGCTGTCCCCTTTGGATTGAAAGATGTTCCCATGTTGTTTTTCCCAAATGCACAGTTTGTTTTTTTTGTGCAGGGTCAAGAGAGTGACTCTTCTGAGACGTCAGTCCGTGGTCCACGCATTAAGCATGTGTGTCGTCGTGCAGCTGTAGCTCTGGGACGCAACCGTGCTGTGTTCCCTGATGATATGCCTACCCTTAGTGCCTTGCCATGGGAGGAGAGAGAAAAGATCTTGTCTTCCATGGGAAATGATGGTGAGAGTAAATCTTAGAACTTGTTTGATTTTATTTATTATTATTACTTATTTTAAGAAAAGTGTCACTGTTTTTAACCCTTTCTTTAATGGTGCTTAAATAGACAAATCATCAGTGGCGGGATCAGAGGCGGAGGAGCCACCCGCGCCTCCTATTAAGCCAGTAACAAGGCAGAAAACGGTCCACGAGGCCCCACCCAGAAAGGGCCGGCGCTCTCGACGCTGCGGGCAGTGTCCAGGCTGCCAAGTCCCAAATGACTGTGGGGTCTGCACTAACTGCCTGGATAAGCCCAAGTTTGGGGGACGCAATATTAAAAAGCAGTGTTGCAAGTAAGTGTGAAATCATTTCATTGTGGCTTTCAGAATTTTAAGTTTAATTGCCCCTAAAACTTAGTTCTTGTGTCATCAGAGTACGGAAGTGTCAGAACTTGCAGTGGATGCCGTCAAAGTTTCTTCAGAAGCAGGCAAAAGGTCAGTTTTCAGGGAACACCCTTTTTATAAGCCAGGGATGCTCTAATGTTTCATTTAATTGTCCATTTGCACCAACTACAGGTAAAAAGGACAGGAGGAGGAATAAATTGTCAGAAAAAAAGGATTCACATCACAAATCTCAATGTTCTGAAGCAAGCCCCAAGCCAGCCCCTCCTTCAAAAGATGAACCTACCCATAAGAAAAGTCAAACTCCACCGCCTACGCAGGGAGAGGACAAACAAAAGCACTCTCAACCTTCTGCCCCATCCTCACCAGCTTCCTCCCCAAAGGACCCTCTGCTCTGTAGTCCTTCTGATGACCCCAAACATTCTCAAACCCCTTTGAGCTCAACCTTAAGAAAGGAACGGAAGCAGCAGCCCAGTTCTTCACCCCCTATACACACTGCCCACTCTTCCCCACCATCAGAACAGTCCCAGCAGTCCTTGCAGCAGCAAAGCCAATTGCCAGCAAAAAAGGAAGGTCTTGCAAAGTCCCAGCCCACTGAGCTCAAGAAGAAATCTCAGCAACAAAGTCAGCCCAGTTCCACCACAGACACAGGTAAGGAGATGTGGAAATGAATTGTATGTATGATTTACTGTTAACTTTACATAGGGGTGTCCAATCCTGCTCCTGCACAGCCACCTTCCAGCCTATGACTAGACACTCCTGACTTAATGTAGCGGTAACACTTTAGAATAAGGTTCCATTAGTTAATGTTAGTTAACTACTTTCGTTAACATGAACTAAGCAAGAATAATCTTTCTACAGCATTTATAAGTCTTAGTTCATGTTAATTTCAACATTTACTAATGCATTATTTAAATCAAAAGTTGTGCTTGTTAACATTAGTTAATGCACTCTGAATTACCATGAACTAACAATGAATAACTGTATTTTCATTAACTAACATTAACAAAGATGAATAAATACAGTAATAAATGTATTATTCATTGTTTGTTCATGTTAATTAATACATTAACTAACATTAACTAATGGAACCTTATTCTAAAGTGTTACCAATGTAGCTTTAATGTTTTTGTTTTTTGGTCATGTCATCTTTTAGCATCCGAAGCAAAGCTAAAGAAACAGACCTCTCGATGTGTTCAACCACTCAAGTCTAAACCAAAAGAAAAGGTAAGCATATGTTCCAGTCACTTTTGTATCATTTATGCCATAAACATTTTTTTTTATATAAAAACAGCTTTGTCTTCTATTTCTGTGGATAGTGGTTGATATTCTTTATGATGCTGATATTCCTCTGACTCTCAGTACAAGCAATGGTTACAGGCTAAATTCCGAGGGGATGTACATACTGATAAAATGTACCTTGAATACACTGTAAGTCACTCTGTAAAAGCATCTGCCATATGTGGTGATGTAATGTAAATGTATTGTTTTACAGGGGAAACAGATACTCAAACCTGACTTTAAACTCACTAGTACTTTAAACTCCCAGAGCACTCCTTCGACTGAGGGCACCGCCAAGCAGAAAGCACCCTGCGATGGAGTGCATCGAATCAGAGTTGATTTTAAGGAGGACTATGACATTGAGAATGTGTGGGACATGGGTGGACTCAGCATTCTCACCTCTGTGCCAATCACCCCGAAGGTGGTGTGCTTTCTCTGTGCCAGCAGTGGTAATTTAGAGGTGGGCTATATTTTGTTTATAATTCCAGAAACCCAATAATTATGGAATGTGTTCTTAGGCTTGTCCTCTTCAGTTTGTTTTCTGCCAGGTGTGCTGTGAACCCTTCCACCTCTTTTGCTTGGGGGAGACTGAACGCCCTCATGAGGAACAGTGGGAGAACTGGTGTTGTCGCCGATGCCGCTTTTGTCACGTCTGTGGCCGGCAGTATCAGAAAACCAAAGTAAGACTTTCTATTCAGTTGCATTTGTGTCACAGTAGATTAGAGACACTTCATATTCAAGAATTGTATGCAGAAATGCATTACAAATTTTTTTTACTTTTTTTAAAAACAAGTGAGACTAATGGAAGAATTTACTTTGCAAGTAACTCGATGGCAGGTATTTTTCATGATTCATGTTTTTTTCCTAACAGGCTTATTTTTAAAGGTTTAAAGTTTGGTGCAATCTAGATTTAAAATGAATCATTGCAAACAATTTAGCTGTAATTTAATCTGAAAAAACTGCACATTAGGCCTAATGTCTGAAGTGGGCAAGCGGCAATAGGCCTAGTGATCATTTAAAATATAATTTGTAGAAGTGTTTCTTTCACAAAATAAGCATTGAATATATAACTATAAAATTTACAAAAATGTTCTCCCTCTTCTCACTTTCATTTATTTTATTTTTTTTTTTGGAATAAATGAATGAATTCATGCGTTGTTAATCAGTCTGTAGGACTATAGCACACAGCCCCTACATTAATGTTTAATTGAGGTTACAAATAATGTCTCATTGGCTTAGATATAACACCTAGAAGCATATGTTCTTATGCACACAAGCAAAGGATGTTGTAGCTGTATTTCTATGAAATTCTGTTGTCTTAGCTATTCTGTTACTAATAAAATAGTTTTTTTTTTCACTGCTTGTCCTATTTTGGCATAATCCCTAAATTTAACCCTTAGTTTTACTAAGGGCACGCAAATCACATGAAATTGAACTATAAATTACTATACATTTGATATGGTAATTAATTCTGAGACACTAATTTGGGCAAAGAGCACTAATGCAACTTGACTTGGACTTGCCTGTCTTGCCTCGGGACTTGACTCGAGAATTGAATGCAAAGACTCTAGACTTACTTATGACTTGCAAAACAACGAGTTGGTCACACCTCTGGTCTCTGATCATAGGAATATAGAAGTGCTTCCAACAATAACAGAACTGAGAGTAATGGAACAGAGGGAGGAAAGTTTTAAAACCTTCAGATTTAATGGGAACCAGTATGAGACCGATTCATGTAATTATTGCTAAAAAGCTTGTTTATTTCACACAGTGCTAAGTCATATGACCGTCAGACCTAAAAGGATGGTACGCGATCGGATTTAATGGTTAAAAGATAAATGGAAAAGTTTAATATTCAAAGCATGAGTCAGCTTGGATCATAAATGATGAATGTCCTCATTTGTGTGTGCTAGTGAAAAATATCTCCTTATGAAAGGCAAATGCTTGTCAGCTCTCTGGAATTATCGTTTCTTTTTGGTACACTTAATAACCTACTAAGCAACCCTAGCCACCCCAAAAACCTTCAGAAATGAAAAACGCTCAATACCCAGATGGAATCAAAATTAAAATTTGCTTTTTTTTTTTTTTTTATCATCTAGCAGCTACTGGAGTGTGACAAGTGCCGAAATAGCTATCACCCTGAGTGCCTGGGACCCAACCACCCTACCAGACCCACCAAGAAGAAAAGAGTCTGGGTACATTCTCAATCTTAGATGTCTGTAACATCTGTGGTATTTTTGCTGCATTCTCCCATGATTATTTTTCCTTCTGCCACAGATTTGCACCAAGTGTGTGCGCTGTAAGAGCTGTGGAGCCACCAAACCAGGGAAGGCCTGGGATGCTCAGTGGTCACATGATTTCTCTTTGTGTCATGACTGTGCCAAACTCTTAGCTAAAGGTCAGTGCTATTAATTCTTGATGTTTATTTTATGCTTTCAAACTTTAACTAAACTGTGTAATTAATGGTCCCCCACCTCCGCTTCCCAGGCAACGTCTGCCCATTCTGTAATAAGTGCTTTGATGACGATGACTGTGATGGCAAAATGATGAAGTGCAGGAAGTGTGATCACTGGGTCCATGCCAAATGTGAAAGTTTAACAGGCGAGTTATCAGTTTTTCTCCATATCTCTTATTTGTCATGTGACTTTATAGGGCACCATGAGACCAAACTAACAATCCAGCTCAAAAAATAATAAAACCAACTTGGTCAATATAAATTCCAAAAGCTTTGCTTCTACACTATTTTTCAAATGTTCGGGGTCTGTAAAATCTCTTTTGTTAAAAAAAAAATCTGAGAATCCTGGGGGAAAAAAAGTATCATGTTTCCACAAAAGTATCAAGCTGCACACTGTTATTTAACATTGATAATAGTGATTTTTTTTTAAAGCAAATATTAATGTGATTTCTGAAGGATCATGTGACACTAAAGACTGGAGTATGCTGAAAATTTAACTGTGCCATCACAATTTTTGTTTTTAATATATATTAAAATAGAAAGGTTATTTGAAAGTGTCCTCATAATATTACAGTTTTTACTGTAGTTTTGATAAAATAAGTGCAGCCTTGAGATTTTAAAAACATTTAAAGTCTTACCAATCATAGACTTTTGTATGGTTGTGCATTCTACAGTGTGGATGTTTCTTTAATACTACACTCTAAACATAATCTTTGCTGCTTTTATTCTTTTTTCTTTAGACGATATGTATGAGCTATTGTCTAACCTGCCTGAGACTGTGGCCTACACCTGTGTAAACTGCACTGAGCCCCATTCTGCTGAGTGGCACACTGTCTTGGAGAAAGAAATTCAGAAGTCCATGCGCCAAATTCTCACTGCCCTGCTCAACTCCCGCACATCCACTCACCTGCTTCGCTACAGACAGGTGAGTCGCCATCTGCAGCCCTAGAAGTTTTCCCCCAGCTTTATTTTCACTGCGTCACCCATGGATCGATCTTCTTTGTCTCAGGCGGTTATGAAGCCACCTGAGCTGAACCCAGAGACAGAAGAAAGCCTTCCCTCACGCCGTTCCCCGGAGGGCCCTGACCCCCCTGTGCTGACAGAGGTCTCTCCGCCAAATGATTCACCGCTCGATTTGGAGACTGTGGAGAAGAAATTGGATTCTGGACGCTATAAATCTGTGGTAAGAGTTTTTGAGAATCTCCTTTGAATCAGTTTAAAGTGAAAAAGAGAGCTTTTATGTTTCTATTCTTCTTTGAAAGATTACCTGCCGCATTTTGAACCTCTAATGCAGCAGGGTTCAGATGCCAGCCACATACTTGTGAGAGCCAGGTGTCAATTTCTGCTTCTCTCTTTCAGCTGGAGTTCAGTGATGACATTGTTAAAATCATCCAGACAGCTTTCAATTCAGATGGAGGTCAGCTAGAGAGCAGGAAGGCAAACAGCATGCTCAAGTCCTTTTTTATTCGGGTGAGAAAAACTGGTGGACACACAATAGAATGTCTTACAGTCCTACATCATTATTGATAATTGCTCTGTCACTGTTATTGTTACAGCAAATGGAGCGGACATTTCCATGGTTTAAAGTGAAGGAGTCCAAATTCTGGGAGACGCGCAAAGTCTCTCCTAAGTGAGTCTTTCCCATGTCTATCAAATGCTTTAATTTGTTTGTATTTGAATTCTTTTGTCTGAAAACATTTTCAAAACTAAACTGAGGAGCTATGTTTAGTTTGATAGTGAATAGTGGGACCAGTTATGCTATTAAATGAGCATCAAGAACAAACTCACCACTGAGTGTCTGTCTATTCTTTGCCTTTAGAGCAGAAATATCACCTTTCCATAGGGAATGCAGTCTGTATGGTCTAGTTCCATTGTTTGAGGTCGAAAGACAGTGTCACATTTCACATGGGTGCTTTGACAAGTCGTGTGGTTGGCATTTGGTTCGCTTGTTTGTCTACTTCATTTGTTACCATAAATTATTAACAGCAGTGAAGCAAGTTTTTTTTTTTTATGCGTGTGCATGCATGTCTGACATTGAATGCGGTCTCATTAAAGAGAAAACACAAATATGAATATTATTTCCCTTTGGAGTTATGGCTATCAGCTTATGAATTTTGTCATTGGCACCTTATTTCTAAATGAGCCTACCGTTCCAAAGTTTGAAGCTCAGGAAGCTTTTATTTATTATTATTTATTATTAAGAATTGTATCTTTATTTCACGAAGGATGTATTAAACCCTAAAACTTCAAAGTGTCACAAGTTGGTAAAGACATTTTACAAATCTTACAAAACATGATAAATAAGATGCAGTTCTTATAAATGCTGTAAACAAACACTAATGTTATATAACCAAGACATGGCTAACAAGGCAGTCTTTGCAGCAGTGGACTGCTTCCCAATGCTGTGTTGCCCCCTTCCTTGGATCACAACTATGCCCAGTGGCAGGAGAGGGAGGAGATAGCCAGGGCTGAGAAACCTGTGCTAATGAAAAAGATCATCCCGGCTCCCCATCCTAAAGCACCTGGAGAACCTGTCTCGCCGATTGCCCCCACACCACCACCTCCTCCACCCATGGTTGTCCATGGTGAGAAAATGTATTTAAAGCACTATAAATCCGATCGTGTATAGGAAATACTGATAAATTACATTATGTGTTAGAGTTAAATAATTACATTGTCTAAACTGAAAAAGATATAGAAGAGAAAGTTAAAGTATATGTAAGTTACATAGGAATATTTATTTTGTGTTCAGACCACAGCCCTGAAGACAGCCAGGATATTCCCCCTCCTCCTGGTGTAGGTGACAATAGACAATGTGCGCTTTGTCTGAATTATGGAGATGAGAATACCAATGTGAGTAATCACCCACAAAAAAAGAATGCATTAGCATGTGCTGATGTGGATTTATATTTCAATCATGTTCATTTTGTAAGACATTTTATGGTAATTTGTTTTCTAGGATTGTGGGAGACTGCTTTATATTGGCCAGAATGAGTGGACCCATGTGAACTGCGCACTTTGGTCATCCGAGGTGTTCGAAGATGTTGATGGTGCACTCAAAAATGTCCACATGGCAGTCAGGAGAGGCAGAAAGCTGGTACATAATATAAGTCATGTGCTGAATTTTTTTTGTTTAATTTACAGTGCCAGAATATGCATTTGTGTAATTGATTGTTACCTAAAAAGAGACTATAGGCAACAAATCTTTCCCCCATCCAAAAATAGACTGCATTATGCTTTTTCTCAGCAATGTGAAAATTGTCACAAACCTGGAGCCACGGTGTGTTGTTGTCTGACCTCCTGTACCAACAACTACCATTTCATGTGTGCACGTAAGCAGCAGTGTGCCTTTTTAGAGGACAAGAAGGTTTACTGTCAGCATCACAGAGATCTCATAAAGGGCGAGGTAAGGAATGATGCATGCAAGCAACTAATGCACTACTGATTTCATGTTTGTTATGAAGTATTGGATTTATTGTAAATAATTAACCTTATTTAAAGGTGGTGCCGGATTCAGGCTTTGAAGTTACTAGGAGGGTCCTTGTGGACTTTGAGGGAATAAGTCTGAGAAGAAAGTTTGGTAATGGGCTTGAACCAGATAACATCCACATGATGATAGGTCTGTATTTCTTTGCAAGGAGTTTATTGTTCATGAGGAATAACCTCCAGTACATCAAAATTAAATAGCACTTTTTTTGGTACAGGGTCTATGACCATTGACTGCCTTGGTATGCTAACTGAACTGTCTGATTGTGAGAGGAAGCTGTTTCCTGTGGGATACCAGTAAGTATTTGAAATCATAGTGTTGTATTTCAATAAACATAAGATGTGAAATGGAATAACCACTTGATGTATTTACACAGATGCTCAAGGGTCTACTGGAGCACTCTAGATGCCCGCAAGCGTTGTGTCTATAAATGTAGAATTTTAGTGTGCCGTCCCTCTATGACTGAAACTATTAATAACAACACAGCAGCTCAAGAAGTAAACCACACAATTGCTCATAGTCCTTCACCTGTTTCAGGTAAATATATTTAGATTTGCTATTTTCAGTCCAAAATTTTATTGGAATTATAAAAACTAACCACTTTTAAACATTTCAGCTGAGGTGGATGCTGCGTTGATTGGACTCACAGATTCCACAAAACGATCAAATGTGCCTTCCACAACAAATCCAAGGGTTTATTTTAGGAACAGACACCCAAGCTACCCTCCATGTCATCGTTCTCCCTCAACCAGACCACTTCCATCCCCAGGTAAGAATTATATACATTTACATGCTTATATTTTATATTGCTTATATTTGTAAGCTTTGTTAATATTATTCAATGTGTTTTTTCCCCATTAGATGGTTTCAGTAGTTCAGCCCATGAAATTGTGACTGTGGGTGACCCTCTGCTGAGCTCCACTCTACGAAGCATTGGATCTCGTCGACACAGCACTTCCTCCATCTCTGCTCAACAACCTAAGCAAAAGGTTTCCTCCCCTCAACAGGGAGGCAAAGTATCTATTCAGACAGGCAATTCATCTGCCCCATCCCTGTCCTTAACCACAAAGGAGACTTTAACTAGGGACACAGACAAAGGAAGGGCACCATCTGGAGAGAGATCTCACAATCGAGAGGCAAATTCATTGAACGCTGGGGCACAGCATCGACTCAGTTTTGGTTTCACTGAAAGAAAAGAAGCAACCAAAAAGCAGGCAGATGGGGAGAGTTTGAAGTCATCACAACCAGTTAGCATAAGTCAGGTGTCACCACCTCTTGGAACTGCGGTATTAACAGGGCATCAGAGAGGAAGTGGCAGTTTAAAAACCGAGAAAGGGAAACAGGCCACAAAAGATACTGACCTACCAGCCAGGGCCACTTTTATTTCCAGTCATCCACTTGCCACGCTTCCTAAGGACAAAGCTAATCCAGTCAAGGAAGGAAATGTGACATCAGTGGCTATATCAAAAGACACAGGAAAGACTGGGTCTCCACAAGCGGTTTACAGCAAAAGTAGGAAATCTCACTACTTTGCATCTGGTTCAGCAGCAGTGAAGCCACTCTGGTCATCTGGTGCCAAGGTGGGAGAGGAGGACATAAAGCGTGGCTTCCAGGCAAGTGTTCCTGTCACTGCTAGTCATGGAACCTCTAGCACCAAAGAAAAACACTCCAAAGTCAAAATGAATGTGAGCAGGGATGTTTCAAAAGAAAGAAAAGAGACTGCTAAAAACCAAAACCCAGTTCTTAACAGCAACTCTAAAAGCAGTAATATCAAAACACAAGGTCAGGGTCCACCTCCTCACAACAGTAGCAATAAAGCCACAGCACTCAGCAGCAACACGGGGTCTAGCACAGTGGAAGTAAATATATTTGATCAGAAAGAAATGGAGAAGCCATTAAAATCCAAAGAGAAATGTAGCTTAGAGAAAAAGCATAGTTCAGCCATTGATGCTATTCAGCCGAAAGCAGGGTCTGAAAGAGGTATAAGGGCACCACAGGTACACTCTAAATCAAGTAAGGAAGTTACTCCAGTGGTGAAGAAACACAATGAGAGGCTGCCTTTAATATCTCAGAAAATGGATCCTAATGGAACCAAAGCTGTCAGCATTCCCCCTAACACAAACACATACAGTTCTGTCACCCCTAGCGGCCAGGGCCCCCAAAGGAGGTCCTCTCGAGCTATGGTTTTCTCCCCATCTGCAAGCTCTGAAAGCTCCGAATCAGACAGCCACACTCACCCAGATGATTCTGAGGAGCACCTTATGGACCAGCAATGTGCAGATGTTGGGGAGGACCATAATTTAGAGGATGAAGGCAGTGTTGATAAGCACCATGAGGAGGATAGTGATGGTTCGGCAGGTTCAGCAAAGCGCAGATACCCAAGGCGGAGTGCCCGTGCTAGATCAAACATGTTCTTTGGGCTAACCCCATTCTATGGTGTGCGATCATACGGTGAGGAAGACATACCGTTCTACAGAACTGGTGAAATCTCCATGAAAAAGCGCACTGGGAGCAGCAAGCGTTCAGCTGAAGGACAAGTTGATGGGGCAGATGATATGAGCACATCTTCTTCTGCAGACAGTGGAGAGGATGAAGAAGGAGGAATTGGTTCAAATAAGGATGCATATTATTACAACTTTACACGCACTATAATAAACCCAAACTCTGGTCTTCCACCTATTGCGGGTATTGATCAGTGTTTGGGAAGAGGGTCGCAGATCCACAGGTTCTTGAGGGACCAGGCAAAGGAGCAAGAAGATGATAGTGATGAGGTGTCAACAGCAACCAGGAATTTGGAGCTGCAACAGATTGGCCAGCTGGATGGTGTGGATGATGGTTCTGAGAGTGATGTTAGTATAAGCACCAGCAGCACAACCACTGCTACTACTTCGTCAACACACAAAAGTTCATCAAAAAGAAAAGGTAGAGAAAGCAGGACAGAGAAAATGAGCATCGACTCAGGGAAGGAGACAGAAAATACCCCAAGTGCGAACAGTCGTGACAGTCGTAAAAATCAAAAGGATAACTGTCTTCCATTAGGGAGTGTGAAAACACAAGGCCAAGATCCCCTTGAAACTCAACTTTCACTCACCACAGATCTCCTCAAATCTGACTCCGATAACAACAACAGTGATGACTGTGGTAACATCCTACCCTCTGATATTATGGAATTTGTACTCAATACCCCTTCAATGCAGGCTTTGGGACAGCAGACTGAAGCTCCTTCTACCGAACCATTCTCTTTAGATGAGAATTACGGGGTGGATGTTAACCAAAGAAAGGACATGCTTTTTGAAGATTTCACTCAGCCACTGGCCAGTGCTGAACCTGTTGAGAGTGGAGTGAACACTTCCATTGCTGTTGAAGAGTCATATGGTCTACCCCTTGAGCTGCCCTCTGACCTCTCTGTGTTGACAACTCGTAGTCCCACTGTAAATAATCAAAATCACAGCTCGCTGATCTCCGAAACCTCTGACCGCACCATGTTGGCTCTGGCCACAGAGGAATCAGGAATTGAGAAAAGCGTGAAGAAACCAAGAACAGGGTCCAAAGTATCCAGCAAAAGCCCACAAGACACATGTGCAGATTCCCAGGTTTCAGAAGGTCACATGACTCCAGAACACTTCATTCCTCCACGCATTGATGGTGACCATATCACGAGTCCTGGAGTAGCACCTGTGGGTGAGACAGGGAACCAAGATCTGACAAGGAATAGTAGCACACCAGGTCTTCCCAGTTCACCCACGTTACCTCTCCAGAGTCAAAAGTTCATCCCTGCTGCCACTGTTAGCACAGGTCCATCTCCGATTGCAAGCTCTGCTGTTCAAGCTACCGCCTCTCAATTGAAGCCTGGCCCAGAGAAACTGATAGTCCTCAATCAGCATCTGCAGCCACTCTATGTATTGCAAACACTTTCCAATGGTGTAACCCAAAAGATCCAGATTGCACCATCTGTTAGTGCAACAGGTGTCATGAACACTAGTGCCTCTGTCTTGACAGGCCTCAGTGGCAGCATCTCTACCTCTCAGTCCATTTTTCCTGCTGGCAGCAAAGGTTTAGTGCCTGTTTCTCATCACCCACAAATCCATGCATTCACAGGCACCACTCAGACAGGTTTCCAGCCAGTGATTCCTAGCACCACGTCAGGCCTTCTCATAGGAGTCACCTCCCACGATCCCCAGATTTGTGTGACACAGGCAGGAAATAGGCATGATCATGCCTCTAGTGTTGCAATGGTATCTAGTCCTTCATCTATTACCCCAGCTCCAACTATGCTCCCCTCTGGACATGGCAAGAAACGCCTAATTTCTCGTCTTCAGAGCAATAAAAGCAAAAAACAGGCTCGTCCAAAGACCCAACACAAACTTGCTCCTGATGTTGGTCCCAATATGGCCCTTATAAACTTGTCACCTTCACAAATTGCTGCTGGAATCCCTCCTCAGACAGGCCTGATGGAACTGGGCACTATAACTGCAACACCTCATCGAAAGATACCTAACATTATAAAACGGCCAAAGCAAGGGGTGATGTACTTGGAGCCTACTCTCCTTCCACAGCCCATGCCCATTTCAACCACAGCTCAGCCTGGCATGCTGGGACATGATTCTTCAACTCACCTGCTTCCATGCACTGTGTCAGGGCTCAACACCAGTCAGTCAGTTTTGAATGTGGTGTCTGTGCCTCCCACGGCACCTGGAAACTTTTTGGGTGCGAGCTCTGTATCGTTGAGCACCCCAGGTCTCATTAATTCAACTGAGATCACAGGATCTATAAGTAACCTTCTTATCAAAGCCAACTCTCACAACCTGGGCCTTCCAGAACAACAGATGGTTCTTCATTCAAGAACCCCCATGATGTCTCATCTTGCTAATACTGCCCAGACATCCATTGCCAGTAGCATCTGTGTGTTTCCCCCAAACCAAAGCATAAGCATGTCTATCAACCAGCAGGTGGAGAAAGAGGGTTGCATTCATCTCCAGCACCCAGTCAGTCGAGTCCTGTCAGATAAAACCCTTGACCCAAATGTCAATTCAGCTGGTCAACTGGCTCTTGCCCCTAATCCCATCGCTCAAGATCTGAACAAAAGTCATGTTGTTGGTGTCCTCACTCAGAGTTCACGAACTTCTCCCATTTCTCGACCACCACATCAGCAACAGTCCTCAAAGTTACCTGCTGGAGCAGCATCCACAGCCATTTGGAAGGGAAAGCAAAAGGCCAAAAGACCTCGGCCAAGCCCAGATAAGAGCAGTGGAAAGAAACTCAAAGGACTCCACTCAGATACACCAACTGTTGACACATCTGCAATTCAGCTATCATACTTACCAGGGTAAGAGCCTGACATTTTATAAGGCATATTGCTTAATTTTGGAATAAAAATGTTTAAACATGCTAAAAATTATGTCTATTGCAGGGACCGGGAACTTTCATCGCCTGAGCCAATGGATACAGGGCAGTCAAATGAAATGGGTTCAAAAACAAAGTAAAGCATAATAAAGATCAATCACAACTTTTCAGTTTACTTGGTTGCATCTGACCTATCAAAAATGTTTTTTCCTCTTCACAGTGACTCTGCAACTAAGACAGCTGATTCTTCACCTCTCAAACGTAAAACCACGGACACTCGTGATGAGAAGCCAAAGACTGCAGGTGGGTAAAATGTTAGGCTTGACTGTCCATCTAAATTCAATGTAGCAGCCCTAATGGTGCATTTTTTTTTGCCTCATTTTTTTTTTTTATTACAGGACTGCCTAGTAAGGGTGATGGGAAAGGATCTAATGCATTTTCAGTGGAAACACCTGATCAAAGGGACAGTGGCAGAGACTCCTCTCTGGACTACAAGCCCAAGAAAGGGCTCATATTTGAAATCTGCAGTGACGATGGATTTCAGATTCGCTGTGAAAGTATTGAGGGTAAGTGAGATCTAGATAATAAAGTGTAATGCAGTTATAGACTCAGTAAGGAGTGTGATGTTGTGTTTTGTTTGGTAATTACAGTCAGTCTTCTGTGAAATTAATGACCTGTTTCCTGTTTCTTTCCAGAGGCCTGGAAGTCCCTGACAGATAAAGTGCAAGAAGCCCGGTCCAATGCTAGACTCAAGGCACTTTCATTTGATGGTATAGACATATTAGAGCAGTTATTTTAATCCTTGCACATATTTGTTTTCTGAATTTAACAAGCACATCTTGTATTTCACATTCTCTCTCTCTTTCAGGAGTAAATGGGTTGAAGATGCTCGGTGTGGTTCACGATGCTGTAGTGTTTCTACTTGAGCAGCTATATGGAGCCAGGAATTGCAGAAACTACAGATTCCGCTTCCACAAACCTGAGGAGTCAAAAGATCCTCCTGTCAACCCTCATGGATCTGCCCGTGCTGAGGTGTACCACAGGTGTGTGGTTGATGTTCATTTTGGCAATACTGAAAATCTTAAACCCTACTACAATGGCGAATTTAAAGTTATGTTTCTGAACACTCTAATTGACTTTTTTCGGCTTGATTACATTTTTAGGCGATCAGTTTTGGACATGTTTAATTTCCTGGCCTCCAAACACCGTCAGCCTCCTGTCTATAACCCCCAGGAAGAAGAAGATGAGGAGATGCTGCAGAAGTCTGCTCGGTGAGTAACCTTACTTGTCCTGTTCTGGCCTCCTTTACATTTGTTGATTAAAACATCACAACACCTGTTTTTTCCATAGACGGTCCACCAGCATGGACTTACCACTGCCTATGAGGTTTAGGCACCTAAAGAAAGCATCCAGGGAAGCCGTGGGTGTCTACAGGTATAAAAGCTTTCTATTTAAACCAAAAATGGTTTGATTGAGGAATGAAAAGCGTGCATTTTTGTTGCATACCATCATTTGCTTCCCGTATATTGCTTGCAGATCAGCCGTACATGGCAGAGGTCTGTTCTGCAGGAAAAACATTGACGCTGGAGAGATGGTGATCGAGTATTCTGGCAATGTCATTCGTTCTGTCCTCACTGACAAGCGGGAGAAATACTATGACAGCAAGGTAGAAATCTAATGCTTACTCTATCAGTGCAATTAATTTTAAAACACCAACAACGCTGATGTTCCTCATGGATTTGTCTTTTTTTGTTTTTACTTAGGGCATTGGGTGCTACATGTTCCGTATCGATGACTATGAGGTTGTGGACGCCACCATGCATGGCAATGCAGCTCGATTCATTAACCACTCATGTGAGCCCAACTGCTACTCCCGCGTGGTCAGTGTTGATGGTCAGAAGCACATTGTCATTTTCGCCACACGTAGAATCTATAAAGGCGAGGAGCTCACGTACGATTACAAGTTCCCCATCGAAGAACCAGGCAATAAGCTGCCTTGCAACTGCGGGGCAAAGAAGTGTCGCAAGTTCCTCAATTGAAAGCAAACTCACAAGCTAATGCTGTCTGTGAATGCTATCAAGAGGTTTTCTTGCCAGGGAAGAGACATTTTAAATGTTTTTTGTTTGTTTGTTTGTTTTTTTCACTGAAGCAGGCTCAGGTTATCAGAAGGTTAATGGTATTGTGCCTCTTAAGTTGGCGGAGCGGAGTCGCAATGGAGAAGATTGCCCTTGTGTCCCCTTTATTAATGCCCAATTTAAGAGATTAGTGCCCCTCATTCTTAACTTTTGTATCAGATCTTTTATTTTACCGTTTAGTTTTTGTTAAAAAAAAAATTTAAGTAACTTTTTAAAAAAGTTTTACATTTGTAATAAGTCGAGTCTGGCCTGCCCTTATTTACTGAGTGTGACAAATTATTGAAAAATTGCCACATTGTTCCATTCTACACCAAAGTGCAATTTTGGAAGGGAAAGATTTAATGTTTTAGATTGACGGTACATAATCTTTTTTTTTTTAGCCTTACCTGTTTAGACATATCTTACTTTTTGAATGTACATCGAAGCCTTCAGAGCATCCGTGGTCGTCCTTGCTAAAGCTGGGCCTGATTCTCTGTATGGAAGACACTGTAAATATCTCATAGGAGAGATGATGAGGGGAAACACTAGGGGGAGCAGTGGTCCCAGGAATAGTTTTGAAGAAAAATGGTAAATGTTCTTTTCTTGTCAATGGTAGGAAGAAATGTGTTATGAAGAGTAGGCAATGAAGTGCTTATGGGATGTGCGGCTGGCAGGTTGAGATCCTGGTGGACTGACTAATGGACCATTTCTGAGATCTGGGGGACGAATAAAGTGCTTTTATTTACTATCTGTTTTTATAGTAATTCAGAGAGAGCAAGTAGCTTAATTGTATTGTATTGCAAAGAAGTATAATTTGCATGTTGTAACAAAATCTCATAGGATTTTAGTGAGTCTAGTTGTTATTACCAGTTACCAGCTATTGTGTCTCACCATTAGGGAGTTTTTTTTTTAACTTACTCTCTAGGCCCGTATTTGTGTAAAAAATTATAAGATTACGTTTTTAAGGCAGTTTAAGAAGTATTTTTGTTGTTTCATGTCACTGACAGAAATATCATTCGTTGAATAATGTAAATATGTATATTTTTCTATACAAATGGCTAAAAAAAGCACTCATTGGTGAATAGCACTTAACAATGGTATTTATATTTTTTATAATACATTGTATTTATTTTATCAACATTTTTGTAGGAAAGAATCAATATAGAACACTAATGGTTTGTTTTTATAGCACTCTCTCAAGATTTTGTTTTGTTTTTTAGCCCAAATGTTTCTTTCTATTCCAAAGATTGAAGCAGTTACTGTTCCCACAGAGTACGGTCCACCAGTGGCTCTCATTGCCAAGCCAGGTCAAGCATTGACATTTCAAATTGGTGTGTAGGTTAAGTGAGCTTTTTCTAAGTGCAGATCGATTTCAAGTGACTCTCCTCTTTTTTTTTTTTTTTTTTTTTTTTTTCACCAGCCTTAAAATCACATGCAAGAACAGCCCATCTTCCCTTAAAAGTCCCTCTTTGCATTGGAGGAAAGATGCATGAAATCCTTCTCTAGCATTCTAGCAACTGACAAGTCCCAAAGTCTATTCCATATATTTTGTTATATCAAAATATTTTCTTAGAGATTGGTGTAATGCAAGGAATCGCCACAGAGGCTATCCCGTGTAAAACTACTTGTAAAGCACTATATATATAGAGGAGGAGAGGGCGGAGGGCTCTTGTTTCCTCATGTTCTTGTGCACTGAAGATCAGTCTTCTTCCCAGTCTTCAACACATGTTGCCTTGGCACTGCATGGACGCTCCAGCCAGCCATTCAGTCAATGCACATTATTTGCTCGTGTCATCTCTTCGCTTTCTTGTAGACGTCCACACTCCCCACACCTTTTCCCATCTGGGCCGTTTTCAGAGCTCGAGTTTAGTTTAACCCCTATTTGAATAAGGCTAAGACAGATGTGGCTTTTGTTTACTTTTGTGGATGTTCTGTGGATTGCTCTTCCATGGTTCTTCCGTCTTTCAGATCAGAAGTTTGGTGCCTTCTCTGTAAATGTAGTTTTTTGGGTGTTTAGAACTTGTTCGGACAGTCAGCTGAGGAGCTCCAGACTATGGAGAAACATTCAAAGCTGTTTTAACTAGGGCACAAACAGATTCCACTTAAAATTTGAGACTCGTTTTATGTCTTCTGTTAAGTTATGATGGTTTTTAAAGGGATGCTGTAGCACAAGAATGGCTTGGGATCTGTACATACCTCTAGACGAAGCTGCTTTGTGCGACCGTGGCTTCCTTAGTGAGCCGCTTTCAAGGCCAGTTCCTCTGTGTCTAATTGCCTCGTAAGTTTAACTCTAAAACAGTTTTTTTTCCTTGGCCACTGCAGACCCCCTCCAGCCTTCACTGTACCTGGCTGCAATAATTTTGACTTTTCCAATCCCAGCATTTCACTTTTGACTATGGCACTGAAGATCAGAGTTCTGTACGTTTCCTCACATTGAACATTTGTTGGCTGCTGCCTCATATTCGTATACCTGTTTATACTGATCAGAATTTGTGGTTTAGCCATCTTTTTCAGGGATTCTTGTGGGGGTCTCGGAACTTTCCTCTCGCCCCGGCACCCCTGTGGAACAGGACGTGCTGAACTCTGCAGCTAGGCCGTTGTTGAATGTATTGTCAAATTTTGTTTTGTTTTAATTTTGATTCTTTTTTTTTTTTTTTTTTCAACATGAAAGGCTGGGAAGATACGGGACAGCTTTTTATTGCATAAAATAGGAGGATTATACAGCAGGGTTCTACAGAAACTATTGCTCAGTCTAACGAAATAATAAGATTTTTATTTTATTAATATATTTTTTTTGTAATGCAGTTACTAATACTAAGGGCTTTGTAATAGACTCCTGCACAGACATCAATACAACGTCAGATGCTCCATAAACTGGTATAACAGCGCTCGGTCAGTGTTTCAGAAGCAGACATGGTCTGTGGTTTTCCTGGACTTTACTCTTCCACACCACGCAAGTGGTACCACACCTTCTCCTGTAATTATAATCATCAGTAAATATGTATACAAAATATACATGGATATATTTAAACTAAACGTGTATGAATAGTAACTTGTACTTCAATATCTACACAATATACGGAATGGACAGACAAACTTAGTAACAGTAGCAAACAGCAGCTTCATAATGGTTAATTGCAATGTTCAGTGTATAATCTATAATGGTTTTGTGTTACAGATAAACTTTAGAGTAACTAATGTGCATCATTTTAATATCAAGATCAAGTACCAGTTTTCCTGTGCCTGTGTATGTTCCCTCAATGGAGCATTGCAGTTTTTTTGTCTTTGTTTTAACTTTCATTTTATTTTATTTTTTTCGGAAAGGAGCGGTATTTATATTATGAAACGAGTTCATGTAAAATGTGGTTGTAAACTTTTTGAGCATTGATAATTTGTTTGCATTTGATGTTGTAATTGGCTTTATTTTACTCTGTACATTTTTAACAGTTTGTGGACATCAGGACAAAATGTCCTTGCCTAAACCCAGCTATGTCCACCTATACCTCTCTCTCCTATTGGATCTTAAGTTGTACTTTTTCTTATGTGATGTTCTGTAATGAGTAATGGTTACCATTCTATTTATTTATTTCTGCAAACATCTCTAGATGTACACTGAGGTAAAACTCCTGAGAGCAGGTGACTGCGCTCCCTGTTTTTGGAATTTTAACATGGTTCACTTTGTACAGAAATGAGTTGTGGACCATCGGAATTACTTTAGGAGTCAGAAAGGTCTTGAGAGGGAGAGATTTGAACTCCTTTCTCTTGGTTCCTCAAAGATCCTTTGTCTTACCAACACTTCCTTTCCCCTGTAGCTTGAAGAGATCATGTTGATGTTAATACAGACAGTTTTAAGGTTTTTATTTCTTGTTTTTTCCTCCAAGTTGCCCCATCAGTGTTTTACCATTTTACAGAAAAATGAAGGAAAATCTAAATCTTAATCTAAAATATTCAACCACAAACTACTTAAGGATGAATGTATAATGAGGAAAATAATTGTACATAACAACTGTAAAAAGGAAAATTTCTAATCATGTTTATTTTCTATGCACTTTTTTTATTTAAGTGATAGTTTAAATAATAAACATGTCTTGTTTACTCAAACTTGATATCTTGTCTTTTTACCTCCCTAGTATTAATTAAGTATTTTCCTGGTTCTGGACTGGACTGGACTGGTAAAAAAAAAAAATGGGAATTTTGCAGCAATTTGGGACCCCCAAAAAACCTAAAAATCCTGATGAACCTTTTTCAACTAAGAACTTTTTGTGCAATGGAAATTTTCAGTGTTAAAAAAACTATAGGAGCTAAAAAAACATTGTTTTTGTGTTGAATAATGTTGTTCAGAAACTTGACCCAACCAATCATGTTAACCAACACGAAGGAACTACAACAGATAAAGAAAAAACAACAACAACATGAAAAGTAATGTGCTATTTCTGTCTACGTGTAGCACCTACAACTCTGCATTTAACATCTGAAGGATCGCATTGAAAGAGTTTATTTTCAACAGTTTATTCCTTATTTCAGTCTGCTATAAACTGGAAGTGTAAAAAATTTGGTCATCCTGTCATAATTTAAAACATATCTTGGTTTTACATGCAAAGGATTTTTTTTTAACTGTACAGCATCAAAAAAACAAAGGCCATGCTTCGTTTTAATGGATGGAATGATTAAAAAGTAGTCATGATGCAAGAAAGAAATTAATCTAACATTACTAAGAACACCGTAAGTTTTTACTGAAACCATTCACACCAATAGATCAAGAAAAGGGTGTCTAGTTTCAGCCAGCTGTTCATAATGTGAAGTACCTGGTCTCATGAAACCCTACAGACAACAAGGAGCCACTGGCAGTTTCCCTGAAGTAGTTTATGAGCCATTAGATTTAAAAAGCTGAATAAGTGTTCTAGAAGGCCTGCATATCCCTAATGGGGCAGCTTTGCTTTGTCATCTAAATAAAGTTACCAAAGTAACTAGAACCATGTGTCTGAAGTGCCACCCACATCAACACATCCAACCATCTTTCATTCTGCCTGCAGATTTTCACTGTTCCTTTAAACTCCGAAATAACCACATCATTTTCCAAATGCAATCAGGATTTATTTTTTCTCTTGATGTGGCGACAATAAATCCAGAAGATTTGTTTATAGAAAGTGGTCATATCACATGATCATTGACAATGTTTAGAAAGTATGCTTTGTATTGTTAAAGCAAGAATAGCTCAATCTCTAACTTGACCACAGGGCTGTAATCCCCAAACGGTTTATTTCTCACAAATTCGCCGGCCACAATGAACTGGCATCATTCCTTTGTAAACCCCACTCTAATTAAATACACACGGGTCTCGCCAGACTGTTCACTGGCGCCCAAGACCCCTTCTCTAGGGCTCTACTGTATCAGATACTGTTTATGCTTATAAAGTTGGACAAGCTACAAACATTTCGTCTCCGTCCCTTGGATGATCCCTCTTTCTCCCTCCCCATCTCCCAGCCTCCTGATTTCTAATTGGCTTCCAATAGCTTCCCATTTCCTCTGAAGACTAGGAGTGCTCACTTTTTCCCAGACGCCTTGGACGGCAAAGAAAAGAGTTTCACTGCTCGTTTCTTTTTCGCCTGCTCAATCCTGTCAATCCAGTGAAGATTCAAAAAACATAAATGGTGAGTTTAATCTTTTTTCCCCCCATAGCTAAAATTAGTTTAGTCATGAGGGGTCTGACTGCTTTCACTAATAGTGTCAGTTATTTTGATTTGTTTGTATAGGAACATTCTTAAATTGTTTGTGTAGACCGTTTACCATTTAGACATTTTACTGCAGATAACTATATTATTTCACTTTGACTACAAGTAATTTTCTTTACTATGGAAAAAAACATCAGTGTCTCTCTAAATGGAAAGATTATCAAAGCTCTTACGTAACTTTTGTTTTTGTCAGGATTGTTTATTATTACTGCTCACTCCGAATCTCAGTTCGCTCATTTACTTCGAGTGTTTCCTGCAAATCACATTTCTAAAGGCAAATATTCAAAAACTTAAGAAATTCACTTTTCTTACAATACCTAATACCATTTGTGTACCAATGTCTACTTTTAATTTACCAGTATGCACCATTTAAGGGTCAATAAGGTATAAAATATATTCCTTTTAAAAGGTTGCTGCCCCAGTGACAGCTTCTGTCCCCTTTATTTTCTGAGAGTGAACTAATTTATGAATAATGGTAGTGCAGACCCATTTATAATGCACTGAAATTTCAAAAATAAGCACAGAAGGGGAAAGCTGATCCTTCCCATATTTCAACCTAAAGTTTAATTTTTATTATAGTATAAATTATGCTGTTATATTAAGAGAATGAACCCCAATGTTAATATTTTGTTGCAATAATATTATGGCAGTCCTGTACACAATAACGCAATGCTTCAGTAATAAACAGCGTGAAGCATACTAGTGAGTAATGTGCTTTGTTTGGAAACTGGAATGAGGGTATTCTGTTACAGTTCTGCACTCTTTGGCAGTCATTCCTCTTATGTCCTAACATGGCTCACAGTTTGAGCTGCTCTAAGCATCGAGAACCAAACTACATAAACAAGGTCCTGAGAGATAACTGTCCAGATGTCCTTGAACAGATGTTTCTATTGAACTAAAGATACCAGTGCTTTAACTGATTCTGCTACACTTTTTAAGAATGCTTTGTTGATCTGGTTGCATTTCTCAAGGTAAATCATCAGCAGTTTCTCTTCAACTTATAAGAAACAGCTGTTTGACAGATGGCAGACTTGAACAGAACCTGCTGATTTACGGCAAGGCATAAAATCTTGGAAATGCTTCGTTCCAGGCAGAATTACGAGAATGTACAAGTCCATGTTGCACAGACTGTGTGTGTTTGAGGCCTGATTATTGACTGCCTTCAGCACCTCATCTATGACAGATGGTTGACAGTAAAATGTATTATAGTAATTAGCATTATCGTTATTCACCAACTAACTATAAAAATTAGGTTTTCAACCCCTCACACTGCAGATGATTTCCAGTTTACTGAGCTTTTGTAGGAAATGTGAATTACTATATAAATCTACAGAGACTGCATATTATTACAGCAATATTTCCCCTAATGGTGTCTCTCTTTTTATATTGGAAAATATTGCTGATTTGTTTAGTGTTGGAGCTCCCTGCATGCTCTGCAGTGTGAATAACTTTAAGTTCTTACTGTTATAAGCAATTCTTGTGTTGATTATTTAACAATTATGTTGATGGAATTTATTGGTTGCACAAGACTATTTGCAATAAATGAAGAATCTACTTCATATTAGCTGACAAAATGGGAATAGTTCACCCAAAAAATAAACCACCATCATTTACCCTGCCTTATGCATTTCAAACTTTCTTATATAAGAATATTCTGGCCAGGACTAAGGTTGTCAGACTCTAAAATAAACAAAATCACTATAACAGAGATCCATGACTTAATAATTGAAATATGTATTCCAAGTCAGAATTTTGGTACTTTTATGGTGCTGCTTCATCTTTTAAAGGCTTTTTAAAGGCTTCACATTTAAAGGCTATCAGACATGAATTCTTAAGCAATATTTCTAAGTCTTCTTCATCTGAATTTACACTTACACCGCAGAGCTTGTGCTTTAGTAATTATGATGTACTGTCAAATTTCCCTTGGCATACTCACCCTATTGACTGGGAAGTGAGATCATGCAACTCTCAGAGTTGTGCTTTACTGCTTTTCACATTATGTTCAGACTTCATACCATATACATCTATTTTCAGTCTCCCTAATGCTGAAATCGGCTTGAAACAAGATACAAGTTTATAACTTTTGCTTTCAATTTTTTTCTTTTCTCCACAGACTGAGCAATGAGATCTCTGCAGACACGGCCTCTTTCCTTGCTGCTTGTTATTGCAGTGCATTGTTCTAACTCACTCGAAGACAACAAGATCCCCAGTTTGTGCACAGGAAGCCCAGGCATCCCAGGATCCCCTGGGTTGCATGGCAGCCCCGGTCAGCCTGGCAGGGATGGACGAGATGGTCGTGACGCTCAAGCCGGAGAGAAAGGGGAAAGAGGAGACAGAGGAGAACCAGGTACAAAAATAACATCCTCACTGATGTTTTCCTCACCTTCTCCTCTCATATAGAGTGCTGCAGGGATGATAGCAAGGATTTTTTAAGGAAATTACTATCACTCTGGTTCCCTTATTACTTCCCTTTATTACTGATTATGATATTCACAAATGAACACAACTTGAATTTTAAAGCCTAAATCCCATTGCTAAATGTAGGCTGCAAAGAAACTAGACCACTGCATAACTTTAACATCACCACGATTAAGCTACCCACAATCACGAGCTTGTGTTAACCACAGACCTCATTTCAGTCATTCAACCAAAAACACATTGACTTCAGAATGATGGAAGTGGAAGTGCTAAAGTGCTCATTCCCAGGTTTTGGCCTACAAAAAAAGTGTCATCCCTTGCAGTATCTAATGAATGTCAATAATAAAACATGAAAATCCCATGATGCTTATCACAGGTCATCCGGGGGAGAGGGGCCTTATGGGAGACAGAGGAGATCCAGGAGAAAAGGGAGAGAGAGGAACCCCGGGCGAGTGTGCGGTGGCCCCCAAATCAGCTTTTAGCGCCAAACTGTCTGAATCCCGCACAAACCCATTGGCGGTAGGAGATGCAGTGCGTTTTGACAAAATCATTCTGAATGAGCAGGGGGATTACAATCCCGAGACGGGACGATTCACCTGCAGAGTGCCGGGCGTCTACTACTTCGCTGTTCATGCCACAGTGTACCGCTCCAGCTTGCAGTTTGACCTTATAAAGAACGGACACACTGTGGCGTCCTACTTTCAGATCTTTGGGAACTGGTCCAAACCAGCCTCGCTGTCTGGAGGAACACTAGTGCACCTGATTCCAGGAGATCAGGTGTGGGTGCAGATGGCCCTGGGCGAGTACACCGGCTTTTACTCCAGTTCGAAGACAGACAGCACTTTCACTGGTTTCCTAGTGTACTCGGACTGGAAAAACTCTGCTGTTTTTGCATAGATTAGACACTGCAAATAACTTTCTGTCCGTCTCATGCAGGTTTTATGAATTAGTAAAACACTTTCATGGGTAAGACAAAGGCCTTTGATTGGCCTTCATTTGCAATAATTTCATTAGAATCAGTTATGATCAGTATTGCACAGATGATATAAGCACATGTAGTCATACAGAGTATAATTACAGGAGTATTTCCATGCAAGTAATTCAAGATTGAAAGTCATTAATGTCACTACTACTTTGGAAATATGAAATAAAAAAATGAAAATACTAAAAAAAGAAAACCTTCTGCTGTTTTTACAGAAAATGTTTATTCTGATGGCCGTGTATATTTTGTGAAAAAGCACAATAAATACTTTCCAACACGTCTCTGGAATATGACTTCAGTAAAAAATGACTCTCATAATTACCTAATTCGTCAGTAAATGTTACAAGGAAAAGCCATTTCTACTGCCGGGAAACTGTGAGCTGCGGTTCAGGTTTCATCATGGTGCATTTATAGCAATACTTAAGCTTTAACAGGAAATGCTGTAATTATTTATTCACTCTCATCTTGTTCCGAACCTGAATGAAGGCTGGTCACACCAAGAATGATCATTTTAGTTAACTATATTAGCATCACACCAATGCAGAAACACATTGTGTTAATTTATTTTTAACACGTGCTGCAGTTGTGTCATCTGCAAAAATGCTCGAGCTCTTTAAATTTTTGTGGATTCTGATTGGCTGTCAGTGTTGGTATCAATCATCAGCCCAGGAATTTTTTTTTTTTTTTATCGCCGTTATAGGCATAGTTGTGGTATGAACTCTGCTATCTTGTAAAATATAGATTTGTTTTTTTTTTTAAACTATATATTGGTATGAATTGTGTTTTACTGTTGTTCGCTCTATGGAACACAAATGGATATTTCTGAAGAATGTACAGTTCCATTACAATTGCAATGAATGTGGACTTTAGGACTTTCAAGCTTCAAAATGGATGCAGAAGCATCATAAAAGTGTAGATGCTTTATATACTGGAAATCTGCGTGAGGGCAAAAATTTTCCACACACATTCATTATGGTCACATGGATTCACTTTGTTGACCAACAGGAAGATGTTTATTTCAGAATTGACGTCTGAGTAAGTGGTAATTACTTTGGTATTGACAATAGAGCTTCTTTGCCAGTTTCGCTAATATGACTAAGCTTTAAAATACAAACTGTATGTTTATAGAAAGCCAGTATCCATGATTTGTGTTTGGCCTCTGTGTGCTGAGCCAGGCAGTTAACAAACCTTATTTTACAGACAAAGCCTGTACTTTGTTTAAACGAAACAGACCCTTGTCTTTCTTTCTCTCATTCTCTCTTCCCTTTCGCCACCTTTTCTGCATGTTTTTGTTTTAAGACGAGCAGTTCCAATTTTCCCCAGGCTTCTGGCAGAGACGTCCACGGAATGTTTTCGCAGTAACACTGAGAATAATGAGAGGTACATTTGTATCCTCCCTTTGTGCAGTTCATTTCCATGAGGTCATGGCCTTCCCCCTTCACAGCTGTTAGCAGAGCTCTTCAACCAGATAAAAACGAGCTCAGAAGGGCGTTTGAATCAGAGTCCAGAACTCCCAAATACTTTCATCATTACTGTTCTCAACACTATTTATTGGTCTTAATGGAAGGCTTTGATAGAGCCGATTTAACAGGCATATAAAACATCAAAACAGTGTCTAAAGGTCCAGATTCTAAAAGCAATCTGAATTGCACACCAGATTTATTTGCAAAAATGTGTTTTAAGGATAATTTTTTATGTTTTTTTTTCTGCCATGATAATGCAAAGTGGAATAAATTATGTATGTGATATTAGTAACTGAGTGGCACTGAATACTTAAGTCAGTACTCATCTAAATCGCACAAATGAATAATGACTAACAATTAAATGATATATCTTTTGCATATATATGCAAATATAGGCTATATGTATATACATTTATATACCATGCCATGTACACAATCTACTATATAGTACATGTCCTAAAACTTTACAAAACCTAAACTCAAGATAAAGTAAATTCTTTTTAGTTATTTGGTTGTTGTTGTTTTTTTTATATTAAATAACACCACAGATACCGAACGTGTTATCATTTAGCGCTAATGCTTTTGTTACTAAACATATTGTGTTTACATTTTTATTAATATCAGCAGAGGGCGTCCTTTCATTATCCACGAGGACTGCCCGTGTGTTACAGATTAAGTTCCCAATTCATATTTTTGTTCATATATTTGGTTTAATAACAGCAGAGGGCGTTCTTTCTCCATCACAACCACGCTAATGAACGATAATTGCATACAGAAACCATATGCATGGCCTAGTTCAAAAACACTTCCCTAAGAAAGAACTGGGTAAAATAAACTAGGTTATTGTTAGGTTTAGGATTATAACTTAGTTATTACCCAGTTATTGTCATTACTATAATAAGAATGTACATGTACTGCTTCCACAAAATTAGCCTCTTTTTAGTTACTCTCCATTTACTTAGTAATTGCCAAATCTTTGTGGAATTTTGTGTATAATGGAAGGCGTAATGGAAGTCCCCTGTGCAGTGGACGTCTTGTGTGGGTGTGAGGAACTGGTGTTTTCCCCGTTCTCATTCTCAGAGACAGGAACGTTCCTATTGACCCCGAGACTGGACTTCCTATTTGTAAAATAAACTCATATTGGTTCAGTGGGCCTGGGGCCAGACACACTGTGAATTGGATGACCTCTCTGAACTGAGCGGAGTCTATTCTAGCTTTGCTATACTTAGAGGACTATATCCATGGCATGAGTATCAGGGTCCCAAGTGCTTGTTTTTCAGTAAGTTTATAGAAATGTTGAGGGTACAGTATCACGCTTTTGCTCTTTCTAAAGGCTACAACAGTATTGAATTTCAAGATGAACAGTCTAATTGTGAGATTCATCGTAAAGTTACACAAAAATGAAAATTCTGTCATCAATTACACACCGTCATGTCGTTTCAGACTCGTAAGATTTAGGTTAATATTTGTAACAAAACATTTATTTCTGTCCTTCCATTGAAACTAACCAAAAGGCAGAAGATACAATAAGGTCATAAAGGCATTAAAACATCAATAATATTAATAAAACACTAAACTGAGCAAACTTTACAGAACTTGTATTTTTGGGTACACTAACCTTTTAAGAGAATGATGTCATAGAGAAGAATTTGTCATATTTTCTTCATGTTTATCTACTTGTCGTGAATAATTGAAGAGCTGATGTTCCTCTTACATGGAAATTTGTTTGAGGGTTAGTCAGAGTGCAGACCTTTACAAATAAGGGAGCAAAGGTCAACTTGTAGCCAGACTCAAATCAATCAATAAACAAATGAGAAACATGTTTTAAAAAATTCCCACATGCTTAGAAATTTTAATCCCATACTCTATAATCTAAATTAACAAGATTGTGTTTTTAAAAAGACATTTAAAATATCTTACTCTAAAGACTGAATTGCAGTGAACAGTCAATGCTTAATTTTATTGAAAGGAACAAAATGAACTATTTCTTTTTAAAAAATAGGACAATTTACTAAAATGATTGAATTAAATTCATCATGTTGCCTCACTTCCTAAGCTTTAGGTTATTTATAAAGCATTGTTCTCAAGTATGCAGTTAAAGATAGCAGATATGAAAGACACATCCGAATGTAAGTACTATGGGAACAATATGAGATTCTGATTTCCATTTGCTAAAAATGTTGGAATGTGGAGCTGTCCAGTGCTGAATGTGCCTCTTTCTATACTTACAGAAAAAGCATGCATTTCACACACATTTTTATCAAATTAACCACTTAAAGCTACTTCTCTACCACATTTAAAATCTTTGAGTTTAAACTATATACCAACACACTCAAAAGTTTCTTAAGCTAATAAATGCTGCATTTAATTAATCAAAAATACAGCAAAAATAGTAATATTGTGAAATATTATTAGAATTTAAAATAATTGCTTTTTATTTAAACATGCAGCAAATCAACATTTTATAATGATTCTGAAACATCATGTGACACTGAAGACCGGAGTAATGGCTCCTGAAAATTCAGCTTTGCCATCACAGGAATACAATTCCATGTACTACATTTTTTAAATATATTCAAAGTGATACACAATATTATTGCTTTTACTATGTTTTCATTAAATAAAAGCAGCCTTGGTGAGCATAAGATAACTTTTTTTTTCTAAACCATTAAAAATCCTAAGTTTGATCGGTAATATAGCTGGTTTGAAATCTAGATGGATTGTAAAGCATGATAACACTGGACCAGGCTTCAGGAAACTCCCTTCCAATGATTGAACAACTGGAGGAAATGGCCTTCATTATACTATCTGGTTCATAAAGTCCCACGCTCACGATCAACAGCTTAAAATCTCAGCTTAGATGTTGAATAAGTCATTCATCACAATCAGAGACATTGTTGTGAATTGCATTTTAGTTCAATGACTAAACTACTACAAGTTGTGCTGAAGACAAAGACAATACGACCGCAGAGTCAAATACTGTTTATTGTTCATTTGTATAGTCAGTGAATGTGGTTTTGATTTTATCCAGGCCTCTGGAGAGACAGACATCTGCTCTACCCACAAACAGCATCACTGGAGACCTTCATAGAAAACAAACATTTGTGGTACAAGAATACAAAAGGCTTGCGGCTTAATATGGAATGAAATCACAGCTTGTTTAAAAACCTTAAAATTACAATGATAGACCATGGGTTAGTGCTTGTCACCTGCTTTGTGCAGAATTGAGAGTGACAGAAAGGATAAGGGAGTCATTTTTATATTTTAAGAAGGACAACAGCTTGCATGGACCTTGCAAATGCATTTTTTTCCTATTAAATTCACCTGATTGTCTTGCGCATCGTGCCTTTCTGAATGGGTTTTGAATTGTCATGTAAGACCAAACAAAATTGATATAAACCAGAAAAACCTGTAGTACTACCTTGTTTCTCTAATGTATACATACAATGTTTTCCAAAATAGCATAGCTAAAAGCCTTTCTGCAACTCTGTTTTTACCGGCAACTGAATTGAATTACCGTCTCTCAAAACAAAAACACAAGCACAAAATTTCGATCTCAAAATGCATTAATCAATACCACTTGAGCAGTGAGAGACCCTTAATGATGTTCAATAATAAATGACAAAAACATCATCAGATTGTAGAACGGGTTTGGAAAATATAGTAGTGACACTTGCATTTAAAAAGAGTGCAAAACGGCTTTAGTGGAATGATTACAATGTATGCAAAACAAAAAAATCATGAAAAAACAATATGATGTTGTAAATGCTCCCATGAAACCTTTCATCATTTTTACAGTCAGGCAAAAAAAAAAAGCAGACAACAAATCATACTAAGGCCCAACATTAATTGTAGTATACAAATATTCCTTATAGACCTCACAATAACCCACAGCTAATCGACAAGAATCCAATCCATCAATTAACACTGAAAAGCTGCATGTTTGTAAGAAACATCTGAAGTTTAAACTACCATTTCTAGCAAGATTAATACTTTCTCCAATGAAAAAGTCCATCCCACGTAGTCCTCTTGTATCAAAATCCACCGACATATTTGTTTAGAAAATATTTGGATTGTTTTCACTTGTAAACGTTGCTTAATCTGTGCATATTTCTCTCCTGATTCAGACATGACGACTTTTTCACTGGAAAATGTAATATTATGGATAAAGGACATTTTGGAATGGTTTGAAGTTAAAAGATTTCTTAATGATGGAGCTGCATATTATAAAAATACAGCCTTACACTTCACAAGACACTTATTGCTGGACTGAAGACATTAATTACTTGTGGATTATTGTGCGGTTTCAAAAGTTCCCATGAAGTCAGGCAAGAAACAAATCAAGTAGACAACAATTCATACTTAAAGGCCCAACATTAGTATTGTAGCATACAAATGTTCCCAATAAACACTTGACAATTATAAATCTTCGATCTTAAGAAGTAACATCCCGTTTTAATGTTTTTAATACAAAGCTTACATTCATGTGATATTGCTGTATGAAAAAAATAGTGTTGCTTCTAGAAGCGGATGAAAAAAGTGACAATGAATATAAAATCATAAGAAAGCACAGTCAGCAGCCTCGCGATCACGATTTAGAAAAAGGTTGTGATTCAAATCTATATACAAGCAACAGTAGTGGAATGATCATCTATGATAAAGGAACAAGTGGTTTCCCACATTTGAAGAACAGTGGCGCTCAAAAAACCTGAGGATGACAGAAACACATCCCTAAATGCCTCCCTCAGAGATACACGTCCATGGTCTGAAGGATCATGTGGCGGCACAGGGGGCAGTTCTGTTGGTCGACAGGCTGGCTGAGCAAAATGTTGGTGCAGTCTCTACACAAGCACAAGTGACGGCACGGTAGGAGCACGACGGTCTTGGTGCTGTCCTGACAGATCACGCACTTCTTCCTCTCCTCCTGCTCCTGCAGAAGAGTCAGCAGGTTGTCAGCCGGAGGGCCTTTGCAACTGTCCTGCGAAGGAAA
Organism: Carassius gibelio; assembly: GCF_023724105.1. Classification (NCBI taxonomy): domain Eukaryota; kingdom Metazoa; phylum Chordata; class Actinopteri; order Cypriniformes; family Cyprinidae; genus Carassius; species Carassius gibelio. The sequence continues at coordinate 13,319,281 of NC_068410.1, forward strand.
CTTCCGGAGTGACTTGTGAGTGCTTGAACTGGGAAGTGGCGGGTTTATAGACTCGTCCACTTGGTGGGCATCCTCAGGTGTATTTTCCGGCACATCTAGGCCAACTTGAGGCTCAGGGTTGGGATCAGGCTGTCTAACGTCCCTCTCAGCCATTTCCATCCTTGCAGGAACCATTATCTGGCTGCGATTCCAGGCCAGTTGCCACCACACATTCCTCTCGAGCAAATAGAGACGATGTAGAGCCCTTTGGAGACGCTGTAGGATGGGAACAGTGTTGATGTAGTTGATTACACGCAAAAACACAAGTCGTGGGAGCATGGGGTTTAGATATACAGTGGCACTCACGATTATGATCAGCGTGAGCAGCAGCCCGTAAGAGTTGAGCAGGAAAGTGCTCACAAATACATGGCACACGGATCCCAGGAACTCCATCGCCAGTCTGCATGGCGTCCACAGCAGGATGGAGGTGCCGACAAGACTGCTGTAAAGAAACGTCAACACCGTCAAAGTCAGCTCAAGGGCTTTCTGCAAAGGGCAGGACACCGCTTCCACCGTGCTGACCACCACCGAGTATAAATTCTGCGTGCCTATGAGCAGCAAGTTGATGATCGTGTTGATGAAATACAGCAGCAAGCTGAACACAATCCCACAGCCTTCCCAGGCCTGGCGCAGCAAACTGTGTCCCGACAACAGTCCACGATGGAGAAGCTCTTTGGTGCGGAGCAGTAGATGCGAAGACAGGTATCCGATCATCTTGAAGCTTTCCAGGAGCCCCCCCAGCAGCTGCATCCAGCCTCCGAACATGTTATGGGTCACAACGGTCACTCCGTCCCTCATGGTGATGATGCAAAGCAGACTGAGATTCCAGCACTCCGACACTGAATTTGTGAGTAGCATGGGCAGACTATTTATAAAGGAGATCACTGCCACCAACAGCTGAATCACTGAGCTGACAATCACAAAATTTAAATCCAGGAGGAGGCAAATGACATCTATGCATTTCCCAATTGAACTAAAAACTAAGTTCAGTAATGTTAGACCCATAATAAGGATGTCCGCTTGTGAAACTGTAGCATTAGTTTGCCGAGATGGACTGTATATTATTTGTGCTGTCAAACGACATAGTCGAGTCTGTGGTTACACAAACACACAGCTCTCGTAGCCAAGTTAGCTCGCATGCTAACACATTAGCATCTTTGCTAACGCTGACGGCTTAGCAAATCACTTGTGATTAAAACTAAATCAACTCGAGTTGTATTTTAACTGACCATTAGCTGAGAATGGCATGTCCTCTGTTTTGGACTGATACACTCATTCTAAACAAGGGTAGCACAGTGAAGAGGCTGCTGACACATGGACGTGAACTGCTCGGCGGATGTTTACGTTTGAACATCGAAACAGCTTACGTCGTCTGGTTTTGTAAAGATGTATCCCAACTACGGTTTTATTCTTATAAACGGTGTAGTTCAAGCGTCCGCGTTATTTTGTGAAGCTCCAAGACGACCACATACTCAGGTCTTTGTTTGGATTATTAATGTCTAGAATCGAAAGCTTCTCGTTCTGTTTTCAGTCTGTTGTTTCCGCTTTACAGCACGTGTTTGAAGTGGATCAATCCGGCGCTCGTGCTGCGCAAAGTGCGCAGAAATGCCCCTTTCCATTTTCTTTTAGTCGTATTATTGTGCATGCATTGATTATATTACAAATAATGTAGTTACAAATCAATAGAGGATGGGGAAAATTAAATGATTCGTGATTGATAGTTTAAACAAATAAAACTTTTTTTCGAACAGTTTCGAACAGCTTGGCATGCTTGATTGAATCAGTGCTGTTATTTATTTATTTGTTGGCTTTTGTATTTAGAATATTGGGCACGTTCTACAATATGCACTTTGTTTCCATTTGAAATGTTTTTAGAGTTTTGATTCACAAAACACAGACCCACAAAAGTCCAGTAACACAAAGTTGTTTCTTTTAACAACTAAACTTGTTATATTATGAATAATTGTTTCACTGTTGAAACGGTTACATTCATCTTACCTCATTCACTATGACAAAAGGGTAAAACGAGAATGTGTGTTCAAACTGTATCGTTATTCCTGAGCAAAAATGGTAGAAATGTTCAATAGTCTTTTGTAGCCAAGGATTATGTTCAGAAAACGACTGTCAAAAACAAACAAACAATGAGAAATATTTATTTGTGTAACAACTAGCCCCAGTCTTGCTAAGATTATTTTACATTTCAAAAGAATTAATGTTCTTGTCTGCTCATTTGAGCTGGACAAATAAAAGAAAAAGATTATTTAAATTTTTGTAGGTCAAGCTTGAAGAAAATATATAACTGATTGATGGTTTATAGAGCAAAAGAGAATGTCAATAGAGAAAGAATAGCCGAAATGAGCTAGTATTGCATTTATGAATGCCTCTATTAATTAATATTTATAAGGCAACATTACACAGAAACACATGCACACATAGACACATGCAAACACACAAACAATGTGATGTGTTGGGACGCACAACTGCTGCTTTGCTGAGCATTTGTCAGGGCCGGAAGGTTGAATACTCTTTAACCTTCATCTGAGGCCAAACAGACATTCTCAGCTGAGAGCCTCTTGGGAAAATAAACAAACTATACTGATCTAAGGCCCCCATTTGGAAGTAACAAAGCCCTGAAGAATACATTTCCTTTGACAGATTTCCTTCTTCTAGACCATAAAGCAAAACATATCTGTATTTTCCACTCACTTCCACACCATTAAAATCAGTGACAGTCCTCAAGTCTGCTCCTTGCTTAAGCATTGAAGGAAATCTTCTCTCACGAGGGAAACACAATACTGGTGACTTGATTTTGTTGAAGGTTTTCTATTGTTTCACTCTCCCATTTCTTCAGAAAACACATATTTCCTCTCATGTGTGACGAAAACTGGTGAATTCAAACAACAACATGGAAATATGTTTAATGTGGTTTTCTTAGCACACGTTTTGTTGAACTGGAAATATTGTTGAAATGTTGACGGGTAGATTGTTATCCCACACAAAATAATCGATTAATTCATAAATCAAGTGACACTGAACAGTGGATTTCTAGTTCCCATCTCGCTTTGCTTGGTACTGGATTGGGGGAGTAAATGTTTAATATATTTGCTCTATATTCTTAATTAAATGGAAACATTTGTTAGTGTTTTGTGTTCAGTTTTCTTGAAGATTTAGAAGTAGTTCTGTCATGTTGGAGGTGGCTACTGTTGTGCAGAACAGAGGAGCTTAACTTGTTGACTAATTAATAGGCTTGAGAGTGAAAAGTGTTTTATCTGTTAGCATGCTACCATATGTTATTGTTAGTTAGCAATCAGCTGGAAGAACTTCAACTGAGTTAATTTGGTAAGTCTAATTTTTAGGGAACTTTAGTTAAGCTTTTTCTTAAACTTCACTAAATAATGACTTGTCTTAGATTTGTTATACAACCTTATGCCTATTATGTTGTAAAATAATTTATGAACATGCCTACAAATTGTTGCAGTGTGTTGTGGAATACTTTAATTTATATATCAATCATAAAGCTTGTTGGTCAATTTGATCTGCATGTTTAATAATTAAAGACAACTGGACAGACCAAAAAATAATTTTTTTAATGTATTTTATTTATCAGAAAAAACATACACTACATCAGTGAAGACATACTTTATCAGTTTATACAGGACTGTTTAGCTGGAAATTAAAACTTTAGCCGCTTCCAGCAAACTGATCCTGAATGAACTGATAAGTAGCACTGCAAATACAGCAAAACTCACAGAAGAGGTGCTTTTCGCACTTCTGTTTGAAATGTCAAATGTTTTAAAAATGGTTATGATACTGTTGATCATATTCAGTTTATGGAAAACGTTCTATAAAGTTAAGTACAGTTTAAAAAAAATAATGTGTTCTCATTGAAACTACATGTCATCTAACTCTCAGCAGATTATTAATAGGGTGTTAAATTAGAATTAGTATAATTTGAAATGTATTTGTTACTTTTGGAAGAAGAATGTCTGTTGTTGAAGATACTGTAATGACTGGAAGTCAACATGTAGTTGTAAACTTAGAATTAGTATAATGTCTAAAATGTACCATTAAAATAAAGCGTTATACCTTTCAACAGATGTTTTTCATCTATGTGATTTTTATTCATTTTATTGAACCCAGTTATGGTCAACTGACCCCAAACATAATGATTGTACCCAGATTTTGAACCAAATAACAGGGTTAAATTGCAGCTGGTGCTGTGTTGACTCAAAAGTCTATCAAAAGCAATATGAGGAGAACTATTAATAGTCCCTCAGTTAGAGACAGACTGATGGTGCAGTAATCCACAAGCTTCTATGGGAAAACACAAACTCTCAACAGAAGAAACCACTGGTAAGCTGTCTGGTCACAACCGAGTCTACGACCTCACATACCACAGCAACCCACCAGCTCCAGCCAAGTTCAACACTTGAGCGAGCTTAAAAAGAAGCATAGGAATCGAGATTGAACGGGGTAGAGAAAATATTGATATGTTCAATTGGACAATCCCTTGGGCTTAGAGTCTTGGTCTGTGAAAATTTGTCTTCCCAGCGATATCATTTTTACCAGGGTGTGATCTCTCTATATCAGATTCATACCCTAAACAACGGAAATGAAGCATAGTTGTGGTATGAAGATTCTGAGATATATATATATATATATATATATATATATATATTCAAGCTGCAAAGGCTAACATTTTATTTATTAATTTATTAATAAAAATATTTTAAATTTTTTTTTATAAATCAATGGAATGAATAAATGTGTTTTATATAAATAAAACACATATATGTATTCCCAAAAGACCAGGTCAAACTTATTTATGTCTTCCTATCACCACAGAGACACGGTCTACACCATGATCAAGATTACTGATGTCAGTGTGTCCTTGAAACAAACCCTGTTTTTGTGAAGACTCTTTTGTGCACATATAGCACCCTAAATGTCTTCTGCTCCCTGCCCTTGAGCCCCTTCACTCCTCTGACATTCACAGCCACCACCCTTGTGTTTAACAGACAATAGCTCCTCTCATTCAAGCAGACAACTCCAAAAAAACATTCCCCAGAATGACTTATTTCCTACTTCCTTGCTGACGTTGAAGGAAAAGCATGGTTCTTTCCATTACCTCAAGAAAGCAAGACAATGATATGTGGGATTCACAGATATTAATCATTCTGGTGGGTTATCATCAGTAAAATCACAACTGATTTTCCATTATAAGTTACAACTTAAGGTAACAAAATAGCAGGTGTTATGTGTTTTTTTTGCTGATAAAAAAAGGATTAACAGGCCAAACAGGACTTGAATTCTTCAGTGCTTTTTTTCTCCTAGACATGGCGGTAGAATGGTGCTAATTGCAGAACATGTTGTGGTAGGCAGAGCGTGTCTAACATGTTCCAGCCATTAATGGACTGAAAAGCAAGACATGCATGCAACATATATGCTTGTCTAAATTTTGTATTCATCTTCTTTGTAAACATGCTTATATGGCATTTTACAGCATAATTTATTATAGTGCTTTCAAAATTCTTAATTTTTGTGAATTACACAGGTATTTATTTCAGTATGTTTAAACCCAATTGATGCTATGTTTATAAAATGGGAGCATGGGACTCACACTCTAAACCCAGAATGGGACTTTAGCCACACTTAAAGGAGTAGTTCACTCAAAAATCTAGATGAGTTTGTTTCTTCATTCTAACAGATTTGGAGTATTTTAGCATTGCCTCACTTGCTCAACAGTGGATCCTCTGCAATAAAAGAGTGCCGTCAAACTGAGTGTCCAAACAGCTGATAAAAACACAAAAATCCAAAACAAAAACTTATATCAATCAGTTGCAAAAAGCTGTGTTTTAAAATAAATAAATACATCATTTGGTCGTCTTACATCGCCTTTGTTGCTTCTGGACAAAATACAAGTCCATCCATAATACTTCTTCCTATTTAACTCTATTTAAACTCTAGTTAAATTATTTTTGTAAATTGTTATTTGAAAAACTTTATTTTTGCTTTCTTGAAATAAAGCCTTTAGTTTGATACTGTGTTATCTGATGCAGCTTCATTGATACATTTTTAAAGTGGACCTATTTTATTCTAGTTTATATACTATGGAATGAAGAATGCATTTGAGGAATATAATTGAATCCAAACTAATTAGTAAAACTGTTCTTTAAATAGATATTATACACAATTTTACTTTGATATATAAAGTTACATAAAATGTGACAAATATACATATATATATTTTTTGTCATTGGAGTATCACCACACTCTCCTCCAGGTGTGCAAACATTACCTTAGCTATCCAGAGCACAGCTGTCAACACCATACTCACAAACTACAGCCAGCAAGCTATTACTCTGACCAAATACTGCCTTCACTTCATTCTGAGCTCTGAAACTAAAAATGAGCATCTCAAAAGGGATTTGACTTGGTGGGTCATGTGAGGGAGTAAACCACGTCAAATTGATTCTCGACTTTAGTCTCACAGGAAATCTTTCAGCCTATTTTCAAATACATATTCCTTGGTTTGTCTTGTAATAAGTTCTCAGCAGTAGATCATCGGATGCATGATCAGATTACAGGCTCTTCGAATCTGTTTTTCATCCACTAATGGTAGACAGTTCAAATAATGTCAATTTAGAAAGTATTTAAAAGGCCAACTGAAAGCCTCATTATCAAGAACAATAAAATTTATAATGACTGTTGATAAATATAGAAAGCACTGATTAAGACGTCAGGCTCTGCTGCTGGAGAAAATATCAGGTCAAGCTATTGTTCACGCGCTTAGACTGCATGTCAGAAAATACAAGTCATATACTTCAGTAGACATGACATCCCACTTGTCTCAGCCATTGTATAATGTACACTGATACTAGTAAGTTTGTGAACCCCTACACTTTCTCTGTATTACTGCAAACATGTTATCTTTGTTAATATATGTACTTCCAGGGTAATCAGTTCAGAAGTAAATGGAGTCTGCCCTTCTGAAAAAATATATTACTTTTTGTGGAATATTCTATGAGGACACAAAGAAACAGGGAAACATCTAAGGATCTACATGCCTCTCTTGCATTGGCTATAGGTTAGTGTCCATGAATCTACCATCAGAATAACTGAAAAAAGAACGACAGAATAACATGGAGGAAGCCAATGCTAAACAAGAAAATCATGACCAATTCCAAAGTTTGCCATTTGGATGAGCCAGAAAAGTTGGAAGAATATTTTGTGGGACCAATGAATTAAAAAATAGAACCTTTTGGTATAAATGAGAATTTCTGGCTGGTTGTTATCATTGTCGATAAGCCAGTAATTTAATGTTATGACCAAATATGAGATAAATATTAATGTACAGTTTAACATGGAATAAAATCTTAATATGAATATTACAAATATTCATATCAATATTCTATATGTTTTTACATAAATTAAAAATAAAATTACGTAAATTCTACAAGTAAATTTAGGCATCACAGCATTACAATATAAAGTACAAAAAATGTATATTCATTTTGAGATTTGTTAAACATTAAATTGGACAGTGTTATTAAATTATCAATATAATTTTTTTATTATTATCTTAAGGGTTAGGCCATCTAAATATGGAAATAGGTAAAATAAGCATGTGCATAAAATATTAAATCAAGTAATATCCAATATTGGCCAATGTTAATAAATAATAATAATAATAAAAAACTCTAATATTTGTAAATATTTTTTCAACAGGGGAGTAGCACCAAATTTTGGGCCCAATTCACAAAACCAAGGGGGCGGGCATCTCACAACACAAGACTTCATCAATCACATTAATAATAATAATCAGTTTATCATTATGCCCCCCCCCCCCCCCCCCTCACCAAGGGCCCCTGTTACTCAGTTTCACTATTACCCCCTGTCTGACCCCCTGTATATATATATATAGCTACAGGAGAAAGTCAAGGTTGTCAGTCCTGAAACTGAGGCACAACAAAAAGTCCAACAGCAGTAATTCAACCATAAACACACACGATTTTTTATTTTATTTTATTGTTTTAAAATAGCAAAATCAAAGTCCCGACCTTAACCCAACAGAAATGTTGAAGAAGAACTTGAACGAAGAAGTGTGTGCAGGGAAGCCTGACAACATCTCTGAACTGAAGTAGTGTGATGTGGAATTTGTGCAGAAATGTCTTAAGCTTTTACAAACTTTTACAACTTACATAGTTTCCATCAAAACACCTGTGTAATACTTATATGATAAAATGTTCGCTTTAAAAATGTTCGAAATTATTAAAGCTAAATACCGCGTTTCATGTGGATTGGTGTTGCAGACCGTGTGGGCGCAGCTCACGAAGTCCCGCCCTCTCTCTCCGCACTTCAGGCGCGCTCAGTGCAAACATCTGCCCTCTGATGATCTGCAGGAGACTTCAGCTCACAGGCGCTCGCACTCTCCTCGCATCAATTCTCGGATCAGGGAGACATGACCCTCCGTTATATAGCGCTCTTGATCGCGGGACTGAGCGTCCTCACGTGCAAAAGTAAGTCAAAGTTTCACCTGAGCATGACATAATCATGTAACTAGTCAACACGAAAGTTTATGTCAGGAATAGTGTGATGTAAGCTGTGCCATTCATTCTAGTGCAAAAGAAGTTTGCATTGATAAGAAGTTAACGAAAACATTGTATATGTAATGCATTTTCATTATAAAGGCTGAGCACATTAGATGCTACATGCGGGGTGAAACAAGCTCAACTCTTCAAATACTTACTTAGCATGATTGTAATTAACCTAAATGTTTTTTTTTAAAGCAAATTCACACCCCACATGCAGAATGACATTAAAAGAAAGTGAAAAGAATTGAGCTTTCAGATATTTCTAAGTATTCTTTAGAGAATAGGCTATGCAGGGTTTTATCTAGATTTTTTTCCATTAGTAATTATAGCTATTTAAATGGTCCAAAAAAGTTAAATGACCTTTAATTTAATTATCTTTAAAAGCCACATTATTTAATTTATTTATTAATTTCTAAATGTATAATAATTATTAATAAACTATTTCCAATTTAAATTTTTATGAACATTTTAACACTTTCATAATTTATGCATTTCATAATTACATATATTTTTATATTCTTTATTTTAGTAGACAAAGACACACGAAGTGTTATATATAATGTAAATATATCTTTTGAAGTTGTAAATAAAGTTTTTTGGAGTGCGTTTGACAACAGAATGCTATTTCAGTTTTTCTGCTTGAAGTCTTCATGTTTCATTGAATGTGTTGCTTGCTAATAATTTGTAATTATTTGTAAAATGTACTAGCAATTTATGAGCAAAAAATTGTTTCAACGTCAAATGTTTGTCAGTGTGGGTAAAACAACCTTATTGTAGCATTATAAATAAGCGTAGGAGCCTGCTGTGTGCTTATGTTCATTGTCAGGAGATTTTTCATGACTGGAGGAGCTTCCGTCAGAACACTGAAAGGAGTGTCGGGGACACAGTAGCAGGTTTATATCTTTCTCTTCACAGACCACGGGACTGTGGATAGATAACAGTAGTGTTTTTAAAACTGTTTACTGCAAGATGATCTCATTTGTAATGAAGCACTGGATCATAGCTTGGGAAGACGTATTTTGTAATCATTTTGAATATAAGATGGGGTGGCCTACTACTTTAGCACATTATTGTATAATAAGAGATGAGGAATGACAAGGAAGGAACTGCATGGTATTTTCTTTGTTCTGAAGCATCTGTTAACTGATGTGTGAGTTCATAGTCAGACATTGTTTCCATTCACCCTTTAATCTCCACATCTGTGCTCAACTTCCTCACTGTTTCTTAATATTTCCTTTTTTTTTTTTTGCGTAATTATTCCCTCTTCCGTTGACCACCATTCATGCTTTTGTTTATTGTACTGACCTCCTGTTTTAGCCCCCTGCTTTTTACATCTCCTTTCCTGCACACCTCTTGAGTTCTGACCTATAATCTGTAGTAGCTCAGACATCCTTCTGCCTGTCTCTAATCATATATTTACTTTACTTTACCGCTTACAGAACTTTGGGTTTTAGTGTCCAGAGACCTTTACCAAATGCCAAAAATAGACTCTGCAATGCTCTACAACACTTTTTTTTTTCAGTTCAGGACATTCGTAACAGCTTACATAATTTTTTTAAATATAAAAAAAATGGTCCAATATAGATCAGTTGTCTAATATAAATGGATTTGGTCTGTTTTGGTGAATTTGATTTTTATTTGTGTAACGTTATCCAGAATTGTCCCTAGTTATTCTAAGTGCACAGCTCTAGCCTGTAGTTAGGGACATTTTTGAGTTACTTACCACAAATTGTTTAATTGCATCTTTTAGCAAAAAAGATGATGCATGAGATAAAATAGAATAGATATTCAGATTTAGTTTTATTAATGTAGCCTTTATGAGTGTTTTTTTTTTTAGCAATATTGTTCTGCTTCCCCACAGTCACATTTCTAAAGAGATTAGTTATACTATGTCTGAACATATTGTTGTTTCCTTTGTTAAATCTCTTGAGATTGAAACTTATGCATTTATTTATGCTGGTGGTAAAAGTACTATTCGACATGAGACTTGTGTTGCACTACTTTGGAAGAAGATTTGATATAAAATATGAAATCGGGAAACAGAATCTGCACTAAGAACGCAAAACATTTCTTTTTATTTATTAAAACAGTTGGTCTATTTTGAAAAACTGTGAAACATTTTTAAGGTTTTTTTGATAAAAGTTCAAAAATAACTTGATTCTGATTGGCTCGTCGCGTTCTTCATCTTGAGCCATGGCAAAGTTATCCACTTATAACTGAAACTGGCATTACTTTCATATCTCTTGTATAATTTGCATTTCTTTTCTCATTCAAACCAGCTGGTGCCATCTTGCATCTCTCTTATTTATTATAGAGAAAATGAGGATATGAGAATTAATATTACTGTAATATTGGTGCAGTGTTCTCCTTGTCAGCTGTCTTGTACATCTACTTTTTATTATAATAATTTTATAATAATTTTAGCTGCAATCAATGTTTTGTCCAAATATTTATAAATTTTGGTTATTAACCATGAAATTCAGTCCACATCGACGTCATGATAGCCTTGCCTGGGTACTAATAATGTGCTGCGATAATGATTTACAACTTATATATAGGTTTGTTCCAAACCGATTTTTTGGAGAAGTCTTTATTTGTGAAGCTGAAAAGTAAACTGTGGCGTAGGAATGAACACTTCAGATATGACTGCACCCTCTGTCTGAGCTTTTTGTGCTTGGATTCCTGGCTTAAAGTCACTTTCCCTTTTCAGAATGAGTATACAGTCAAACCTTGTGCAAGAACCAATCAGAGAGAATCATTCTGGGAGGCTGAAACACATGTCATGAGCGATAAATGTTGCATGCCTTGCATTCAGTGTGCTACAGTACAGTGAGTCTGCAGTTTTTGTTGTTTCTGAAAGGCATTCTGGGTCTGAGACCTGATTTATTTGAGTGATGGATAGCAGCTGACCATCCATTAGTGTTCAATCACTGTGCATGACTGAGAGTCATTTCCCCTTCATACTGCTCTCTGTCTCTTCTCAGACCTAGAACTTCTCCAATGTGGCCACTCTGTTTCCAGGAATAATCTGCATGCTTATAATACCTGCCATATGCATTGCTTTTCTGTTCTGTCCATATCAGTCCTCTAAATATCTGTCCCTATAACAGAAGAAGAAACCTGCTCCTGCGGATGATATTCTGTGTCTATCAGTGTTTTATAAATATGTGTCTGGGTAATGCAGTATTGTTGAGATTAGGCTGACAGAATCCAGATCTCTTCTAGTGGAAAAAGCCCTGCACTCTTGTTAAACTATTGCTATAAACTGAAGTTAGGCATGCTTTGAGGAAAACTCTTTATTGTATTGACAAGTTTCTTTCTCATTATTTTGAAATTATTTTGTTTTTGATGAGCAGATGTAATTTATTTTCAGTGTTATTTTAATGCTAAAATATCTATAATAGCTACAAGTAAACCGTTTATAGGTTGAATTCCCTCTCTTTGTCTCACCAATGGCAGCCAGGTATAGAATTCTAGAAATCTGTTTAAAAATAGTATTTATTTTTGGTGACATTAATGGCCTATATCATAGGCCTACTGTATATAATGTTGTACTTTGTACTTCTGTCAAGAGCATTGATTTATCTAAATACAGTAAATAAGCAGACTTTATAAACTTTGCCATAGCTTTTCAATCTCAATCTCAAAATGCCTTTTGTAAAGGCATGGTGCTTATCAGCTCCCAAAGTGTTGACTATTAATGTAATACTTTCATTTCCCAGAAAGAGCATAAAACTGCTTCAGAGGGAGTGAGTGCATATGAGAGAGAGAGAGGACAGATCAAGATAATGATAAGACTTTAAACTCTTTCCTAATAATGGTAGATAGTATTGAACTCTGTAAGTGACCAGTGAGATAATAGGCTCCACAATTCCTTTGCAGCTGGATTTATTAACGTTTGATTCCTTGCAGCTTAGTCATTTAAAAAAAAAATAGTGTATGTATTTTTCCTATTCCTATTACTCCATCAGATACGGCACATTTTTAAATATTTCAAGCACTGCAAGGGTTTTGAATTTGAAATTAGGCGTATGTGTAGAACTAATAGCTTGTGAAAACATTAAATTAAAATTGCATTGTACACTTTAAAGATTTAAGCAAATGGTAATGACACGATGATCAAGGAAGTCAGATTTCATTGGGTTTTTAGATATTATCATATAAACTGTGTGTGAAGGATTTTCCAGAATTACATTTTATCATTAGCAGTTAGTCAGGATGTATAAATATAATAATACAAATAAAATAAAAAATGCTGATATTCTTTAATCAGTATGTCTGTTTCCAAAAATCAGTTAAAATAACTAGAACTAGAAGAAGACGGAAAAAAAAAGCATTTGCCAATGGGCTAAGAAAAAAAAAAAAAACTTCAAGATATTTTCTGTACAACAAGTCTTAATATTTAGGCAGTTTATCTCTCAAATTTGAGCTTGTTTTAAGGATGTTTACTCAAAAACAAGAACAAAATACTGATTAAGAGATTTGTTTGCAGTGCAGCTAAAGCTGTTTAATGTCACCAAACCAGACGACAGAGCTCTAGACACTGCTTTCACTTTCCTGTACGTGGGTCCCAGCAAACAGCTGCCCACACCTGGCATTCAAACAATCACAGAACTTGCTCAAGTTCAGGTTTCAGACAGCGAGTCCTGCCCACCCCCACAACACCAGCTCTCCTGCTGGGTCACAGCAATGAGCCATATGATTCATTGTGATTGCTCAAACACAGAGGCCGCCTGTGAGTGGCTGTGATATTACCTTTTATGACCAGCACATACTATTTGTTTAGTACAGTCAACTTTCAGGAATGTGGTTGATAATCACTATGAATGGTCACGCTCATTATACATAGCTCTGGATCACATAACCAGTAGAGGTTAAGCCTGTAATAGAGATCGTCGATCACTGTCTACTTTGATGAATGGATTATAGAACAGTTTTCTTTACTGTTTATTAGAAAATAGCTCTCATTAGTGGAGTATTATTCTTCAGAAGTAGCAATGTAATGTCCCACTGTATAATTGTCAGCTCTTTTTTAATAGTTTTAAGAATTTACTTGTAGCCTATATAACTGTAAATATATTTATTTATTTGTTTGTTTTACAGTTTTTGAATGAAGTGTATTATGCTTACCAAGGCAGCATTTATTTGATTAAAAATACAGTAAATACTGAAATATTCTGAAATATTATTACAGTTTACATTTAAATTTGTTTTTAAGTATAATGTATACCTGTGATTGTAAAGCATACTTTTTAGCTGTCATTACATTTTATCAATGTTGAAAAGAGTTGTACTGCTTACTATTATTGTGGAAACCATGATACTTTTCAGGATTCTTTGATGTGTGGAAAGTTCAGAATAACAGTAAAATATCATTGTATTTATTTAAATATTTGCTCAATTTAATGCATCCTTGCTGAATAAAAATATGAATTGAAAAAAAAAAATCTTACTGAACCCAGACTTTGAAACAGTAATGTATAGTACAGTATACATGTGAATACATTATATAAATGCATTCTTGTTTGTTTTGTTGTAAATATTCATCATTTGAAATTCTATGGAATATTTTAGATGGACAAATAATGAATATAAAGAGAGTAAATTGTCTCAGTCTTTGTTCAACACATTCTAACTGACTGAAGACATTCTGTCATTTTTCGCCTCTGAATCTGAAGACACTAACCGTCTTTCAACAATTACTTTGAGAACAAAAGCATTTCAAATCAGTTTAAGACAATTTTAAAGGTATAAGGTTTAAGAAGCAACTAGTTCCATCGCAAACCTTTCTTAAAGGGACAGTTCACCCAAAAATGAAAATTCGATCATTAATTACTCACTCTCATGTTGTTCCTGTATGACCTTTGTTTCTCTTCAGAACAAAAATGACAATATTTTTTATGAACTCCAAGAGCTTTCTGACCCTGCATAAACAGCAATGCAAATACTATATGTTCAAGGCCCAGTAAGGTAGTAAGGACACTGCTAAAATAATCCACGTGACATCAGTGGTTCAGACTTAATTTTATGAAGCTACAATAATACTATTTGTGTGCAAAAAAGCAAAAAGCACCATTAAATCATGTTATGACTCTATATTGCACTAGTGTTCTACAAGCCTTCTGAGCAGATTGGACATTCTCCTTGGTGTCCATCAGAAGAAAAAATCATATGGGTCAAATGACAATAAAGGATGTTAAGATAACTTCTTCTTCGGATTCAGTCCAAAAAAGATTCCCAGTTTAATTCGTCCTCCAGAACTTTTGCTTTACTTTGGGGACTTGAGATGCATAATGGTTAGAGGAAACATTATTGTGGTCTGAAAACAGAAATATTAAATTTACAAAAGTCATTTGGGCCCGAAAATCATTTGCCTGCCCGCTGGGAGCTCAGAAGGCCTGAATGTGGCTCTTGTTCTGGAGGTCTGGAGGCTGCATCGAGGCCTCAGAGGAACTGCACTCTGCTCAGCTCTGGCCATGTGCCACAGTCTAACTGCTTCTAACATGCTGCAACCCCTGGCTACTTTAACTCAATAAGAACAAATCATGCAAATCAAACTACAGCTTTCCGCTTAAGTACATCTAAATGTGCAGCAATATGTACGATTATAATGTTGTATATAAGTATAAAAAGACTGAAATTTATGTGCTGTGAGGAAAATTAGTGTGTCAATTCATGTGTCTGCAGTGAGTTGAATTAATGGTCCATGTTACATCAATATAATGTTTGCAGATGTGGGATGAAATCAAATAATGCACGCTACTTAGGTCGGTGGTTTGACACTTGTGGGGGGCGTAGTTCTGCAGGGCATGATACGTCATTGTTGTACATCAGTCTTAAGTTTGTTTGGAAGTCATTCAGATTATTTTGTTGGCAAGTAATATTTTTAAATGTATACTTTAGAAATCCAAATATTTTCTGGGCACGGCCGAATGATTTTAAACAGAACCGTGGTGCAGTTTTGCAGAACATCGGTTTGTCAGCATACAAATCCTGAACCCAAACTATTTTTATGTTGGTAAATCATGTTCTGTTGAACTTGCTGTCTGAGAATCACTGTAAGCTTGGAGCCAGGTTTTAACAGCCTTGGTTTAATGCTCAATATGAAGGCTGCATGGTGGCAGTTAAGTAAACTGGCATTGTGATCGGCCTCATTTTTGTGGTTTTCTTAAACTATTTAGCATTTATGTGCTCTTAAAACAAAGCTCTGGATCATCTTGTGCAGGAGATTGGGATGGAAATTATGAGTTATGGATGGTAAGGCCAGAGGGTGATTGTCCTCTGAATGGGGGTAGTGTCTTACAATAGCCCTTGAAATGTGAAACACACACAACTGGATATTTAAATAATCACATGGCAATGAAAACCGGGAATTGAAACCTAGAGAGCTGCCTTGTGAGGAACCCAACAAGTGATCAAATTGGAAAGTCTTACAGAGACATAACTGTGTGAGAGACACTACTTTTAGTTTCCATAGTTAGACATTATAATGTTGCTAAAATAACAGTAGATATTAGAGTAAAAAAAAAAAAGATTCACATTGGATAAAATGATAATTTTTGATTCTGCTGAAAATTTCAGCTAGAGCTACATAGCACAAGCGGTTTGAAAGATGAATGGATGGAGGAAGTTTTTTATCAGTACTTGTCAGTGTGGAATTGAAAAATGTTTCTAATCCACAATTATAACGTTGCAAAGCATTTCGGAATTGGCTTTTCATCTCTACAAATGATGTGTGACGTGCTAAAATGGGCTCTCTGAGGACTATTCTAGAAACCATACTGTTCTTTTATGTTTTCATCCGTCTTGTTATGCACTTTTTTTTGTGGCTCATTTGTAGTCATGACCTCAAGATTAAGTGTCTAGCTGCTGATTTATATGTATTGGATTTTGTTGAAATATTATTTTCTCATGCATTTAGCATTTTGACAAATGGGTGAGAAAATGTTTTTTTTTTTTTTTTATAAATCTCAAATAGATAGATTAATTGAGTCTTGATTATTAGAGAAAACCATTATTTTTTATTGAAATAATGCACCATGTTATGTCCATGTGACACTGTTCATAAACAGTTTCTTAATCTAAGAACCAACTCACACCATTACTTGAGCCTGAAGTTGACTGCTGTCAGATCGCTCAAACAGAGGAATGGTTTAAAGCCACAGTGTTTACTCTCTTCTGGGAAATCAGCCAGTGAATGGCTTACTTATAGTTGTGCCTCACATTAAACTGGGTAGGAGAAAGTGTTTTAACATTTAAAAGTTACAAACTTCAGCTTTAATGGCCACAGCAGCTCTGACATCTTCTTAATGAAAGGCAGAAATTCTTTTGAAATAAGTTTTTATTTGATTAGACACAAGACGGATAAACATATTAGTAAAAAATGGAGATGGCAGTGGTTTAAAAGCAGACAGCTAAGGAGCATTTCAGGCTCAAACACCTTCTTAATGCTAAAGAGCTTAGCCATGTGATCTGAGTTCGAAACAGATCCATGTCTGTCTCTGATAGCAGGCCAAATATAAGTCAGAAATGTTCATTTATATGCTGTGGCTTGCTGTTGAGAAATGAGAAATCCTGCTGTTTTTTGCCTTTTACAGATGTGGTCGCTTAAGTCTAGCACACTTCTTAAAGTTGATTGAAAATGATTTTTGAGCAATACAATTTAAAGCATTCCTCTTCTCTGAAAATGGACCAAAATGATGACTCATCCTGTACTACAAGATTTTTGTCTAATTAAATGTCCCTGACCCTAATAGCAGCCATTGACTAGTATTAGCACATTGCCAGTCATGTTTATAACTAAATTCTATACTTTTTTAAAATGGACAAACCACTCGATATGTGGAAATTTGATGTTTCATATAGCAAATGCGTCAACACTGAATAGAAAACTGCATTTATCAAATCATTTAATGGGTTCTTCGGATACAATAGTGTAATTTATGAGGCTCTCAACCTTGTAAACTCTTTTACAAAGACCCCTCCATGTTCTCATAGTTTTGGCATTGTGAAGCCTTCAGATATCCTCATCTGGTGCAGGCGTGCCTAATCTCTGTAGAATGGTGCCTCCTTTCCCACTTGCAAGTGGAATGGACACTTGTGGGGTTAGTGCCTGATGACAGAGCAGGAACTGTGGAGCGTCTGGCCTGTGGGACAGAGGGTGCTCCGTAATGGTCATCTTATCCCAGCCATCATATGGCCAAAGATGCCAGGCATTCCTCAGAGACTCCCCTCACTGTTTCCCTGCTCCCCCAACTAGAGTCTTGTGTGTCCCTGGTTCTTCGTTCTGGAATTTTGCCTTAAGTGTTAAGTCTTCCCCAGTGTTACATACCACTCAAATCCCTCTAGATGGTTCTTTACACGACATATCAAATCCTCAAGCACTAGCACCTTCTCACCTTTTTGCTGTAGACCTTAAACCATTAACGTGCTTTCTGAATTCAGAAGGATTTTTGATGGATCATGTGACACTGAAGACTGGAGTAATGGCTGTTAAAAACTGAGCTAATGATATTATGCTTGCATCTGAGCTATGATTATTTTCTGTGCGACAAAATGCAGTTTCTTTTTATTTCTAAACTGCTAGATTATTCCATCAGCTGTCTTTCTGGGTGGGCAAATGCCACTTGGGCCATTGTGTGGTCTCTGCCCCTGCTCATGTTTCTGGCCAATTTGTTAGAGCATGTGAAATGTCTTTGTGGCAGTGCTTTAAACTTGAGTTTACTGGTTTAAGTAGCTCAGAGACAGATTTTAATAGTTACATTAACTTTAAGAAATACTTTTTCCCCATTCAAATAATAAATGCATTGCAAACATGCAAACTTCCGTGAATCAGTTTGTACTTTTTAAGCAAAAAATAAAATAAAAAAAACTCCTGATCTTCAGTTCAAAAACTACATTCATGTCTGTTTTCGATTTTGGACTTCCTTCCTTCTTAATGTAGCCCCCGGGAACCTTTTACAGGCTTGCAGGGATCCACTTGCATCCATGAAGTGAAGCAGGTTGTAAACAGCCACTGGCTCATGCTTTGAAGCCCTTCAGCTTTTAGCTAGTGAACAGGGATCCTCAGGGAGCTGATGTTGACAAGGAAAGGCAGCTTCTTCTCCTCCTTTATTTATGCAGCTAAATAATTTATGGGGTTTCCTGAAACACCCATCTCTGCTGATCACAAACATCTACGAAGCCTTTTACGGCCTGTGTGAATGTCTCCTTCCCAGGCAGACACAACAGTCTTGAGGGAACAGGAATGTGCTGTTTGAACCAATTAACTGCTTGAGATTTATCTTGGCATGTATATGTGAAAGACTTGAAATGTAATCAGTGTCTGATTCAGAGAGTGATGTAATGAACCCTCTGATTATCTTCTTTTTAAGAGGTTGGTAAAGATCTAGTGAAAGGAGTTTTCGGGACAAACTGCCAATGATTTATAATTTATGGATATAATGCTTTTCTACTGAGGATAGTTTGGCAAGAGCTCATAGTTTTTCTTCTGATACTGGACTACTGCATTACAATGGGTCACCAGAACTTGACTCTCCAGTAGTAAACTGAGGTTTCTTTGTTTAGACAAATGTGGGTCTAATGGATCACACTTAGGAAATACAAAAATGTTTCTCAAAGCAATTTTATATACAGAATGGGTGTTTCTTTAACTATTGGCACTTTTGGCCCTGTGGACTTTTAGAAAATAAACTCTCTTGAAAAACTTTCAACACTGAGTAGTTTATTTAATTTGTCCGTTAACAAGAAGGTCATTTCCACCACATCCTGAATTATTATGTGTTGTGTTTTAACAGCATTTTTAAAATAAAATGGATGACTCGTGGAAGGCTAATTTCATAGCTGGCATTTTAAATATTTACACTACAATATTGTCACACATTTTGAAATGTCAACATTACAGCTGCACTTGAAATGACACACAAATAAAAATATTCTGTTCACAAGTGATATTAAATTTTTTTCTTATATCACACATCTCAGATTTACACTGTTTTCTCCTTGTTAGCCGTAACTTTGGCTAATGTTCTGGCAAGGTTCTCTAAAACACTCTTTTAATGTTAATAAGGCATTTGTTCAGTTATAATAACGCTCTCAAAACGTTAGCACAAAAACATTATTATTACATTGTTTCTGAAAAGTTTCCTGAAACATTTTTGTTGAATGTTCCTCTAACTTAAAAAAATATATATTAATACAAGTTTCATGTGGATTAAATAATATTCAGAAGTAACTAAACCATAATGTTTGCAAAATGATAAAATGAAATGTTCCTTTAAAGTTTTCCCTAATGTTCAAACAACCAAAAAAAAAAAAATATATATATTTTTTTAACATTCAGAAAAACTAGACATTTAGATCACTCAGAGAACGCTGAACGCACATACGGCAGTTGTGGAGTACTTTTTATAAAGGATGAATGCACTTTTTTGGGCTTTAATATCTCGACTACCATTCACTGCAACTATAAAGCTTGGAAGAGCCAGGACATTTTTTTATATACGTCGGATTGTATTTGTCTGAAATAAGAAAGTCATCTATAACCTATGATGGCTTGAGGGTGAGTAAATCATGGGATAATTATATATATATTTTTCTTTAAAGGAATAGTTCACACAAAAGTTTTAATGTGATGTTTATCTGCTTACCCCCAGGGCATCCAAGATGTAGGTGACTTTGTGTCTTCAGTAGAACACAAACCAAGATTTTTAACTCAAACCGTTGCAGTCTGTCAGTCTTATAATGTAAGTGAATGGGCTTTGTGAGTCATAAAACATACACAAACAAAATCAAATTAAACCCTGTGGCTCGTGATGATACACTGGTGTGTAAAACACAAAACAATGCAAGAAACTGAACAGTATTTATTTATTTCGTTTTTTACCTCTGATTCATGCAATGTCTGAACTGTTCTGAGAACGTTCGCGTCTTCTTCTTCAGCCTGTATGGACCATTCGGACATTCCCATTTGAGAGATAGGTGACAAGTAATGCAGAAGTCTGCAATCCGCCGTAAAGCAAGAAGAAGATGCAAAAGCTTTTAGGACAGTTCATATATTGCGGTGAAAAATCTGAGGTAAAAAAAATTATATAAATACTGTTCAGTTGCTTGCACAGATGGATCGCTTTGTGTCTTTACACCTCAGCATATCGTCACGAGCCACAGGGTTTAATTTTGTTTTGTTTGTGAATGTTTTATGACTTTCAAGTCATGATTCTCATTCACTTACATTATAAGACTGACAGACTGCAACAGTTTGAGTTAAAAATCTCAGTTTGTGTTCTACTGAAGAAAAAAAATCACCTACATCTTGGTTGCCCTGGGGGTAAGCAGATAAACATCAAATACAATTTTTTGGGTGAACTCTCCCTTTAAGTAGGCTGATTCAGATGTATTTTATAACTCAAGGCTTCTGTGAGTTTTCTCCTGGTCAGACCAGTTCTTTCTGTGATCTTCTGTTTAGATAATTCTGGCCTCCAGAATATGAGACTTCCAGTATTCTGTCATCACAACATTCCATTTCTAGAGATTAAAAGATGTTTAACTTAACAAAATTTTTTTTTATCTTTGAATGTAGTGTATTTAAGAGATATCCTGCATACTTGTGTGTCACAGTAAATGCCGCTCCTTTGGCACACTGGGAGGCTTGTGATCCAGAACCCAGCATCATGCCACTTTCTAGTGCACCAAAAAAGGTTATGTTGGGTTACTGGCTATCTTTAGAGCTTACATATGCTTAACCAATGAGAGATCTCCATCGCGTATCCCATACTTCTCAGGGCAAGTCATCACAATCAGTGCAGCATAAATAATGTCCTGCTGCTTGTTCCCATACCCCAGAAATCAGCAGCTATTTTTGCTGCTATTTAAGCATGATTCGTCCGAGACGTGGGAAAAGGGGACGGAAGGGAAGTGGAGGTTCGTGGGAGGATTCTTGGGAAAAAAAGTCCACAGAGATCATTGCTAATACACACCAGAGATGAAGTCCATTTGTTATGATTGTAGAGTTTTTATGTGCGTGTGTTTGTGAGCTCAGTCAGATGCTGCCATTTACCCTTTTAAATCTCAGAGGTTGTTGCAGGGGGGCGACAGGATGACGTGCCATGTTGTAGGTCGCTGGTGTGTGTGAAACTCTGGGAGTGTGAGACGGAGTTTAACAGCTGCGTTTGTATGCATTATCTCCACTTGAGAGGAATAATAAAACACAATCCATCTCACAGACAGTACAGTTTTGCAAGGTCACATCAGCTCCAGCTTAGTCACTATAAGTTTTTTGGGCTTATAAATAGTGATTATGTGCTCATTACTTTAACTCCACCATAAAACCGCTGTAAAGATCTTGCGATAACAAGCCCTACTCTTCCCCATAGCACACCTGCTGTTCCTGGTGAAGGTGCATATACGTAGACAGACCTGACATTTGTGCACATTATAAAAGGCTTAAAGACTGCTTTTAGTGTTGTCCAAGAGATAAGCTCAGTTTTTCTTGGGTAGCCTGAATGCTGGACTCATGTGCTTTTTTTACAACAAACTTTTCAAAAGTGGCCAAAAATTGTCATTGTATTGTTTTATTCTTGTACCAGTAACACTTTAGGGTCATAAATGTAACTAATAATAATAATAATAATAATATGATTAATTAAAACCTGTTTTTAATGAACTTTACTAAATTCTACTATTTTATATATCGATATCCACTCAAAGAAATGTTTTAATTTTGAACTAAATTATTTTTAAAAACTATGCCCTTTATTTTTGTAACATTTTAATAAAATATTAATTTAAGTTTTATGGATTAAATTCAACAATAACAACAGCTCATTAAAAACTTTCAGTAGGCCTTCCGAAAGATGCATTTAGGAATCTTTAAGATTACTTACAACTGAACAGCAATGCATTTTATGGACGATCGTTTCATGAACCTAGGAGAGGAGGTAATTCTGACTTTGCTATGACAATCTGGCTCTTCTGAATCAGCTGCTGTATGTTTTGTTATTAGTTTAAGTATTTGCTATTGACTGTGTGTATGTGTGTGTGCGCACGTGTGTGTGTGGTTTGTGTGTGTGTGAGAGAGAGAGAGAGAGAGAGAGAGAGATGGACGGCCACACAGTGGAGTCAGTTGTCTTAACTGTCTGTGGCTTGTGTACTGCAAACACATAGAAGCTTCATCACTGTGTGTGTCACGAGACTCTGTTCCTCTTTCAGGTTTGAACTGATGGTGAAACTAAGAACTTTATTAACTGGCATTACATTTATGTTGAAAGATGAAGGTTGCGATTATGGAAAGGGGCATTACATTTGATTGCAGTGTTCGGCCAATCACAATGCACTGGGTCAGTTGGCCAATCAGAGCAGACTGCGCTTGTCGGAAGGAGAGACTTTGTAGAAAATGACCCTTTTGAGAGAGGCGGGGCATAGAGGACCTACAATACACGTACAGTGAACATTTGAAAAATAATGTGTTTTTTGAACATTAAAGCATGTCAACATATTCTGTTTCACCAAATACACAAAATCTTTAAAAAAGCATCGTATAACCCCTTTAAGGAACATCACTCAATTAAGAGATTATTTTTTTTACATTTATCAGTTTATAATAATGTTATAATTCATACAAATCTATTAAAAAAATCTATTTTTTGTTTAAAACTTTTATGAATTACATTTCAATTATGATGGTAATAATAATAATAATACAGTTAATTAAAACATGTTTTTAATGAACCACTCAATTAAGAGATTTCCTATACATATTAAAAAGGTAATTTATAAAAACATATAAAAACCTCACCTGTGCAGTTTTATATTTTGTTTCATGTGTCTATTTTTGTTTAAATTGTAATCAAATATTAATTTATTTTATTTCAATGAAGACAGAGGTTTGATCAAAATGGAATTAATGACTAAAATGGAAACAATAAAATGGATTTGAATGGATTTGAATGTGTAATATGAACACAGTATTTTCCTGTGGCGGCTAATCAGTATAATATGTTGCTATAATTGCATCAGCCTACTTTGAAGTGCTGTATTTTTAGTAATGAATGTCTGTGTCTTTGGGCCATTGCATGTAACCACACTGGAATGATATGGCACCTATTCTTAGATGTGATAAAGCAGGACGTGCCAGCTAACGCTTGTATTTGCTCCATGAAGTAATGTACAAGGAAATATTCTCTATTAGCACAGTCATTCTCCTGTCTGTTGTCCCATAACAGAAGTCATTGCCATTGGCAGCAGAATCTCAACTAGCACTAGATAATCTGCAAGGCCAAATAAACAACCCTAATAAAACAACGTGTGCAGCATTAGCTTATAGCCTATCCAGAGCTGCTGTAGGCCGCCAGCGTTTGTTTATGCTGTAACTCTGTGGAACGTCCTATAAATAAAGCATGTGATGATTGATAGAGTGACTCCAGCACTTCAGTTTCAATATGCAGCAGTGAGAGTTTTTGTATGCTTATGAATAAAGTCAACTTAGAATAATGCGAGCATGATATACATCCACTGGAGACAATTGAAAAACAGGTGCATTATCCATTAACAGTATTAACAATGACCATTTATAGGCCCCTATATGGTTGTACTGGAGCTGACAAGGGATCATGGAATCTGGAGAATGGAGTCAGACCCCCAGCCTGGGGGGATTTTCTGTGATAAAAATTAAAATGTTTGGGAAGAAACCAACCATTTATATCCTGTTTCCAGGCCCAGTTGTGCTTGGCTGGCCTCAAAGGCTATTAAAATAGAAATTTCTATAAGATTGCAGACTTGAGCTCATTATGAGTGGCTCAGACCAGATTATGACATGTACATGCTGGACAGCTGAATTGTCACAAAGGTCAGACAAGTACAAATATCCCAATGTCACATTGAAATATGTTGGACAAAGATACGTCACATTTATATATCAAGAAAATTGATAAGCCAAACATTATTGTTATGCTATCATTGCCAATGCAAAACTTGCACTTCAAAACTGTGGCACGCTGCGCTTTCTGGTTGGCCGTTGCGTTCAAGAAATCAACAGATATGTCTTTGATTGTCTATATTTTATTCAGAATACAACATAGATGACATATCAAATGTTTAAACTGAGAAAATGTATAATTTTAAGGGGAAAATAAGTTGATTTTAAATTTCATGGCATCAACACATCTCAAAAAAGTTGGGACAAAGCCATGTTTACCACTGTGTGGCATCCC
The DNA here is from genome assembly GCF_023724105.1 of Carassius gibelio. Taxonomy (NCBI): domain Eukaryota; kingdom Metazoa; phylum Chordata; class Actinopteri; order Cypriniformes; family Cyprinidae; genus Carassius; species Carassius gibelio. Next base: position 13,344,119 of record NC_068410.1, read on the forward strand.
CTCTTCTTTTTATAACAGTTTGCAAACGTCTGGGGACTGAGGAGACAAGTTGTTCAAGTTTAGGAAATAGGAACGTTGTCCCATTCTTGTCTAATACAGGCTTCTAGTTGCTCAACTGTCTTAAGTCTTCTTTGTTTCATCTTCCTCTTTATGATGCGCCAAATGTTTTCTATGGGTGAAAGATCTGGACTGCAGGCTGGCCATTTCAGTACCTGGATCCTTCTTCTGTGCAGCCATGATGTTGTAATTAATGCTGTATGTGGTCTGGCATTGTCATGTTGGAAAATGCAAGGTCTTCCCTGAAAGAGACGACGTCTGGATTGGAGCATATGTTGTTCTAGAACTTGGATATACCTTTCAGCATTGATGGTGACTTTCCAGATGTGTAAGCTGCCCATGCTACATGCACTCATGCAACCCCATACCATCAGAGATGCAGGCTTCTGGACTGATCGCTGATAACATCTTGGGTTGTCCTTATCCTCTTTAGTCCGGATGACACGGCATCAAAGTTTTCCAAAAATAACTTCAAATTTTGATTCGTCTGACCGCAGAACAGTTTTCCACTTTGCCACAGTCCATTTTAAATGAGGCTTGGCCCAGAGAAAACAACTGCGCTCCTAGATCATGTTTAGATCTGGCTTCTTTTTTGACCGATAGAGTTTTAGACGGCAACAGCGAATGGCATGGTGGATTGTGTTCACGGACAATGTTTTCTGGAAGTATCACTGAGCCCATGTTGTGATTTCCATTACAGTAGCATTCCTTTATGTGATGTAGTGCCGTCTAAGGGCCTGAAGATCACGGGCATCCAGTATGGTTTTCCGGCTTTGACCCTTACGCACAGATATTGTTCCAGATTCTCTGAATCTTTTTGCAATTTTTCTAGGAGAACCTGCCTTCTTTGATCCACTATTTTTCGCTGCAGCATTGGGGGAATTGGTGATCCTCTCCCATCTTGACTTCTGAGAGACACTGCCACTCTGAGAGGCTCTTTTTATACCCAATTATGTTGCCAATTGACCAAATAAGTAGCAAATTGGTTCCTTATATGTACATTAACTTTCCGGCCTCCAATTGCTACCTGTCCCAACTTTTCTGGTATGTGTAGCTCTCATGAAATCCAAAATGAGCCAATATTTGGCATGACATTTCAACAACATTTGGTATGTTATCTATATTCTATTGTGAATAAAATATGTTTATGAGATTTGTAAATTATTCCATTCTTTTTTTAAACACAATTTGTACAGTGTCCCAACTCCCAACTGTTTTGGAATCGGGTTTGTATATAAATTTTAAATTCAATGTACCAGTACATTTTTAGGTTCCAGGCTTTTTTTTTTCAAAACTCTCTAAAACTTGGAATATTGGTATAATGTTGGGAAGGATTTTAAGAAAATGTTTATATTTTGCATTTTGTACTATTGTCTGCATTTAATAGGCATTTAATGAAAGTAAAAATGTAATAAAATGTAATGTCTTCTAGTCTACAGAGTACAGACATATTTGTCTGGGTCTCAGGAGAGTTTCTGAAGATGATTTTGAATCTGAGTGATAGATGATGGCAAAGACTATCTGAATGTAAAAATAGAGGAATAGAGTCTGAACAATTAAATATAACTCATAAAATACCGAAATAGTGTGCAACTTCCATGTCGTGTATTAGTGTATCTGCATGCATGCTAATGCATGTGTGAAATTGTGTTACCGTTCCGGCATCTGTAACTTCCTGTTGACAGTTTTCGCTAAGTGTTTATACAGGATTTCATGGGGTGATTTCTGTTGTTCCATTTTTCTTCTCCAGCAGTCACAGGATGTGCTATTTTTGTTGTCGACTTTGTGTGAGCTTAAAAAGCTGGAACAGCTGCTTAGTATTGGGTTCATATGGGACTGATAGACATGTCTCACAGCTTCACTGGGAAATGTGTAAACCTTGAGTTGTGTCTTCCTGCTTAAAGTCTTCGGTTTATACCCTGGCAAAACCTTCTGTTTCATTGTTCAGACGTCAAGGTTTTGTCCAGTACTGGTGCTCTGAAAGGAGAGCTTATTTTAGTAGCCCACTGAATAGACTGATGACAGAGCAACCTGTGTGTAATGGTTATCTGCTCTCCAGACCGTGGGGGGGACACCAAACTGTCAACATTGACTTGCGGGCACATTATTAGCTCTCACTTCCTTTTTTGGCCTTTCTTTTTTGTCTGAAAGCTTGTCCATACTTAAAAAAAAAAGTGACATGCTGAGTGTTTCTGAGACTCTTAACTATAATTGAAGCTTGTTATGATGTTCTGCATGGTTGCTGCTGTGGCATCTTGGCAGACTTTAATTTGTCTGCAGGTCTGTCTTAGATAGGCAAGATATAGGAGTTCACTGTTATTTTTTCTTATACGTTTCATTTCATCTCTGTAATCTGTGAGATTCAATCAAAGGAAATGCTGGTCATTATGATGCCCAATTCTGTGTGGTTATGCTTACAGATGATTACAGATTTGCATTACGACATGAATGATTCTTAGCTGAAAGGCTGATTTTGAAATATTTTATATAAAATACAATGTTTTTTTTTAAAGAATATCTTATACTCTCCAAGGCAACATTTATTTGATAAAAAATACAGTAAATTTTTTTTTAAATTCTATTTGAATTTATTTTAAAATGTTATTTATTCCTGTGATTCATCAGTGTTAAAAGTAGTTATGCTGCTTCACATTTTGTGGAAACTCAACTGAAACATTGTTTTTCAGAATTCTCTGATGAATAGGAAGTTCAAAAGTACAGCATTTATATAAAAAAACTAAAATCTTTTCTAACATTGCAAATGCCTTTACTTATTATTCATTGCATCCCGAATAAGAATAGGTTATTAATTTCTTAAAACCAACATATACAAATTGCCTGTTCAACAAGGGCAATATTTTGTCGGTGTTAGACACTCAATAGAGGACACAGCATTAGCATACTAACTAAACCACCACTATTAAATAGATTAAAATCTAAGTTTATTTAAAAATTCTTCAGAAAATCTTCAGAGACATGGCATTATAAATACCTCAGTCCTACCTTTCGTACACAGTGAACAAGGTGAATGTTTGATGGCAACAATAAAGAGCATTAGCCTTACGCTAATGTCGCTAATGCACAGGAAATGACTTCGTTGCGAGAAACTAATCAGATTTCTGTAATGTGAAAGCATCCTTCATACTCAATGATGCCCTTGTAGTGCCCACTGGACCACATAGGGGCCAGAAAAGCCATTTACAATATATTTGAAAGGTTACCGAGGAGCACTGGTGCGAAATCAACTGGAAATGTGAATCTAGATTATACACCCTATCTGTGAAGAGTGTTAGCAAACTATTCTCCTTACAGAACAAACAAATGGCATGGATGTTTTTGTTGTGTCTTGAATTGATCAGTCTTTTGAATAGTTTCAGCCTTCTCATGATTCACAGCTTTAAGATGCTTTAATGGAGAGAACAGCTCATTTCTGGCAAACAGTAGGTCACTTATTCTCTTGATAAATCGAGTCTTTCTTTCTTTGGACATGGGTGGGCTCAGTGAATTCCACTCATAATATCTTCTCCCTCAAGTGCTTTGCTCCCACTAGATCGTGCATTTGACATGGGAACATGGGTTGTGTGGCCCAATCAGAAGTGGTCTTCCCCATGCCTTATTTCCTGTTAAGTGGTCACTCCATTCAAAGGATATTATGAAAGGGCTTAGTCATCACAAAATATGTCCAGGAAATGATGACCCTTTTACTCAACAGATTTGACAGTATAAAGTTTAGGTCTGTTGACAATTATCTATGCGTGTTGATGTGTTTTCAGCATGGGCCATGGTGAACGTGAGCATGGAAGACCGGGTGGAGGTATATTTAAAAGACAAGGCTGAAATCTCCTGTATCTACACTCTGAAGGAACCAGCCAAGATGTTAGTCTGGTCTACGGTGAGAAACAGGCCCACTCACACTTTACATATTTTTCATTCACCAATATATAAATACCCTAAAACCCTAAAATCAAAAGATGAATGCAAAAATGAAACAAGATTTTAAGGCAATTAAGGCATCATAACTATATTTCACAAATAAAATGTCTTTATCATTTTAAATTTAAATTAAGATCAGTAAAACATGTATTTACAATAAATAGAAAATTTGTTCACATTTTATTTTAAGGTCCAATTATCACAATTAACAAACCATTACCTACAATTTAAGCATCAATAAACTCCTAATTTGCTGCTAATTAATAGTTAGTAAGGTAGTTGTTAAACTTAGGTATTATTAAGGATGTAGAATATGGTCATGCAGAATATGTGCTTTGTAGGTACTAATAAGCAACAATAATAGGCATGCTATTAAGTTAGTGAAAATTGGTCCCTATCCTAAAGGGTTACCAAAAATAATTAGACTGAGTATTTTTACTACAAATACAATGTTTTAATTTTTCGCTGAATGATGCACGCGCATCAGAATTACCTCCTCTCCTAGGTTTAAAATGCATTGCTGTTCTGTTGTAAGTAATCCTAAAGATTCCTAAATGCATCTACTTTCAGAAGGATAAATAAAGTGCTTTTACTTTTGCCTAGATAAACACAACATCTCCCTGACATGGCTGCTTCAACACTACCTGTGGTTCCTGAACCACGCTTTCTTTCTTTGCGTAAACATTTGGGCGGCATTACGCAAATATTCCCACATTGTGATGTAGATATGTGGGGGCGTTTGAATGAGCTGTTTTAGGGGGGTGTGGCAGAGTCTTAACTTTGATAAAGAATATCTCTTTGGATGTGAGGCTTTAGTCTTTGCAACTTTACAGATCTTATTTATGCACAAAGAGCTTTTAACACTCCAAAGAGAAAGGAAAAATTACCCATTTATTTACTTAACTAAAGAGTTTTAAAACTTACATAGTTTAAGCCAAGGCAATTGGTTAAATAGCTTTAATACTCTTAATATTCTTTAATTTTATGTCAATTTTATCAGTAGAATTTCAATAGAATGTACATTAATGTTCAAAGGTTTGGGTCGTTTTTTTTTCAAAAAGAAATCTGTAATGCTTACAAAAGCTGCATTTACTGTTTTGGATCAAAAATACAGCAAAACAGTAATCAAGGAAAATAGTATTGCAATTTAAAATTACATTTCTGATTTTAATATATTATTAAATGTAAGTTATTCTTGTGATCAAAGATTAATTTTCATCATGATTACTCTAGGTTTCACTTTCACATGATCCTCCAGGAATAATTCTAATATTCTGATTTGATGCTCAAGAAACATTTCTTCTTATTGTCAGTGTTTTGCTATGGTTTTTTATAAAATATTTTTTTTCAGGACTATTTGACAAATATAGAGTTAAAAAAACATTTTCTAATAAGGTTTTAAAGTGAATTTTGATAAATTCATTGCAACGTGGTGAATGAAAGTATCTCGACATCCTTTTGAATCTCAACAACTTTTGAAGGGAAGTGAAGAATCTTACAATAAATGTTGAAGTTTTTTATTTTTTATTTTTTACTTTGTACAGAAATCGCCAGGCAGGGAAAAAAGCAAGAAAGGACTCTTTACCTATGATACTCTAGAGAACAAGATCATCGATGAGGACAGTGAATACGCCGGACGCATCAACTTCACACACTCTCATGAACCACAGAACTCACAAGGAAGTGGCCTTCTGATCATCGACAATGTGCAGCTGAGTGACCAGAAGGAGTACACCTGCACCGTGCATAATGTGTCGACAGACAGCGGTGAAGGACACACTCTTCTCCAAATATTCAGTAAGACAAATCAGACTTGTTTTAGAAGAGCCTGTCCAGGCTAGAGTATCATAATAATATGCCTCTTGACCTGTGTGCTTCATCCTAACACCAAACCTCTCTGTCCTTTAGACTCGCCATCTCTACCTGTGATTGAAGGTACATACACAGGGATTTCAGTTACTGAAGAGGAGCCATCAAAGGTAGACCTTAAAAAAGAAAAAAAACCGATCCGTGTACAGTATGTACATTTTATAGACTTTGCATAATAACAGTGTTTTTGCTCAGGTTGCACAATGCATAGTGGACAATGGGTATCCCAGACCGATTATCACATGGTACAAGGACAGATTGCCTCTCCAGCAATCAGATGGTGGTAAATACAGGACCATTAAGTGAACATTCTCCAAAACAAAATGTCATTTTATGACAATAACAAAAAACAAAAAAAAATCTGAATCCCCTTTAGAGGTAAAGATCTCGGAGTCAGAGACAAACAAAGCCAACGGCCTGTTCACAGTCGAGAGTAATCTGTTCATTAAGGCTCAGAGGACAGATAAAGATGCTGTTTTCTACTGTGAGGTCAAATACCCTGTCCCCGGTGGAGTAAGAATGACAGAGTCCAAGAAAATCAACATCAGTGTTCACTGTGAGTCAACATCCTTCTAGCCTACATTTACTTTTAAGGCACACAAAAAAAGAAGAAAAAAAAGAAAACGAAAATAGTCATCATTTGCTCATATTTGGTGTCATCCAAACTTGTATGACTTTCTTCTGTGGATTGATTGATTTTTGAGCGCCCAGTCCCCTGTGCTGCCATCTGTTGGATACACAAAGTGCAACAGTATCTTACAATTTAATTTCATCTTTCAGACCCTTCGACAGAAGTAAAAGTGTACGTAAATCAACCTGATAGGCTTATTAAAGAAGGCGACACTGTGGAGATCTGGTGTGAGGGAAATGGAAACCCTCAGCCCGTTTTTACTTTCACACATAATGGGGTAATATATGAGCTGAAGTCACTGCCTAATGTGTTTATTATGCCTGCTTAACTAAATACATGATGTTTAATAACCACGTAACTAATATTATCTAATAGCCATATATTATTAGCCATATGAACATTACTTTGATTCACTTATCTATGACTGATACCAGAATACTTACACTTTTATTGCTTTGAATTAATATGTATTGTATAAGTGCTATGCACATTATCTTGGATGCCAGCTGTTCTGAAATCTCTGAACCATGTGAAAAAGATTTATTGGCTCACCTGCAGTTCTAATTATTCTCATTCTCTTTCCAGGAAGAATTGAGCGGGGATAATCAAATGCTGCTTTTGGAAAACGTCACACGGTCAGACAGTGGGATGATTGTGTGTCAGTCAAATGACTTTGAGGCAAACATTTACACTGAGGACTCCGTCAATATCACGGTGCACTGTAAGAGCATGTTCCTCTGCAGTTCCTGTGCCGAGGCAGATGTTGGTGAGATGATGTCAGCTTTTATATTCACGGTGACTAACAACTTTTTTTTCTTTCTTAGATCTGGATCAAATTGTGGTGACACCAGAGAAGTCTGTTCTTCACCAGGGGGAAAATCTCAATTTAACTTGCAACGCTCTGTCTTCTTTAACCACAGTGACAGCATGGTATAAGGTACGACAATAAGATGCAGTCAAAACTGACACCATGCTGACCTGTAACAAAAAAAAAAATCTAAATATGGAAAGAATTGGCCAAAAATGCTGTTATCCTCTCATTTTTTACATTTCGGTACTGAAATCTGTACTTTTTGCCAACCCTTATAGATATATATTGAAGCATTAAAAATATATGTTTCCCTCCATATATTTATTTTTAAATAAAATAAAATACATTTTGAGATAACATATAAATAGTATCCAGCATGAATGGGATGAATCTGCTTGATAAACAGTGCTCTTGAAATGCTTGAGAATGTAAAGTGATATATTTGACGGTGTGTTTCACTGCAGGATGGCACGCGGCTGGTGGAGACGCATGGTTTGGAGTTACACAATGCCTCCTATGACACTGCCGGAGTGTATATGTGTGAAGTGACCGTCCGTTCCCTGCCTGAGCTACAAGAACAAAAGTCTGTGCAGATCAGTGTGCGAGGTGAGTCTTTTACTACATCGTGAGGACCGGATGTCAATACAGGGAAAGGTGTATACATGATCAAATTAAAACTATTAGCTCAGTATATAAAACATCACCAAGATTCTAGATAAAAAAAAGAGTGTGCTTTCATGTCTAAATATCTAAACCTGCTTCAGGGAAGCCTAAGTTCACAAAGGAGATAGAAGTGGGTCCAGTGAATAAAGCAGAGCGCTCTGTTAACCTGACCTGCTATGCAGAAGGCTTCCCGTTCCCCACCATCACCTGGACCCTCTCTGACCAACGGGTATCCTTATAACCCTCTGATTCCGACCAATCAGGAACCATCACACAGTCACAAAGCTGGTCATTTGCTTGTCATTTCAAAATTAGTTTGTGGTTGTATAGAGGGTCAGGCACATCGTTTGATAAGACTGTTGCAAAGATGAGGGGATTCTTGGGGAAATCATGATGTGCAGATGTGAGTTCAAATATTCTAGATCAATGTAAGGTAAACTGAAATTGCCATGACAAAATATCTAGACTGGGCATCCTGTCCCTGTGCCGGAAGCGGAGAACCAGATGACGGACACTGGTATTGTCAGCATGATCTCTGTGAGAGCCATGTCTGAACTCACAGCCAAGTGCAGCGCTGCCAATGTTCTGGGGACAGAGGAGATTACTCGCAAGATTAAAGCATGTGAGTTTTCATTTTCTGACTGTAAGACTTCCTCTGCTCTGACGTATACATCTGCTTGTTCACAATTCTCTGATGTTGGTCAATGGTCACAGGTTTTTTAAGACTAAATTAATTATCAGCATTTTAACAACCCACTGCAGTTCGTATTAACCCCAGCATAATGTTTAATGCACTTCATGGTACTGATAATGCAATATATTTCCTTTCTCCTTCATTTTTATATCAATATGGTACATTTAGTGGTAAGTTTAAAACCAATTGGGTAAAAAGCTATCTAAAAGGTAGTCAGAATACATTACTAAAATGAGGATTCTAGATTATGTTACTAACTACAATTTTCATGTAATCTGTAATAAATAACTAAATAAAGACTCCAATTTTAAGTAATCTACCCAGCACTGCTGGTATCATGAACTAGCAATTAACTTTTTATTTATATTTAATGTTTTGATCAATAATTTGAAAATCTTTTGTAAAATGTTATTATTATTAAAATATTATTTTATTAATATTAGTTTTATTAAATAAAATTAAAATAGTATTATATTAGTATAGTTTTCTTCTATAAAATAAAATATTATATTAATATTATTTTATTAAAGTTTCCACAGCATAAGTCTTAGTTCATTATATAATTTAATATTTAATTAATTTCATGCTATTAGTTCTTGTAATGTTAAGAATGTATTAGTATAAGTATATAAATGAACATTAACCACGACTAATACATTCTGTACAACTGTTGTTTATTGTCAGTTCATGTTAAGTAATACGGTCAAATCATGCAAATGCAAATACAATCTTATTCTATACCAATTTTCTTGTGTAGATGCACGTGTGACAACAACTACAACCCAAGCCACCAGCACAAAAGGTACGTTTCTGAAACTTTCATATAAAAATACTTCCATCAGTGCAGCAAGTGACTGTTTTTCCAGCGAATCGGTGTATTTTGACTGTAACTGAACACCAGTGTTGTGGGTAACGCGTTACAAAGTAACGCGTTAGAGTACTCTAATTACTTTTTTCCTGAAATTTGTAACTTAACGCGTTAGTTTCGTGCGTAAGTAATCAGTAACTTCGTTATTTTTTTTAAAAAAGTAATCCGTTATTTTAAGGAAAGGAAAATCCCGACTGCAGCCTGCTTTTTGTCAGACAGTATGCCTAGGTCTACTGTGCCACCTGCGGATGTATCAGCGGAGCCGAAGCTCTGTGATCGTAAAGTCAATGGCTGTGATGCGTCTGTGCCCTGCGCCTGACCCTGTGTGTGTGTGTGGGTTTTTTATTCGAACTCCCGGCAAGATAGCAGAGAGGACAGCGTTTGGTTTATGGAAGTACGCACATTATTTTCAATTTGTCAACGAAAAAGAAAAGAACATAACGGTAAAATGCACACTTTGCTTTGGTGAAAAGCTTCTGTCGACCGCCAAAAATTCTACCTCAAATTTAACGTTACGTTTTAATCACTACTTTGAAGAGTAAATGTGAGAGGACTGTGTTAAAGCGAATTTAGGTTTGTGACTGTGAGTGACACTTTAATAATAATTAGTTCGGCTATTAAGCGATTTGTCATTTGCCTGTGTGGCAGTGAAGGATTTAATTCGGTTTGTTATCATTTTTGTTTGACAGGCAGCTGTTAATTTCTGTTAGATCATTGGCTGGCTGGTTGTTCATCATTTCTAAATGGATTTAAATCTGCAAGCCTGTTTAAGGTTGTGTTTACAAGTAAGCATACTTGTACTTTGATAACTGCATTATTTAAAGTTAAAGAAAAATCAGGAGTTATCTTGTGGTGCTCATAATGTACAGTAGCCTAGGCTAACCGGGCTGGGTAACGTTAGGTGCGAATTTTGATTAATAATATGCTCTGTGATACTAAATAAATAAAACGCCATGTGGAATAGCCGATTGCTGACTGTCTTTCCTGTTATTGTTATTCTGCAGTGTTAATTTAGTCGGATGACTGACGTTATTCATTGTCGGGAGTCACGACTTCTAGGTGCATTTAAAGGGGCCGGGGGCTGTGTCTGTCGTGTGTCATGTGTGAGGCGCTGCAAACTGCTTTTAATTTTTGGTAACGCATGAGTACTCTAACGCGTTACTTTTATGAATAGGTAACGCTGTATCATAACTGATTACTTTTAATTGATGGTAACGTTGTAACCTAACTAACTACTTTCCAAAGTAACTATACCCAACACTGCTGAACACACATTTGAGATTTGATGACAGAAAGCAGTATCTGTGCCATAGAAACCCAGTCATCTGAGAGAGCTGACGTGGCATTGTATATTTATTCTGGTGGTGCAGTCAGAATCATTGTGTGTTTAAACACGAAGCAGTTTCACTGTAACAGAAGGTTGGTGATGGTGAAAATGCTCTCATGTGGTCTCTGGACTCTGCCTGGCTGACTGACTGAGACCTCATGGGACCTGAGCAAATGAGGCGAAGCAGCCACTCTCAATTCGGGATACCAGCTGACTTTTTCAGTTTCTTATTATGGTAGTCCTCGGAGCTCTTATCTCTGATACTGTTTATGGCTGTGGTCAGGAAAATAAACAGAGTTATAAGAGCAGATTTATCTGGTCTCAGTGTCAGCGGTTGCTTAAAGCATCATGTTTTAACCAGACACAATGCAACAACTTAATAGCAGGTATCTCAAAATATGGCAGGAGTATATTATTATTTTAATTAAATGATTGAATTAATTCAAACATTATTTTAAAATGTTAATTAATGAATTACAATATAATTATATAAAATGTATATTAGTAGTAGTAGTATTAGTATTATTGTTATAAGTAGTGGTGTTTTTAAATGAATAATTAATTATTATTTTTTTTCTACCCCAAATTATAGAATAATTGACTTGTGATTGTGCTAAAGTCTCAAGAAATAAAAGTAACTTATTTGGAAAATTATACCAATTATAGAACAATTGGTTTGTATATGTGATTTTACTAAAGCCTCAAGAAATTAAAATAACTTATTTGAAAAATAAGTATATTTTTAGCAATAGCCAGAAAAACATTGTATTGGTCAAAACTATTTATTTAAATTCAAAAACAATTATTATTTAAATATTACTTATTTTTTGATTAGTATTATGCATGGCCAATAATTAATTTGGACAACTTCAAAGGCGATTTTCTCAATATTTCATTCAATATTTGCACCCTCAGATTCCAGATTTTCAAATACTGGTAATCGGATTTCGGGAAAATATTGTCCTATGTTATTTATTCAGCTTTCAGATGATGTATAAATCTTAATTTTTGAAAAAATGACACTTAAGACTGGTTTTGTGGTCTAGGGTCACACACACACACACATATATATTTACACAAAATAAAAATAGTGCCCTAATTAGTCAACAAGGCCATTACCAGTAAAAACATACATTTCCACCCACAAAACTATATTCAGATTTGATTTTCATTTACTATTAAAAATACATTTTGCTATTTATTTTCTTTTAATTTTTTACCACAGACCCTTTAGCAATCCATTGGGATCCCCTACACTACAGTTTAACTCCCCTGCTCTTACAGGATGTGTAGACCATTTGCTAAAATATCCAAGTTGTAGCAATAACTTCCTCACAGGGTGTGGGACAGCAGTCCCGTGATCTAATGAAAGAAAAGCACCATGCGAGATCAAGTGATGTCTGAATATAACTGCTGTTTGGTGACTCAAACCCTTGTTGTGACAGGAACAAGATTAACCGTCCCACCAAAACAACCACAAACAGGTTTGTATTGTGAGGTTTAAGAGCAGCCTGACCACTCATCCTCAATCACATGAGCTCTCTTACTCACGCTGTGTTCACTCCATCATTTCTCATGCTAATCAGCACTGACCGCCCAACTGTGAGCATCTTTCATGGATTTAATGATTCCAGAATACTTGGCTTGCTGTATAACTGCCCCTATGACGAGTCACGCATCATCACTGCTTTTCTTCACTCAGAATGCACTTTACTCACAGCCCTTTTGGAAATGAACTGTTTTGACAAAGGCTTTGTATATTTCAGTCAGATATAGAGGAAATATTCACCCTTTTGCTCTGTCAGTGTACTCACTTCAGCCTGCTTTTCTTCTCTTACCGCAGGAGGTGGAAGTGGAGTCATCATAGCCGTCCTCATCATCTGCCTCCTCCTCATAGCCATACTGGGCAGTGTGCTCTACTTCCTCTACAAGAAAGGAAAGCTGTCCTGTGGACGGTCGGGAAAGAAGGATTTGTATGCGTTTTTTTCTCTATGATAAAATATGCGTTATTTGAATTTCATAAAATATGTATTATTAACATAGACTTAATTAGCGTTAAGGCCCTGTATTTTTCAATAGTAAGTTACTTCTTTCTCATATCAATGTATAGAAAATTTTTGAAAAAAATATTTAGAAGAGTATTTGCGAAAGCAGTTTATAAGAAATATGCAATTCGTAGGTGTATTAGATTATTTTGTGTTGTAAAAATGACACACTGCACCTTTAAACCAGTGTTGTTATTGTTAGTAAAACTATTAAAAATCTTTTTTTTTGTTGAGCTAAAATAAAATATGAGAGGAAAAACTTAAAAAGCAAACTCGTTTTCATATTTTTAGTTTGTTCTAAAACTACTAAAATAAATAATAAAATAAAAAAGTGAAATGTTTTGGTCATTTCGTTTTTTTTTTTTTTTTACTGGAACTAAAATGAAAATACATTAAATCTACATAACTAAATAGACATGTTTTTGTAAATGTTATTAGCTTTTAAATAAAAAAATTAAATAAAATGTCTAAACAAAATACATTATAAATAGAAATGTTGTTCATTTTTTTAACTAAAATAAATTCGAAACATTTAAAAAATAAAAGTACATTTAAAATATGATAAAATAGTATCTAAATAAAACTAAAACAACACTGTACCCTAAAATTAGAGCAAAATAGTCTAAAAGTAATCAACTTAATGCCAGGATAGATGTAGAAGTATTTTTCAATACATTATCATGATACAAAGCATTAATATCATCTGTTGTTTTCATTCTCCAGCACGAAGGAAAAGGCCAGTAAGGATGATATTGTGATGGAGATGAAAAGTGGTAAATCTGAAGAGGCAGTGCTTCTACAGGGAGTCAATGGAGACAAGAAGTCCCCCACCGAATAGGTCATTACTTCAGAACAATGATTCCTGTTATATTACACAAGACCTAAGATTTACAAGGCCATGTCATGGAAACCTGATGATATTTTCTTTCAATTAGAGTCAAAGACTGAAAACGACATGCATATGTGGAGAGCCGCTAACAGCCACTGTCCTTCAGAGCTCCTTCTCAGGGTGAATCCCAATCTGAGTGCTCGAAGACCTCACAATACACCCACATCTTCCCCTCTACTCAAATACCCACTCAATTCTGCCTTTTTCTGCCCATGTTTTATGTTTGGACTGCTATAATCTGATTTAGTATACAGCAAGATGATCCACAAAGCACCAAGTTCATAATGGACTCCGCTTCAGTATTTACAAATTGTACATAAATATGACATACTGTATATATTTAGCTATTTAAAATGCCTGAGACATCTGAAAGGTTGCGCTTGAGTCTCTTTTTGATAATGCAAGTCTCTTTGTTGAGGGGCATTTGAAGAGTCATTATTTGCTGTGTCTGATCTGAACCTGCTCTCACCTCCTCCGCACCATTAGTCCATGCACTGAGCCGTCTGTACCACTGTAAACCTTCATCTGTCCTCTAATGAGCTGCACTGAAACGGCCCAATGATAACGCTTGAGGGCAATTTCCCTACAAATAAATGATCAGTGAAAGGCTCTGACATGGTTGACCTTTTTTCCAAATATGTAAGCAAAATGTTGGGTTCATGTCTTGCCTCTAGTTTTATTATTATTATTTTAAATAATTTTATTAGCTATATCGAATTCAGTTTGTTCACTGTGAGGGCCAAGCGAGTGAACTATGTTAATGTCAGATGGGCTAAAAAGGTCCCTCTAGCCTGAGAAAAATTTAACTTTTTTTTTTTTTTTTTTTAATGCCATTACCTGCTGTCCTAATCTTGCACTTGAATGTAAATAATAGAGAAATACAAGACCAACCCTCCCGTTTTTAAATTTTAGGGGAAATATTAAATGCATGTGGAAGACTGCATTCATTTATCATATTGGCGGGAGATTACAACAGGAAAAAATGCAAGTGTTATTTTTACACTGAAGACATTTTTTTTTTAAACTATATATTCTATTAGATTTTTTTTTCTCCAATGCATATTTTAAAGGTTTATAAGTTGTATCTTAATCTATGCAGCATGTACCCTGTACTTTATGCAAAGCAGACCCACAGATGGATACAAAAGTCCTTATTATACTGAAGTTCACCCGTTTCATTTCCTCTGGGTTTTTATTTTTGTCCCTGGTATTTTTGTTAATGCTTGTTTTTGAATTGTCCTGGTATTTCTATTAAAAATGGCTGGCTTACTCAGGCCTATATTTTATCCAAGTTTGGCTTATTTCTGTTCATCAGAAACAGCTGTTCTATACACTATTTGACATTTAAGGTTTAAAAGAGGATAAGATCATGGCTAAGACTTACTATTTTAAAATGCTTATGTACTAACGAATAGAAAATTACAGTATTCACACAGAAAAAATGTTAACTAGTATCAGTTAATACACACAGGTACAAACACGCGCGCACACACAGTTTAAGACAGACACCGTGGCCATGATGTTTGTTCTATTGTTTTAATTAACAGTATAGCGCTGTGCATACTTCCAAAGTGATATGAGAATTAGCACAAAAGAAAGAAACCCTGAAATACTCAGACAAGTTATGGCAAAATGAGGAGCGAGCTCCCTCTTGTGGTCTGACTCGAGACATTCCAGTAAACAGACAGATATTCACTGAGACGTCACTGACCAAGCCAAAGAAGATAAACAAGGCCTTTTTTTCCGGGTAGCAGAACAAAAATTACGGACTTCTCTAAACATATGGCACTGCTCACAGTAATATTCACATCAGTAAACAAAAATAAAATTCTGACATGTACAGGAATGCAAAAATGAAATAAAACATCGCCATTTCCACGTATTCTATGTATAAGTAACTTTACACGCTTGATTTTAAAGTGACAGTATCATAGCACAAATTGGTACACTGTGTCAAATATTGTACACACAACCATCACACATCATTATCAAGAAATAGTAGTACAGTAAAATGAAATGATTAAAAAAACTATCCCCTTCTCATCACTAAACTTCATATGGTGCAGTAAAAAAACAAAAAAAAAACAAATCAGTATTAAACCATCATATGCTTCAAGGCAACAGAATCTACAAACCAAGAGTTAACAGCCTACAACTTGAACTGATCAGCTCGCCTGGTCGTAAGCTCTCAAGGTTGCATGTGTACCTACAAGATTGAGATGTGGAAGTACCTGCAATCCCAGTGCAACACTCTCAAGAACACTAGGGGCTAGTAGAAACTAAAATTGGGCCAGTTTTGATGTCGGTGACATCAATCATGAGTCCCCCAGTCCCACATGAGAGACTCAAACTCACTTTAATGTATTACTAGTGCATTCAAATGGTGCAATAACAAACAACTGGAAACTTCAAAGGCACAGTTCACCTAAAAATGAAAATGACATCATTTATTAACACTCAAGTCGTTCCCAATTTTACAATTTGAAGAATGTGTTGGGGACCTATTTTGTTTTGTTCTCCATTGACATTAACTGTATGGACAAAACAGGTTTAGAACGATGAGTAATTTAATTTTTTTGTGAACTATCCCTTTAAGGAACATGCTGATGTCATTTAGTCTAGCAGTGTTGAAACAAGACAGTCTTTCTTGCACTGGTTTAAAGTACTGAGCCACTAATGTAGATTCTGTTGAAATGTACGGTATTCCTGAGTATAAAGGGGGAGATCGGGAAGAACCTTCTCCCTAACAGCAGGCGAACTATGGGCACTGCGATCATGGCTTGAACAGGGCTGCCGCTGAAAGATCAGTCCAATCGGTGACGGCTGAACACCAGAGCCTCATAGAACAAGGAAAGAACAGAAATAAGGCCTTCCACGATGAGCCCCGTGACACATTTCACCATTCCGATAAACGAAAACGCACCGTACCTGGATGAAAACCAGACGTCCCATGCACGCACACAAACAGAGACTGAACACATCAGCTGGGCTCACACCTGCGCAAGTTGCTTCTGATTTCAAGTATGCTACATTACCAAATTACACACAACCGATACTGTCACTTTAAAATGGGTTAAACACAGTATTCACAAATGTACATTTAAGGCTTAATTGTTTAGCACTAACAATAATAGCAGCAGTAAAGCACTTCTGTATTAATAACAATAAATCGAAACAATAATAATAATAATAATAACATTAATAATAACAATATATTAAGGTGATCAAATGAAATGGTTTCTAAGATGAACAGCTTCATACAAGAGTCCGAACCTCCCCAAGAGTGATTTCAGTCCCCACCAAATACAGAAACTTGGCCAGGCCTTGGACCTTTTTAAGCAAATACTTCCTTCTTTTTTTTCTTTCTTCTTTTTTTTTTTTTAACCAAGCAGATTCACTGTGTGTCCAACCTCTCGGCCTTTATCTGTTAGAGAGCACTATCTTTAGTAAACGCACTACTTCACAAAATTCGGAGACCACCATATTAATGACACATTCAGATTAGAGCAAACAAATGACATGTCCCCTGACATCAGAACGTTCCTACTGGGAATCTGAAGGACTGGCTGTCCTTAAAACATTTGGGAAGTGAATTCATGGTACAGTACAGTTACAGTAATGCTACACAGATGTAACAAGGCTGACGGAGAGCCCATTTCCGATGCCAGCCACCAACACGCGCATAAAAAACACACACACACAAAAATCCCACAGTACCCTGGAGGTCAAGGTCAAGCGGAGAACGGGTTTGCTTTGGGCTGAGCGGTATTTTTGAAACCGGTGACTGCGCTGTGGGGACCGACATGTACTGCATGCTACTAGACAGACGAAAAATGAAAAATCGCACACTTGAAAACAAAACGTACCGAAGCAACACACGTAAAGGCCATTTCATGCCAGAAAATGCTCGGCTGCAGTCTGCTGTTTAACTCCCTTTAGCTATCCAAACTGCGAGGCCTAATACTTCACACACCCTGATCTCTGCAGCTGAACCTCTCCAACATACATGTGTATATATTAACTATATTCAATATTCTGATTTATATATTAAATCATATATAAACACAAACATGTTTTTTCTTTTTTGTTTTGTCCTTAAGGGACACGCGTTGCCTTCAGGCTGAAGAAGTGGCCCTCGCTC
Source organism: Carassius gibelio (assembly GCF_023724105.1). Lineage (NCBI taxonomy): Eukaryota > Metazoa > Chordata > Actinopteri > Cypriniformes > Cyprinidae > Carassius > Carassius gibelio. Next base: position 13,362,047 of record NC_068410.1, read on the forward strand.
TTCCGCACGCACGAAGGAGGACAGAGAATCCGAGAAGTGTTACGGAGAAAGTGTCTCTTGCCGTCACTAGAACTAGAGGCAGAGCACAAGTTTGCACTCTGTTCTTCTGGAGTCTAGACGAATGCGCGACGAGTGTGGTCGGGGCGCAACTAGATGCTCGGAGAAGTTTCGCTATGTTAAGATATGAGCAGTAGAAGGGATGGACACAAACTCCCTCAGGATGTTCTTGGCCATCTCGATATTGTTCTGTGCAATCATTAGGGCTTTTTGGATGTCCTGATGGGAGTAGCCCTGGCTCAAGAGGTGCTCGATCTCACTGCTGATCTGCTGGCTGGGCCCTGGGCTCGCTCCAGGGGGAACCGGGCTGGGCCTGCGTTCTGAGTTGATGCGACGGGGAAGAGGCTTAGGAGGCCTCTCAGGGGCTTCAGTGGGGTCCATGGCTGCAGAAGACAAAATGTAGAATCAGAACGATGTCAATAAATAGACACTGAAGTCTGAGATAATGAGCATAATGCGGTTGCCGTTCTAAAATAAGGAAGCCATGAGAGGAAGCCTCTCATGGGGCTGAAATATAATCTAAAATAAATATAGGTGGTAAAAGGAAATGGCAGTGCTATATTTGCTCTGTAAATATATTAAAAACATATTGACTACAATAGAAATCTAAAGATTGGACACACTTGACATGACTTTGTTTCATCTAAAAATATATTTTTAGATTAAAAGATGTTTTGAAGTTACATGAGGCTGTTGAAGAGTTAGAAAAAATTAAATATAAATATTAGATAACTACATTATATACATAAGTTGAAGTACTAAACTAAAACCATTACCAAATTTTTTATAAAAACTAATAAAAAAAGGCAAATTTAATACAATTTAAACTAAAATAAAAATGAAAACTGAAAATATAAATATAAATATACAAGCCCATACAAAATATTAAAAACTATCGTATATGAACTTATAAAATAATATACTTGTTATTTAAATACTGTTTAAATAATAAGCATGTAATATATACAAGTATAAATAATACTAAAATTACACTTAGTATGACTTACTTGCTGCTGCTCCGACATCCATGGTAAGGCGGCTGAAGGCTGAGGATGTAGGGTTAATATCTGACAGCGTGCGTCGGGCGAGGTTGGTGGGTACAAGGGGCTTGGGATAGTCATAGCTGTTCTCCTCTTCCTCCTCACCACATGCACCAACAGGATCCCTCGGGCCATTCGAGCAGGTCAAAGGAGGCAATTCAGAGTAATCTAAACAATCAAAGAAACACAACATTACACATTGAAGAACACACTGGCAGACTGCCTGTATAAAGATGAAGAGCTTTAATCATGGCAGAACCTGAGTCTCTGGCCTGATGAGGTGCAGAGGCAGTAAGGGCCTGGGCTTGGATGTTGTACATAGCTTCGTACATCTGTGGGCTTTCTAACTCCATTTCATTAAGCATGCTCCTATAGAGGTAAACATATAGGTATAGAGGGTTTCAGTACATTGAAAGAGATCTGATATCTATGTCTAGTCTATACAGAGCGTCTCTTGGAGTTTTAAACCTTAAATGGCAGTTAAACAAGTTTACCTGGGACTGTAAGAAAGTGGAGGCACAGCTTCCCCTGCAGCAGAGGGCAGCACTGGCCGAGAGGATGGAGTCATGTACTCCGACTCCTCATCGTTCTCACAGGTGTCCTCCCCGGTCTGAGCTTTGACTCCTGGGACAGGCCTGTCAACACACATGTGACCGCTCACTTTACAAACAGATTCAGAGCCAGTGTAGGAAGAGAGGGGGTGTCTTTATGATACTGGAACAAAGACACACTACGATAATATATATATATATAGATATAGATATAGATATAGATATATATAGATAGATAGAATTTGACCAGGTGACTTGAATAGCTCAGTTTGGAACAATTAATTCTAGATTTGTTATTTTATTTTGTGATTTTGTGTATCTGTGCAGGAAATACAAAAATGAAAGCTGAACTTCATCTGAAGACTTTTTGAGTGAAAACCATCCTTTTAGGCTCGAATGATAAACTAAATCTAGTTGTTTACACTTTTTACAAGAACAAACGAAAAAACTCTTTTAGTAATAATAAGGTGAATCTCTTTTTTCATGGTCCACAATGGCACCGCATTGGACTTTAGATTTGTATAAAATTGTGATTAAAAAATATATATGACTATTTAATACAAGTGAAAACTATTTTATTTATAGTGCAATTGTAAAATTACAATTCTAATATTTGTCTCCAAATTTTTTTTCTTCAAATATTAAAGAATATTTTTTTTTAAGGTTTGCTGTTGAATAAATATATTTATTGTCAGTTTCCGAATTAAGTTTTTCACTGTGTTCTTTTACACACAAATGGCTCATGGCACATTGTTTCATGTTTCACACATGTAAATGATCATAGCGCCACACTTCACTCTGAAAGCAGAATTAAGTTATTAACTTCTGCTTTAAGTGCAATTTCCGGTTTTCTTTTGAAGTGCAGTACTTTGTGCTGCTCTAGTTTTTTGTGTGACATCGTCTCAGTGGCACCTACCTGATTGCCAAGGAATAGATGGCATTAGCCGAGGCAGATGGCTTTACTTTCGGGCAGTCATAATCTGACCCGGGATTGGAAGATCCAAAACTCTGCACACGAAGCAAATGAAGGTTAGATAAAAGTTCAGATTAGGCTATCAATGTGTAAATATGGCATGTGGGTCCTCACCAGCTGGTGGTCGAGGCTCGGGGGGCCGCTGTTCCTCAGCCCTTCTGCTCTGGAGTCGAGTGTGGAGGGCAGTTGGAGAGGCAGAGAGTGTCTGTTTGAGAGTTCTCGAGACAAACGTGAGTCTCCACTTGCTGGTGGCTGTGATGGAGCTTTGGGTACAGGGCGGGAGTTCCAGTCCGGCATGTTGCGGTTAGGTGGGGCAGGAGGAAGTTTGTCCCGAGGAGGTTCTCCAGGCGTATTAGGGAGAGGGCGTCTCGGGAGACGGTTTTCTGATCCGGTTGGGGGCGGTCGGTCTGGGGGAGGAGGTGGGGGCAGGTCCCTAAGGACTGGGGGCAGCGGTAACGGCTTGTCCTTATGATGGGATTGGGCCTGGGGATGGGAGGAATAAACCAGATATTAAAAACTGAACATCAAGAAGCAATCGTCTAATCCTAACTTCCTATTTTTATTCTGAAGCGTTTAAAAAGAATGCTTCATACATTCTAAACTGAGGTACTGAGGGTGAAACATTCCATGCTAGTGCATTTACCTTGGATGTGGCGCCTGGACTAGAGGCCCCAGGAGGGTTGGTGGGTCTGAGAGGAAGCAGATCCAGCCGAGGAGGTACTGGGGGAACGACGGGCTGAGGGGCAGCTGACAGCGGTGAGGGCGGCCTCTCGACCTGAAACAAGCCAAACCATTCAGAATACGGCTACACTGATGCTAAATACTCACGCCAACATTTCTGAGCCTTTACCACAATCTGGAGCGGAGTAATACTAAAGTGTCTGCAGGAAACGTTATTTGGTTTGGATTTGTAGGAATCCTTATATTAAACTTCAAAACACATTACAAAAATAATATTTACTGAGGCAGGTGACAGCTGAATCAATGCAGGTTGAGGTGTCTTTATGCAGATTTAGCAAAGCAGAATGGTCCAAACCCAAAATTAAATAAAGCTGTTCTTACTTTAGCACCAACCAGCTTGCTAATCATGAAAGGAGAGTCCTCCAAGCGATCATCATCGTCATCATCGTAGCTGGGCGAAGGGGCTCCCTCCGCCCCAAACATGCTTGCGCAGCCTCCGTAGGATTTACTGGGGTCCTTGGGATCGAAGGGGTCAACAACGATTGGTTCAGTGCCCTTAATTTCACAGCGACAGAATGGGCAGCCCTGGCCTTCTGACTCCTAAAAGAGCGAGAAAACAAACCAAGAGTGAGAAAAACATACGCGTGTATCCAGAGAAAATGGACAACTGAAGGTTCTTCAGGTTTACCTGCCAGGCTGTGAGACAGGAAGTGCACATGAGGTGGCCACAGGGCTCGATCTTCACATCCTTGTCATTCTCAGCACAGATCTTACAGAGCTGGAAAGTAGAGCCCATCTCACAGTAGAGCTCATATTGTTCCTGTAAGTGATGAAAAAAGTGGGTTACACAGATTATGAATTTAGGTGTCTGACTGACATAATAAAAACAAACACAGACCTGTGTGACTTTGATATGGTCTTGAGGCGAGGGCTCACACAGCCCTGTGAGGTCAGGGTTATGTGTGCGGCCATCAGGGAAAAGGTAGCTAAATGGGAATAAAGTCAGTCAGTAAGACACACTGAACGTCTGAGGGTGGTGAAGTGTAACATATGATGCTTTGTTACAGGGTGAGATGCTGTGTTGACTTACAATCCTTCCCTAAAGCCATCGATGAGGGCCTGGAAGAGGGGTTTATTATGAGGAATGGTCTGCAAGATATTCCCATCAGCTGTGACGTAACCAATAGCCCACTGGCCAAGCCGCGTACAGCTCAGTCTGAAAATATAGCTGTAACCAAGAGAAAATGTGACTGTTACAGCAAACACTTATGACATGAGATAAAAGAAAGAGGACAATCTAACAGTGTCAGATCAAGCCATCACTGAGAAACGTGTCTCAGTGCATTATGGGTGGTCATATGATTGCTTTTCTTTGAATTGAGGGCACTTGTGACATCATGGTACTTATACAATACATCTATTGATGGGAGGTACCATGCAGTCCTTCGGGCCGCTTCGAGTGGGGATTCAAGCAACTAATGGTGCATTGTCCCATGTAAGTCCTGTCACCGTTTATGTAAGAGTCGCAGATAATGCTGCTGTGACAAGGCTGAAGCCATGAACACATCTGAATTAAAAAAAAGACTTGGGTGAATGGCTGAAGCCCAAGACACCAAGATCCTTGAGTACTGGTACTAAATCAATAGCTGAACCAAACAACTGTATTCTGCCATCATTCCCATCTTGTTGTCCCAATCCAATGACTTTATAAAAAACAACAACAACAACAAAACACAATAAAATTACGTTTGTGTTGTTTTGATGGAAAAAAAGTAATTGATCAACAGACGGAGAGATAAAATGAAAAATATTAGAAAAAAAAAATCATAGAAAAATAGTAATTTAGGTTTAGGAAAACAGGAGTCAATATCCAATTTACTGGGTGAAGTTTTATTTTTGCGTAAACTATCCCTTTAACAGTGGCTTGTGCAGTGTTTGTATTACCTGCCGGGCTTGTGGATGAATTTCTGCAGACGAGCTTTGACTTCATCGTAGGTGAGAAAGGCCATGTAGCCTGGATGAGTCACTGCCAGGCTGTTCCAGTTTCTAAGCAGTGATGACCAAGGCTATATAAAAGAAAAATAACATGTATAGTTTTATTCCTCCAAACACCATTCACACTGGGAATGTTGTTGCATGTATATACAGATTACATCTGACAGCAAAGACACTCATAGTCCCTTGTGTGATGACCTCTAATCTCCATTAAAGAGATGGAGAGAGTCTGAGTCAGACAGACTGAGAGTGTTGTGGAAGGAGTGGTGAGTCACTCTGTATGCCAGTGACACCACTGAAACAAATTAACTCAGATATCTATATATAAATATCACTTAATGTCAGACCAATTCGTAAAACAGGCGTTTCATTCAATGGCGAGGTGCCAGTGTGAAGCCACATCTAACAAATTTAAAACACACGTCAATCGTATTTCCCTTTCTAAAGCTCATCCAAAACCACAGGACTGTTGTCTACAGACACAGTTTATCAATAGAGACAAATGACCAGTAAATATATATAACACATGAATGAAGTAATTTAAAAGTACTTTTGAGAAATAGCACTTTCAAAAGCTCATTTGATATAATCTATAAGCTACATCAAAGGTGATGTTTGGGGTGACGGTATTATTTAAGAAGTACTTTTAAATGATTTTGTCCATGTGTTCATGGCATCTTCCTCAGGCAAAACTAATACTTCCTCTCACTGACAAACACTTCTGAGAATTTGACTTGTTCCTTTTTTTAAAAAGCGGTTTGACACTGTTTGCCCCTTACGCAAATTTCTCTGTCTAAAACTCACTTCTCAGACTACAAAAACAGGACTTGTTCATTTTTTCTTTGAAAGCCACTTTATTAGCTGTACTAGGAATCACAGAGCTCAAACGGAGAGTTAGAAACACAGCTCCACCACTACACTGGAAGTTAATTCAGTATTCATTCAGTCGACATACACCACAGTTCTAATGATTGTGATGAATCTAATATAATTTGATCTAATGGTCAAAACTGATTAAATTTCAAATATATAAATCCAAGTCAGCTTGTGATTACATATTCTGTAGTTCAGTAAGATTTGTTTTTGAAAGAGATCTCACCAAGGCTGCATTTAAAAAATGATTAAAAGTAATGTTGTAAAATATAATTAAAATGTAAAATAACTGTTTTATAGCTTCATATATTCTACAATTATTTCTGTGATGGCAAAGCCGGATCTCCATCAGTCATTACTCCAGTCCAATATGCTGATATGCTGCTCAAAAACATTTACTATTATTATCGATCTTAAAAAAAACTGTTGTGCCGGTTAACATTTTTGTGGAAACCATGATGATACATTTTTTCAGCACTGTTTGATAAATAGAAAGTTCTTTTAATTAAAACCGAAATCTTCTGTAATGTTACAAATATCACTTTCATTTCGATCTTTTAAATGCATCCTTGGTAAATAAAAGTATTAATTAGATTATACTCCGTTATACTAATCAGATTGTTTTTGGACATGACAAGTTAAGTAGTGTCTCCGACTTTGTGAAAAAGTCATTTCCGTCACATCAGAGTGGGCTGCATTCACACATTTTCAAAATGCATTGTGCATCAGCTGCAAACACCCCGACACTCACATCAAATAGCTGCAGAGCAACTATGGGTCAACCAAGCCACCTTTCCCCCTCTCAGATTACATATTATCATTATTTAAAATATTCAGTATTTACTACCCTAACCCAGAACGCCTAATCATGCTTGTGTACACTGAGCAAACACATAAAACAAAACCGGTTTTCATATGGAGGTATCCGTCTCACAAAAGTCCACTCATAGTCAAAAGGCTGCAGAATAGAAAGAGTAAAAAAAGAAGCCTGTGACTGGCTCTCGAGCGAAGCGGGTTCATTCAGATGCTGATGAGAAGCGTGACCTTGCTACGTGGAGCTTCGTCAAAAAGCTTTGCGGGCTCTCTGTAAACAGCCGGTCTATTTCTGGCTGCATGAATGAAGCTGAGGTACGGTGCAGCACAAGCGCTCTATACTGCAACTGGAACGGGCACAAGGCCAGCTGTGCCACGGCTGTTTTAAGTGCTCTAACAGACCAACATACCGACCTGAATTAAGACATGCTGTCAATGTTAGCTTGATTATTAGATGCATCAAAAAAGGCCACATTTGAAATAGCTCTGATGTGAAGTAAGGAAGGCTAATTAAAGGATAGATGTGATTATGGCCTATTGAGGAGAGAGGGGAACGAGAAAGCTCTGGACCGCTGAGATGTCTGTGCTAGAGCACTCTGAATAATGAGCTCATTACATAGACAGCACTGCACTGCCAAGCAGCCGACAGATGATGCGTTCAACAGCTGCTATATTATAGATTCATATTCTAATCTCAATAGTCAACTGTTCCATGGAAAAATCAACACGACAAGATTTGTACTTTTTCTGAAAACGACGCGAGTGGCGAAACTTGTCATCAGGATGCTCGGGTGTTGTGGATGGTTGCCAGAGCATTGCAATGCAGATGTTAAGGTGCACTACCATTCAGAGATAAAGGTCAGTTGGATTTCTGTTTTGAATGGATTTCATTTTATTTGGCAAGAAAGCATTCAAATGATCAAAGTGACAGCAAAGACTTGTTTTGAACACTATTCATCAAAGAAACCAGATAAAAAAAATGTAAACACCGATAATAAGAAATGTTTTTTGAGCAGCAAATCTGCAAACTAGAACGATTTGTAATAATATTTTACAATATTACAGTTTTTACTGCCTCCATCCTTTTGAACACTAGTGTATTCTGAGTGGTTCTGACGTTGTTATGCACTAGTGAAAACTAAGTATAATCATTTAAAATAATAGCATGATTGTAGTATGACTCATGTTTGGAGCACAGAAGGGTTGCATATACACTTCTCTATTTGATCCAATTTACACACTTTCGATTTGGATTCGGATTTGGATTCTGTCAACTTCAGTTATCATCCGTCGACTGGCTAAATACTTGAGGTTGGTTCAAATCCCCAACCCCAAGCATGAGCAATAGTAATCTCAATCTTACCCTAGCAAACACCACTAATTATGTGGTTCCAGAATAAAAAGTGTGTGTACACACAAATCAAGTAGAAGAACAGAAAAACCTCAAACATCTCTGTTCTGCATTGTTGCTCTCAAAGGGTATATAATTAGAGCAGAAAAAAAAAATCCCAGAGAGGTTAGCAGCAGTTGCCATTAAAATAGGTCAAACAGCTCTCTTCTATAGCTGATGCATTTTGAAATCATCTCTCGCCCCCTGCTCTCAGGAAATCGTGTGCTCTGAGGAGTGCAGACAAGCCTGTTCGAGCTACAAAAGGCGATAAGAGGCCTCCATTCAGGCTGGCTTGCAGCCATGAGAACTGAAGCATCAACACTCAAACAGCGCGCCTCCATACCCACAGCACACGGCAACACAACAATAGTCATTGTCAGACCTTCCTCTACACCGAGCTCAAGCACAATAGAGCTAGTATGTGCTTAGAGGAAGTGATGGAGTGATTGAATGACGCACCTGGAAAAGTCTGGTGAAGATGTCGAACTCAAAAACGGAGATATAGTCGTTGCAGGTGAGGTCGATGGTGGATTTTAGAGCCATGGCCTCCAGGCCCGAGCTGATAGGGTGAAACTCATGCAGGGCCTGCCGGAACACCTTCCAAGGCACGATGGTCCTGAAATTCAGAGAAATTCGGGTTACGTTATAAGAATCAGACTGTTTTGTGTTCCTTAAGCTTGTCAAAGTCCAACTTCTTTTGTTTTTCCATGCCATTTAAAATGTGGCATTTTAATCGGTTACAAGAACAAAGAACACATTAAGCCTCTCACTTGTCCCCAAATGATCTTCTCCAGAACTCTGCGGCATCCGCTTTGGTGATTCTGAAGTTATCCCCTTGAAACAGGCCGTTGGGAAAGATGGCTTTGAGTTCGGCGAGCATGTGACTGAATATCAGCGACAATTTCGTCAGGTTTCGTCTGAAACAGAGGAAAGAGAGCAGTTTTATTTTCACTGAGAGGTTTGGGAAATCCATAAAAGGGTCTCTGTAATGTAATAACAAGACACTTTAAGCAAAGAAACTGAATGGAATGCAATACTTAAATATGGTCTCTATATGTACATGTCTTGTATTAAAAACACTTCAAAGTTTTAAAATACAACTTCCAACAGATCTCCACTATCGTTTTCAATTAATTTAATTCAATAATAATAAAATAAAGTGGCTCGAATACGAACTAGAACACGGAAATAACTTTAACTATATAATCGGATACCACTGCAAAAACGTGACATTCTTCAGTATTTGTTTATTTCTGTCATTTTTCCAAAGCAAATGACTAAATATTCTTAAATCAGGGTTTATCCATGACATTATGACACAATAGCGTATGCTGCTTTTGTCCAGCGTATATTCTCCAAAGTGGCTAGTTTTTTCACAAGCTTTCAGAGAAAGGCTTACCAAATTTTTTTGTTACCTGGATGCTAGATACACCAGGGACGTCATTATAGCGGTTAAACACAGAAAAAGTCAGTTTTTAATGATATACCATGTTTAAATTTGAACATGAAATATGAGGTATCTCATAAAGAGTGATAATAGAATTTCTATAAAATCAGCACAGAAATGTTAAAACATCAGTTGATTCTGGAGTTGGTGGTGATTGGGTATTGCTGTAGCTGGCGGGCACAGTGAGGGAGCACGCTAAGCCTGTATCAGCAAGGACAGAATGCCTGCTGCATTTTTCTGATTCCACCGAATCTGGGCACATGAGCCCAAGGCAGGCAGGCGAGAGCAGGGAGGGTCGTGCTGCATGGCAGGGGGAGGAAGTGGAAAGAAAGCCATGATTTACAGGGCAGCACAGTGGGGGATTGTACAAGCGCTCCAGCCTGGGGAATTGACATGCAAAAGAGAGAGTCTTAGTGTGGCAGCGCCACAGCTGCCTCCAAAAACTGAATCCTTACTCATACTATAAGGAAAAAAAGGGGTGTAACAGTTGAGTGTAACTACAAGAAATGAAAGCAAGCAAATGAGAAAAATAGTTTGCGAAAAAAAAAAAATTCTGTTTCTCTCATAAGCAACAACTCTTCTTTGTGAAGGTCTCTTTGGATTAGCGCAGAAAAAAGTTTATTCTAAGACAAATGTGTTGCATTTTACATGCTTCCTCTGGTCAAAAAGTGCCCCAAAGAAAATGCACTGATAAAAAAATTCAAGCTTAAAAATTAAATAAGAATTAAATGATTGATTATGAGAAAGTTTTACTTTCAAAACTGAATACTACTACTAGTACTACTACTAATAATACAGTTGTTGGTCTTCTTAATAATAATAATAAAAGAAAAATAATATTTTGTTACTATTAAAGGTAACAATAAACAAAATGTAGCATTCAAATATGCATGCATTTTTTTTTCATGTACGTGTACACAGTGTACAGCCAGTTAATAATTTGCTAAAAAAAAAAAAAAAAAACTAGACAGGGTAGATGCCATATTTAATTTGATGTACTGTAACACCTTAAATTCCCACTGGCTTCATAGCTTGGGTTTACATACTACTTTAACTATGGCTCTCGGAACAGTTGCTGTTTGTGAAATAAGGGAGCCAACATGCCTCCTGGGCAAACCAGTTGTGCCATGTTTCCGCTCTCCAAGAGACCACATAAGAGAACTTTGGCGATGACATTCGTGTGGTGAGGCTACAGGCCTTTTGGTGGAGTGGCACTTTCAACCAAAAAGTATGTGAGCATGTGCATGCTTCAAAGAGAGACATTCACAAGTGAATAAAGTGAAGCATGAAGGAGATCCAGGACATGTTCGACTCTGTATATTTACGTAGATTCAAACCATAAGGGAGAAGGGAGGCTTTCGGCAGGAGATTCAAACTAAGTAGGGCACAGATGCACAGAAAGCCAAGGCTCATGCAGCAGAGCTCGCACAAACACTCACTAAAGCTGCTGTACGAGGACAGCGTTTGAGAGCTGCACTCAGCTAATCCCAGAGTCAGAGTCGTCACTCTTCAGAACAATAACTCAAGCCCTCATGAGGACAAACAATCACATGTCTTTGAATTGGCTAATTCACATCAGAAAGGCAAAACCAACACATCCTATGTACAAATAATATGCATGCCTTTCTGCTACACATAACGCTAACAGAAATAAGTCAAATGAGTCAAATGCCCAATTATCCGAATGACACACTGCATCTGCTGAGAAATGTACAGCTAGTTGACATACAGAAATAAAGTAGGGATACTACTTTTTCAAAACGAGTCAGATATGGATAATTTCAAATTCGTACAAAGAGTTTGCAAGTACAACATGAATTTTAGGATTACAAGATTGTGTGTAGCTGTTACTTTCTATGACCTTATCTATGTTGCATGTAAAATTAAAATATGTAATGTCATAATTAGGGCTGTGCCTGAAGCCGAATTCCTTATTCGGAATGGCACGGATAATGGCTTCAAAAATGAATAACAGACTAATAAATTCAGAATAATTCTGCCTGAATACTCGGCTGAAGCTGGCACAGTCCAGAGTTTGCTAAATAACAGTTGAGCCAGGGGATCAGCGCAATATTATACAACAGACCTCTAAAGTCACGAGTGTGAAGTGAATGAATGTAAATTTTATGAATGAAAAGAGCACAAATCAAACACAGGATTGCTGCTGTCTCTGTGCATCTCTCAGAAATCAGAGCTTTGCAAGAGTAATATCACCTATAATAATACATAATACACGTTCTATAATTTGTATGTTTAAAAGGCAATGATTTAAACCTTTGGCTCCGATATGATACGAATGAATTGATGAAGCACAGCGCTCTCACCAATCAAACAGCCGCATTGCGCGTCAGTCTCTCAAAAACCAAACCAGTTCTAGCAAGCTAATAACCAGCTTCAATACGGATATATTTTCTACTTGTCCTACGTGTTTGCATCTTTACCTTTTGCTGGTTGGCACGGCATGCACACATTTGTTTAGTGAAGTTCACTAAACATTAAGACTCGTTTAAAGAGTTCTGCATAATGAAAATGTGCCCATTGAATTGATTCAGTCGTGTTCAAATGATGACTAAACATTTGTCATGACATCGCTCCGCTTGCGTGATAAATATTATTTTAGAAATTAATTTTGTTTTGTTTTGTTTAACATGACATACTTGTTCTGTAATTACTATGAAAAAAAAAAATACAGCCATAACGGTTTTATCAATGTTGTATCCGAATGCAGATACGAAAAACGTTGTGATTGTTACAGACACAAATACTGGCTGTTACATGATATGTAAATATGTAATGTCATAATTATAAAGTTTTGACAATTTACATATGTAATTGTTGCATACGGCTATGAATTAATAAACGTCTATTGATAAAAAAAAGTATTTAATGTTGTGCAACCCCTAGTATGTTCACAGCATATATATATATATATATATATATTGGGTACTGAAAACAAAATGATAATAATATGAATCATTTTATTTGGTCTTATTTAGCAAACAGATATTACCTTCAGTTATTCCCACACTTAGTTATACTTGTAAAAATGTATTGTATACGCTTTTGTTACTTTCACTTTTGATTTTAACGGCACATTATAGCAGCTCCATTGCAGCAGCTCAATACTGTAAAGTCTAAAAAAAAGTGTACTGTAATACGGAGTAAAAAACAAAGTATACTTTGGACTTTAAGCAAGCTAAACATGTTTGAATTGTTGAAGAATGAGAGATACACTTACAGCCTAGTGAATTTCACAGTCTGCTAGTTTCACTTCTGCTTTAAATAAAGTTGTGTTTGCTTGACGTTTAAAATAAATGTTGTTTATAGTGAATACATTTTAGTTTGTTCTATAATAATTTAGTTTTAATCCAAATGCATGCACTAATGCAGCGAACAGCAATCAGGATCATGCAACAGAAGTGTGCGCTCTAGGACTCTCTCTCTCTCTCTCTCACTCTACTTACCGTCAAATAACTTTAGTAACTTGTGCATTATTTTACATATCCGACCAAACTCCAAACTTTCCAGTGATGTCTGTGAGTATTTCATTTGATCAGTATTTCAGTATTTATTTTAAACAATGAAACTCATTACTATTATAGATGCATGATAGATGGGATTGATGAACAGTATTGATTTGTTCAGCCAACAAATTTTCTGAAAAAATTCCAGTGGATAAAAAGCTAATTAATATATTAGCTGTAAAAATTATGCAACATTACCCATTGACATTGACTTCCACTGACCAAAATATATAGCTCTGTAGTATGTCTCAAAATTGGTTTCACTGGCATTGCAGTATATGACAAAGGTTAAAGTTGTTGTAAAATTGTAAAAAAAAAAAAAAAAAAAAAAAAAAAGAAAAAACATCAGCTGGGTAAAAGTCATCAGTAAACAATGTGATGAGTTTTATGTCCAGGAAACATACTGTATGTCAAAGTTCATCCATTTCAGTATGGGAATTCGGACACAGCCATAGTGCTTCATTATTGCGGTTTCATGTTTGCCTGCATTAAAACAATCCATCTGACCCCTCCCCAATCTCTCGGTTGGCCGGCCTCTCCTTGCAGTTGCTGTAGGCCAAGCCCTGCCTAGATACTGTGCTTTTGTCAGCTTCCCTCCTCTTTTGGCCTGACCTCTGACCTGCAGCTGGCTGCTCCCTTCCTGTTTCCTGTTTTCTATGATAAAACAGCCAAGCCAACTGGAGAAAGCGAGAGCGGTCCACTCGTGCCCACGGCTGATTATCAAAGGGTCTACAGTCCAGAAGCATCACACCTTCAGTCTCTCTTTAGCATTGACCTCAAGTGATCCACACGCTCAAAAAAACCCAAGGGCCAGTTTGCACTAGTTTACACTAGAATTGCTCAACTAATGCACATTTCAAAAACCAACTTCCCCATAACTTCTAACATTTCCCCAAACATTAGACATGTAGGTGTCTAAGGAAGTGACTTTCTCTGCCACTGGACACTATTTAGGTCTAAACACTGTGTTCATGAGAATATGCGAACAGATCATGGATTCAGTTTTTCCTCATCAACGCAGCCACTCTTTGACAAATTTAACTGTCCGGAACTGGCTTCACACCGGATCTCTGTCAGGAAGTGGTGGTGACAGCAGTCATACACCCAAGCAAACGCGCGCACACACACACCCCTTTAAATAAAACACATTCACACAAACAAATTGTGTTCAAGGTGATCTAACACTGTCTATTCCCATCCATTATGTCATACATGAGGTGACTTCCAGAGAAGCGGTCCTCTGGTGGGAAGCAGGACTATTTTAATAAATGCAAATAATATAATGCAACCAAGCATAGATGACCATGACTGCAAAATAAATAGGCCTTTTTAAAGAGTGGAACAAAATATCCTCATCTAAGTTATTCATCTGTAACATGATAGAAAGCTATTCAAATGAAACGGACACTAACATGGACAGGTTATGTGGGATGCCATAAGCTACAAAAACAAAACCAGACTAATTATGTAAAAAGAAAAAAGAACAATTAGAAATCAGATTGGTTTTTAAATACACAAGCTTCCAAACTTTGGTGTCACGTGATCCTTAAGAAATTATTCTAAGTTGAAAATAGTTGTGCGGTTGAATATTTTTGTGGAAATACTGCTTTTGACCCCAGGATTCTTTGATAAAAAAAGAAAAGCATATTTAAACTAGAAATCTCTTGAAAAACAATTATAAATGTCTTTATGGTAATTTTATTTATTTTGCAAGAATACGATCAAAGTATTTTAAAAAAACAATGGCCTCATACAAGTTTGGTTAATAATATTAATATTAATCAAATTAAATACTGATTTGAATAGTCACATATTTAAATCGATTTTCAGCCGGTTCGTGGTTAATCTTTACATTCTACATTACTAATAGATGGTAAAGGTTCTTTGTAGAACCAATGATGCAAATAAAGAACCTTTATTTTTAAGAGCATATAAGCAAGAGTCAATGGTGTCCAACAAGTTTGGAATGACATGAGGGTGAGTAAATGACAGAATAATAATTTTCAGGTGAACGATCCCTTTACAAGAGCAGTATTTTAGAGGAAGAACTAAAGAACAGACTGAATTCCAGTTTACATGTCCCTTGACTAGGAAACAAGAGAAGTGTGATTTTGAAAGCAAAAGAGGTGGCAAAGCATGCATTTTTTCTGTTTTATCTTCAGACTGAAGAGAAGAACAACCCAGCAAGAGTATGAGAGCTGCATTATCAGTCAGTGTTCAGTCTGCCAGTGTGTTCAGCAGGCCATAAATAAATACAGCGTCCCAATGCTAGTGTGCGGCTCTCAAATGTGCTTAGCTGGGCTCTGTGTGGAGCGAGATGCAAGACGTAGTAACTCGAGCTGCAATACAATCCTTGGGCGTGTTAACAGTGTTTCCATCCAAAATGCTCACTGTGTGCACTAACTCATGAAAAACAGACAAAACTCTCTCTTTGACAGAAGTTTAGACGTGATTATCACTTTGTTCATGACACTGGAGCATTGGATGCTCAGCTCCATTGCTTTCAGGCTTGTTGGTTCCTGCAATCCCTCGAGAACCATGTAACTCAATAAACGATGAATGATTAATACAAAGAAAGCTTAATTAACACCCCACAGATGTGAGGCTTAAGCTACACCTCCAGCATGATATTTTAAGACTTTTAACCAAAGGGGCTTGCTATAAAAAATATATATTTAATAATTGCTTGTTTAATAGCATCTTTTGATTGTGTTGTTTGATGGCACTCGGGGTTTCCTCTGATAAGAGTAGGAGGTACTAAATTTAATTTAGAGCTAAACCACAAAACATGGGTAAACACATCCTTCAAGTTTTCTCATGATTCTTTTTTTTTTTCTCACCAGCCTATGTATTTCCTTACTGGTAGAAATGCACACAAACAAAACAAAACAAAAACTAACAGACAAATAAAAAAGAAAACATTTATAAAAAAAACCCCACACACACAGAAAACAAATTTAAAAACAAAACAACACAAAAACAAAACCCAAAACAACACAAAACAAACAAAAAAAAAAAACCAAGTATTTTTTATTTGTTTTGTAAAAGAAACAAAACTTTTTGGCATGTTAGGTTATCTGTAAATTGCCATTAATTTCCTTCAAGAAATCAAATGGAAACAAGGTACTGCAGTAAACTTGAAATGTTCCCCCCTGGTTGGGCGGTGCCTCCCCTGTCGACTGCATGCATGTAGTCTGAAACGTTTCCTTTGTTTTATTCCAGATTTTCTGCTACATCTCATTTGCACTTTCCAAGTTCAAAACAATTCACAGAAAGAAACATGTAGAAGGATGTTAAGGCTTTAAATACGGAACATGAGTGACACGTCTTCACCACAACAAACGACAGCTCATCTTGACAGAGCTGCGACTACAACAAAAAGGAAATCGTACGCTGTACGGGCTGACAAATTTCAGTTATGCCGCACAACTGTAAAACGCCTTAACGTGATAAACACAGCAGATGCACAAGTATCAAACTTCACCTATCTGCTGTGTATTTCCCTATTGCTATAAATGCTCCTTTCATGCAGACCTGTAACATGCAGATAAGATGAAAAGATAAGCAAACTAAATGGAAAAGGAAACATGAGTACGGAAAAGTCACGGTCCAAATTAAGTGACCTGAAGAAAGCGTAGAGGCATAATCTCAGGACATCACAATTAGATACAACTACTATAATTCAGGATACAACATCTGTCAGAAAGCTTATCCAAAATTTGTTTGCTTAATTGACAACAGCTGCATGGCACACACCTAGCCTCAGGCTACCTAAACTAAGAGCACATGCAATTTCACAGAGATGGATATCAGAGCACTAAGCATTTCTTCACAAGGAAGCCCTGGAATGAAAGACAAATAAAGAAAATATGTGGCAGAAGTTTCCAAAGCTGGAACAGAGTTTCATTTTTGTGAGTGTCTAGCAGGGATTCAAGATTTAAGAGAGATGATTATCTTATTCCTAAAGATACGATCACATTTAGAATTGCTCTGTAAAAATTTTACAGGCAAAATACAATGATTTCAAAAGGACACCACACAGTTGGGAGGTTGTTTTTTTTGCCTATGTTCAGTTGGTCATGTGAAATAGCCTCACTGACCAAGGGGAAGTTATATGGTTTATAAAAAAAGTCACTTTAGCAGTGTTTCCCACAGGTCTGAAATATACTTGCAGTGGTAGCTGAGTGGTAAATCCTCCTATCACACACGGTCTACAACACATGACAGATAACAAATAATGTTTCATTTTTAACAATATTTTTTTTTAGGCCAAATGAAATTCATTTTAATTATATAATACGATTACATTTAATTACATACTCATAATATGCATTATTATGCATTTAATGCATGTGAAATGACATCATTTAAACGGTAGAGTTCTCCTTACTTTTTCATGTAGTGTCTATCAGTAAGTGAGTCAAATCTATATATATTGAATAAAATGTATCAAATAATGTTCTTTGACTTTTCTTCCTGCACGGAAACATCCAGCCAGAAACTACAATAGTTTCCTATAAATTAAATGTATTTTAATTTAAATACAATTTATTGTGTAAAATATGTGACTATACGTATATGTAAATATACTTGTGACTTTTAATTATAAACTTATTTTGAAATACTATTTCTATACTTTTGTGAGCTGTTCCTTCAGATGTGGTGATAAAATATGCATTAAAATATGCTTACAACTGCCTGTGGCGAGTGGGGCAGGGCCGAGAGGCGTGGGAACGAGGAGTGAGGCCAGGTGTATAGTGAAGGACGAGAGAGGACCAGAGGCCTGGGCCATATTTTATGTTTTGGTTTTTATTTGCGCGCACCAGTCGTCCGCGAGGGGCTGGTGTGCTGTTTTGTATTTATTTTGAATATTAAAATGTTTTGATTGTGCGCCGGTTCCCGCCTCCTTCTTCCCGATGTATATGGAGTTTTAATATCATTACACTGCCTAAAATATATTATATAAAGTTCATAATGTGCAACAGCTTGGCATAAAGGTGCGCTATTCATTGATTGAGAATCTCTTTGAAGCAGTCTGAAGTTGCCTTGTGACAATGCAACATGCAGCACTCTTTTTTTTTTTAAATAAATATAAATTAAAGCAAGCCTTTTGACGATTAATAATCAAGAGGCTGTATCACGATTTATGTTTTTCCATCCCAAAATAGAAGACCTTTTAAAATGACCATTTTGACGTTTGTTTTATCATTTCATGTATTGAATACTTTATGACATTAAAATTTAAGAAAACTCACCCAGAGGGATTTTGCTTAATTCACACTTGTGATCCTAAATACATTTTTGCACATATCTATTTTAGACGCAAATGCGACTGAAGCGACCACACTGTCGAGCCCTGTCTTTTACTGTGAAATATCCACCACATCTCTGCAGCGCATGTGGGAATATCAATGGAGGAAATAGTTCTTGCGCACAGAACAAGCAGATTCGAAAGGTGTAGGGCGAGGGGTGATTTTCCACTAGTTCATCGATTGCGGATGCTTTCATTATTTCAGGCGGATAAAAAAAAAAGTATACGAGAATAAAAATGTTTCTCCAAATATACTTGGGGAGCTGTTAAAGGCTGTGTAGGAAACATAGACAGTAAAAGAAATGGACACAGCGACCCCATTGGAACTCAATTGAGACAAATGAAGCCCGGTTTTAGCGTTTTTTAGCACTTCCGTTTCTGACGCGCAGACTCAAACGAAGCTTGACGACGTCAGCAACCTGTCTGACAGATGTAAATCTTCTAAGTGGCTGTGCGTGCAAACTGCCATCGTTAATCTTGCAGAGACGGCGAGCTTGAGCGGGGAGTTCTTTGTCGTGAGTGAGCAGGAGTAAGTATTCTGATTAATTATTTTGTATAGCATTTTAAAATGTAACGCCAGTACGCCATATTAAGTTAATTGCCTGCGAGCTTCTCCACCTGTCTGTACGGTAATGCGACAGAGAGCCGAGTGTTTATGATGCAATCGTTAGCCTATTTTTTACAAAAACTGTTTATACGGGGCCATAATGTAACATAGAAGGTAATGGAGCCCTTTATACATTGTCGTGTATCTTTAGAAATAAATAATGGACAAACAGAGTCTTTAAACGCCTCAGATGTAAAGTTATTCGCTGTCAAAGTGACGCCAAAATGAATGGGAGTCAATGGGAATGCTAACGCAAGTGAAGTTCTGCTAAAAGATGGCAGCCCCCACCCGACTTCAACTTCCGGTCGAGTTCCTTGCCCCTTGGTAGGAAACAGCTTTTGTGTGAGCGGTACTTCATATATTGCTACAAATATTCGATAGCTACAGTCCCACTACACTATTGACAATGGAACTTTTTTATTGCAAAAATTTAGCTGAATAGTCTCTATGGTATACTAGAAAAGTGAGCAATACAAAAATTTCAGTACTGATGAAAATGTGCTTTTTTAGTTCAGCCAAATGACGTCAAGCGTAAAAGCATAGTTAACGTTTAAGTCTGCAATAATGCGTCAATCCACAATTCAGTAATGGATTTTAATAACAGATGACAGTGATTACAATCTTATTCAGATGTGTTACAGAGCCCATCCTAGATTATATGCACGACTTAAAGAAAATAATTTGTATTATTATTCTTACTTGGATGCATCAACTTCAACAAAGCAAGTTAAATGCTGTTATTAGCATGCTCAATTATGACATGTATACATTCAGGAATATATGGAAATTTATTTGGTAACAAAATGGGAAAATATTCCACATACTTGTTAATCATATGAATCTTCCTGTACAAGATTTCAAGTATGCTTCAAATATTCCTTTTCATATTTCTATGATATGCAAACTTACTACACATATTCATCAGTTTACCTAGTCTGTTTGCAGCAAGTATCAATATCGAGATAAAGAGGCTGAAGTCAAAATGTTGGTGTCTCGCCAACCCTAGGCAGCACTAGAGGTGGAGAGAAGAGTGCATGAAGATCTATAACGGTCTTCAGTACTACCAAGGTGAAAGTGATTCTGCGAATATTAAACTGCTATAGACTGTGAGTGTAAGAAGTAGGGGTGCTCCGATCACGATCGGCCGATCGTTAATGCGCATCTCGTCAGTAAAGCCGGTTATTTAATCAGCGGTAAATTCCATCAGGTGCGTGATTTCACATAGAGCAGCTGTTACTACACAGAGCCGTTGTTAACTGAGAAGATGGGCCAATAAACGCTGAAAATTAACGTGATTTGCGCATCTTCTCTATTAACAACGGCTCTGTGTAGTAACAGCTGCTCTATGAGAAATCAGGCACCTGATGGAATTAACCGCTGATTAGAAAACCGGCTTTACTGACGAGATGCGCATAACGATCGGCCGATCGTGATCGGAGCACCCCTAGTAAGAAGTGGCAGGTTTTGGCTAGCCTCAGAAATGCATGTTGAGGAGGCCTTATAGAAACAGGAAGGGGAAGTGAGCGTGTTAACAGGAAGAGCGGTGTCTGAGTGGTGCAAAGTATGACTGGTGTGTCAGAGTTAATCATTAAATTATTCACACTTAATACGATCACCTCCACCCCCTCAGTTAAGCCCCAGCGTCTAACAACACGGAAAAGCTTTGGATAAGATTCTCGAGAATTTGCCACCAAAGCGGTTTAAAAAGAGGTCCACGTCATGCAAAAGGTTTTTATGTGAATGCTCTTATGGTTACAAACGTCTACATTTTCAGCTTGACAATTCTTTGCTAATTTCAGAAAACTGAAGTAGTATGAAAAATACGAAATGACAATACAGCCTGATACGAGAACCCACCGTACTACGGGAAGTGAGATTATAAGATTGACGGAAGTATGAACATTTTTATGAAGTTTACAATCAAGTCAGACTGCTGTGGTTCCTGAGGGACAATGTACAGGACTCATGGGAATGTGTGGGACTTTAGCTCTTTAAATTATGCATCCACTTCTAAACATATTGTAGGTTCATTCTAGCTCAAACGTAAGCCAAAAGTATTTGAAAGACATCACATTGGTTTCTAAGGTTTAGCAGACCCATTAAATGTTATTTTCATACACAAAATAAATGTAGAATAGGATTTTCATATATGAGATACATTGGTATCTATTCTATCTGAAAATGAAACAACTATCTTGTTTTGTAGGCTGCATAAAGACAATGAAAATTGAGGCAGGAGAATATGAAGATGTATAACAAATGATATAAGGGTTTTAATTAGGGATGTTCATTTTGACTGGTTAACCGTTAACCAGCAGTTGAGAATTTTGACCAATTAATAATATCAGTTAAATGGTTAAAAAATATATTTAAAAAGGTTTGCTGCATGGTTAAAATAGGCCTATATATATATATATATATAAATTAGGGCTATCACTTTTTATTAGATATTCGAATATGCATTCGAACATGACGTGAAATACCTGTAATCGAACTATAAATAAAATATCAGTTTTTTTAAAATGCCATGTGGAGCGCATTTTTTACAGTCTATGATTATACCGTTTGTTTTTTTATTTTATTCTTTGCCATCTTATCCAGTAGAGGGCACTCTAGATGTATTGTAGCATAGGCCCATGACCAAATCACGTGTATAAAAGCTAGTAGCCAGGCATGTCTGTGCGCTCCGAACGTGTGTTCTCCACCGCGGGGAACACTGTAAATAAAAAGAGATGTGCGTATACGTTGAAATATATTCAAATACATTGCATGATATTCGAATGAGATTTTTCTCAAAAGTGACAGCCCTAATATAAGTATATTCATTTATAAATAATAATAAAGGCTGTGCAAAAATCTAATTCGATTTTCATGCGCATCTCATCAGTAAAGGTGCTCCTGTAATTAGTTGTATATCTCCAGCACGTGCGATCAGATCAGGGTTGCCAGGTTTTCACAACAAAGCCTGCCCACTTGCTTCTCAAAACTAATCCAAAACTAGCCCAATCGCGTTTCAAGGCGGTTACCTGATAAATATTGTGCCCCAGGGTTAAAATGCACGTTTTTTGGCAGGGTTGCCTTGGTAAAATTCGCATTTTAGGTGCTAAATATCACGTTATTGGGATTGGGGTCGCTGCAACCCGCGGACATGAAAAAAAAAACTGCGGACTCAGGACTTGATTGTGCCATCCCAAAGAAGCACAAAGTCACTTTTACATACTTTTCAATTAAATGTTCCCTCCTTAAATATATTTCATGTGCCATTTTTTACTACCAAGACAAAGTTTCTGAGTGTGAGTTATTCCATAATGGACACACACAGTTCTGTCGCTGAAGAACTGAAACGTAAACAAAGGAATTATGATCCATATTACAACGTTATTGCTTCATTGGACTAAACATGCTTCATGAGATGTTGTTCAGTGGACCCTTACCTTTCTATCTAAACTGGGATTTGCAGCTGTGGATGCGTTTATGACTCGTTATCACAACGAATCTGGTATGTACAGCATTTTCATTCTTCATGTTTTGATGTGTACTGCTTACACAAATGTAGCAAATACAGTCTTTATAAGCTTTCCATTGAAAAACAGCAAGCTTTCATCAATGCTTGAGGCTTAGATCTTTATAATGATATATAGTTTGTCAAGATTAAATTTATCCCATTTAATTATTATTATTATTTAATTATTCGTACACATTGATACGTGCGAGTAGAGGACGCAGGCGTCGGGGTGCAGGCTAAATGGTTAAACAATGTTACACCTGGAAACTCTTAGCCCCACTTACACTCTTCCTTTTTTTGACTGGTCCTATTTGCATTACACATTCTTCCTCGGTCCACTCACATGAGCCCAGTGTTTCTAGGAGAAGCAGAAGAACCACAGGCCTGATACCATCTCAGACCACTTTCATGCTCTACTCATTTGCATCTTTGATATACAACTTGAGCTCCAGTTTAACTCAATGTAACCTCTACTCAAATTCTTTGAAGAGATCGGTTTCACATGATTCGAGGACTGACGAACCATGTTTTGCTGCTTCTGCTTTTGCCTCCCACACTGAGTCAATATGCAGAACATTCCAAAAAACACGAACTAGCTCAGGAAACGTCTAAAAGATGGCTTAAGATCTCGGAGCTCTGATTTCATACCCAACGCAATGTTTCGTCAAAATAGAAAAAGCGGACACCTTATTTTGTCACTATAGATGGTACTTAACACATCTTTTTAGCCGCTTACAATTTATGAAGGCAACTTGGTTATCTGACATATTATAAATAAAGATAAACTCACCTGGGTTGAGAGTTCTCCTCAAACATTCGCTCTTTGCCATCTTTGAACAGGCTTATGGTCTGTTTGGTCTTCTTGGTCAAGTTCTCCATGAAAACGCGGAAGTACTCGTTGTCACCCAGTGTTTCCATCTTGCCTTCGTAGCGGGATAGGATAGTGCGGAGATGCTGGTAGGTGTCTGGTAACAGGTCCAGGATGTACGGAGGACTGTTCTTCAAGGCCAACTTGGGGTTCTGGCATAGCCGGACCACCTAAAAAACAACAGAGAAAAGCAGCTGATGGTAAATATGGTATCTTTCAGCAAAAGTGAAAATGGTGGGTTGCTACAATGCTGAGAATTCCAGAAAACAATTATTTGATGAATAAAGTGTAAAAGAAAAGCTTCATTATTTATTTGAAATGTTTCTATCATACTACTCTGTACTGCACACTGTTTTGCATCCTTGCTAAAAAGTACGTCCTTTCCAAAAAAATCACAATTTCTTAACAACTTACTGACCCTGAAAGGTAGAGTACACAAAAGATTGCATTAGCATAAAGCTAATTTGCTCATAAACTCGTCACTGTTTTATACTATAATGTTGGACTTCCAGATTTCACATTAATTTATATTTCACTTCATTTTTATTATAGAGCTTTTCACACATGTCGTTTTCAAAGCAGCTTTACAGAAAGATAATATGCTTGTCTACAATTGTCTGTTAACAGCAGCCAACAAGCTCTGTTCAAATATTCTGATATAAATATTCTGTACAATTCTCCAAAGGCGTATTAATTTGACTATCGATAAAAAAAATAAAAAAAAGAGAACTGCAAACTAACCTCATATCCTCTGCGGGTCAACGTTTTGCAAGTTTTCTCTTGCAGTGTGAGGGGAAAAATAAGAACTACACTGACAAGGGCTTGAAAACTGTTAACCAAACCATAAATACACACAAAACTTAAGGTCACACAGCAGAACATTCCAGAGAGAAGAATCTTAAAGTCCAAAGGATTTTTGTGAGCTACATATGATGACAACTGTGTTTGCACAAAAGACACAGTTCTGCAATCTACAGCACTATGCTGTCATCTCAATTTCCACAACATTTACAGCTGAAGACTGGGAATGACAGTGTGTACTTTGCAGCTATAGGGATTTAATGCTTGAGATTAGGGTTGGGCGGCATTATAAAAATGCTGTTTATAATGGTATTGCATACAATGTTTTTTTTTATTTTCCTGTCAACTCAATGAGAAATGAATATGCTTAATAACTGTGTTGGTCTACTCTTGCATTAAACAACTAGCATTTCAAAAATAGGAGTTTAATAAAATGTAAAGGGTTAGGTTAAAGATTATAGATTAAATATAGATTAATCCTTATAAGAGTTAGTCAAAATCAGTGAGATTTTTTTTCCGTTAACAGAGATTTTCTGTAAGTTTATCCCTCAATTGTAAATCACTTTGGATAAAAGCATCTGCAAAATGACAAATGTAAATGTAAGCCTGCTTTCACTTTAAGAATGAAAGCATGGATCCAAAAATACCGATACCGATTTTCTTTCTCAACTATTTACGTTAAGACACATACTAGTCAACATTTGAAGTGGCTCAAAACCTTTCCTAAAAGTTGTCCCAAAACCAAAATGTGTTCTTGTCTTAGAACAACTTTGATTAACTTTTTTGATCCACTTCAAATCTTAGACTACTGTAGACCTAGTTTACTAAAATATTCGCCAAGGCGAACATGTTGATGTAATTTGTTCAAGTATCGGTTCATCCATGCACAAAAGAATGGAAAAGAGCTCAATTAGGTATTAGCATGCTGTCGATGCATCTGTCTGTATGTGTGCGTGTCACTGCGTGCCTGAAAAACTTCTTACAAGTGCTCGACAATCTGTCAACTATCCCAAGTGTTTTTTATGCTGTTATCGTCCCGACAAGCGAGTGATGAGCAAGAATGCACATGTTAGCGGTAATGCATAGACGGACATTGGGGAAAATGTGTAAAGTATCAAAATAAGGTACCCATTCATACTACAGATATCGATATTTTACGTGTGGCATCGATACATAGTATCATTAGACATTTAATTTATGTTTCGATCCATATCGATCGATCATTACAGATCTATAAAAAAAGTACAGTAAAAACAGCCTATTTAAAAAAATTGCAATTCCAATTTAAAATAACTTTTTTAATATATATATACTTATAAATTGTATTTGTTTCTGTGATGGCAAAGCGGAATTTCCAACAGTCATTACTCCAGTCTTAAGTGTCACATGATCATCCAGAAATCATTTTAATATGCTCATTTGCTGTTCAAGAAACATTTATTATCATTTGAAAACAGTTGTGCTGCTTAATACACTTTTTTCTAGATTCTTTGATGAATAGAAAGTTCAAGAGAACAGGATTTATTTAAAATAAAAATTGTATTTAATATTATGATCAGTTATTACAAAAAATTCCTAACTTTATTAAACGGTTACATGTCAATTATACAGTGAAATCTTTATGCACACGAACACACATATACGTATTAGGGGTGTAACGGTACGTGTATTCGTACTTGACCGTTTCGGTACGGTGCAAGTTTGTTTATATATTATATATGTTTATAATTAAGAATATTTTGTTTTCCATACAAACAAATTAAGTGGCGGAAGTCTCTGCGTTCAGTGCAAATCCCGCCTTGCAGCGGATTCTAAAGTTTTCAAAAGGTATCATGCGAGTGTGAACATCACTACAACTAGGAAAAAAACGACTGTAATTCAAACTCAGCTCCCGTCTGCATTCAAACAGACCTTTGCTCTTAATTTCCGATCGGTCCAACGCAATAGCGAAATCTGAGCAGGTCTAAAAACTTAAACTGTTGATGCTGCACTTTACTCTTTAGAAAAGTTATATATATATTTTAAATATGAGCAGGCCTACAAGCTGGGATTGGTAATGCTGCACTGTAATCATAGTTATTTATTTATATTTTTCATTATATTTTATTATCTTGGTCTCCTCTCCACCAGTTAGCTGGTGTGTGGTGGGCGTTCTGGCGCATTATGGCTGCCGTCGCATCATCCAGGTGGATGCTGCACACTGGTGGTGGATGAGGAGATACTCCCTGACTATGTTAAGTGCTTTAGCGCTATATAAATGTAATTAATTTTTTAAAATGTGATATTGGTTAGAGATAGAGTATTTTATTTAGTGGAGAACTTTGCAGCAGTATTTCATTTCTTATTCTTTTTTTATTTTATATATATTTTATTAAAATATGTTTTAAAAAAAGTGTAAACAAATTGTTATAAAAATGTTTATAGTAATAAACAACCTGCAGTTTAATGTTTGCATTTCTTTCATTTACTGTACCGAAAATGTACTGAACCGTGACTTTAAAACCGAGGTACGTACCGAACCGTGATTTTTGCGTACCGTTACACCCCAATACATATATATCCTCATTCCATTCAACCCTACTGGAGGCCACAAAGCGGTTAAAATCGTCCAAGAATAAGAAACACCACCACTCCATTCCAGACATTAAATCATTATGATTAAGTGCATGGCCTCAAACCACTTCATTAGCCAAACAACTTAATGGCTAGACTGATGGTCCAATAGGCTTTGCTTTAATTCAGACATAGAGGCTTTCTTCGGTCTGGACTAAAGCTACGTATCATCACCTTCTGAACTACTGATTAAGACGTGGGTGGGAAATTTGAGGAAACGGGAAACTGCTCAAATGTCACCACTGTGCTGCGGACGCACGTTCCAGCAATAAGTGTCCGGCGCTGCCTGCAGCTGCTCAGAGTACTTGCAGCCGCTCTTATCTATTTTGTCTTCAGCACAGGACCAGCTGTGATTGGGGGGTGGGGAGAGGTGATGACATCATTGAGGTGGGGGTTGTCACCATCCAGTCTGACTGGTGCTCCAAAGCTTCTGGATCTCATGCACCCCCATCCCCTGACAGCCAAAAGATAAGACTGTGGCGACAGGACGTCCCAAGAATTATCAGTGAATAAGCATACATCTATGTGTTCTGTTCACGTGCAGACGTGTGTTCATTAGGGCTTCCAGTGATGACCTGAATTCAGAATAATAATAATAATACAAAAGTGCAGAGAAAAGTCAGCTTGGCTTCAAGCATCAGAAACTATACCAGGAATTCGATTAAAATAGACATCATTTACAATGCACCAATAAAAATAACACACTCAAACAATGCAACAGTGCCATTTACAGTCTTAAATCTGCATTCATAGTATAAGAACAACCTTATCAAAGTATGGAAATATACCGCCAAAAACAACTACAATCGACATGTAGTTTAATGATTGCTAAACCTTATAAGGAGACCAAAGTGTAGATAATCTGTTTGTAAATATGGTGAACACAACAGACGCATACACAGGGAAAACCCATAGTCAAATACAGAATTCTATAGAGTTTTTGACTATGCAATGTTTTTGCATGTTAAGATTCAAAGGGAAGAAGCTAAACTTCTGCTCTTGTGTATTTGGTAAGAGGTTGAATATTTACAGAATTTAACTAAATGGATAGCATGGAAATGTTACCTTTGGATAATAAATAGCAAAGTCATGATAAACTTAAAAGTTTAAGTCTTATGAATATAACATTGCAAGTGGAACTTCTCCTAATGTCACATTTCCTGAATCAACGTTCGTGATGTTCACACTAAACAATCATTTAAAGGTTTTATAATCTAAGTCTCAGCAGATTTAACATAAAGTGGAAATTTACAATGTTATGTTGCAAAAACGGGGAGATTCGCTTATGAAGGCAATGTGATATGTCACATGTGCACTAACCAAACTTCCCAGTGTGAAACTAAACAAATAGGAAGTTGCAAAGTTATCAGTCAGCAAGCATTATCTGCTCTTCTCAGTAAAAATGAAATAGTCTTCCTGTGCAACAAGCATTTGAAAACATAAATTAAAAGCCATCTTTAGTATCAAAGCATCAACAGGATAAGTTTAAAATGAGCCCCCTGTGACAGATGCACCGTTTCGCTCATGTATCAGTGTGAAGATCACAGGAAGTGTGAGGTCAGTAACCACAACTTTTTTTCCATGAACTGCAGCTTTAACTTTTGTATTGTGAGGCAGCAAATTCAACAAAAGAAAACCACTCTAGTAGACAGATGTTCGCATAAAAGTTGTACGTTTTAAAGTTTCTCTGTCAGTTGATTAAATTCTTAGTACATTAACTCTAAACTAAAGCCTGACATATGAAAAATATGTTACTTTGAAATGGAAAACTTTACTGAAAAGGTAATTACTAATTATAAAATAATATATATATATATATAAACTAACTTTTTTCTAAGTTGAACATGCATTTTAAGTTTTGTATTTTATTTAATACATTAGGTTTTTTTTATGGCTCATGGTATAATATAATGAGAATGTGTTGCTCACGCTTGAAGATAATACCCATTTCAAAGGCATGAACTGAGAAAAATAAATAAATAAATACATTTGTTGCAGCTGCCGTAATGTGTATTGCTAAATTCTGAAATTCTAATGTGTAGTTATTTACGTCAATAACTTCATTATAGTATAGCAGAGCATATTAAGGAAACATGAAATGCTGAGCTGCTTCATTCCAACAAATGTTCAACTAAAAATATTAATAATATAAAAGTTATTCTTACGTTTACATTATATTAAAAACTTGTACAACCTGGAGGCGGGCGGCATTACAATTTGGCTAAAAGGATTTTAACTTGCAAAAAAGGTATGAACTATCAATCATAGGGCGGGAGGCATGTAGCACATTGTGTGCGCGAAGTCTTGATGTTGATCATTTAGAAGTCTTAGAAATGCACATATCAAAGGATACAGTAGGCTTTATACAGCTAATCAGGTGTGAAGGAAGGACTGTGTGCCTAGCGGCTACATCCACACCTGATCACAAGATCAACCCTACTAAGATCTGCATTACATCCCAAAACAACTAACTTTTAATAAAGCTGCATATTAAGCTTCATATGACTGGGACACATTAGTTTATATTCCACTTAAAAACATATTCCAAGCACTTATAGTCAAGAAAAAAAGTGATGACACTTCCTGATTGTCCAATAATAAGAATGATAGATAGATAGATAGATAGATATATAGATAGATAGAGGAACAAGAACAGCAAGTAGTTGTTGAAAGAGCAGATCAGTCCACGTCTACACGGAGAAAATGCAATTTAACCAACTGACTGATCAGCAACCAGATCAGTAACGTCACACACCGGTTGCTTAACCAACTTTGGGATTTCCAGACTGTTCATTTGAGCATCCTGAAGGAGTCACTTTTGAAGAGATATGCCCAAACCATTCCTAGTCGTCTTACCATATAAACAATATTTAACGTTATTAGTTAAAGAACTGCCACAAGCTATTAAGCTAGCACAACTAGCACAGAACCCTGTACCATATTCACGAGTCCTACTGGGCAAGCTGAGGCGTACGAGTAAAGCAAAATGACCTACTGTCTAAAACTAGATATTCTCAGAGTATATGGCCGGCTGAATATAGTTTAATAGCCTGCAAATCATTTAGATAATTGCTTCAGCAGAGCTGCCCTGCCATATTGCATTAGGACTCCTCTGTGCAGGCCATCCGGCTAAGCTAACAAGAGACCGAGGCTGCTAGCTACAGCGACTTTCTCTGGTATCTTCCTGTTGTGTTTTGAGTAATAGCCACCCACCTTATCCATGAATTTCCAGCATTTCTCCACCGTCTTTTTGTCTACGGCCCCGGGCTGGTGATGGGAGTGGTGGAGATGATGGTGAGGCTGAAAAGCGTCCTTCATCAAGCCAATAAGCCCCCCACCTTTCTTCAGGTTTCCTGCCATATTCGGACTCGGAGTGGTCTTTTCCTAGTCAAAATATCACTGGGTTCGGATACCCCCCGGTGAGGACAGCGCCCGAGTCCGGTTCGGTTCGAGCGAGGGTCCGTCAAGGGGGGGAGAAGCGCTTTATCGATGCAAGACTCCCATTAAAACCCCCGTGCTGGAAACCGCCGTTTCTCGCTGTGTTGAATAAGCTCGGCTAGTGCGGCGGATCCCGTTAAAAACAAAGCGTAAAATAAGTTTTGATGGGTGCTTGGACGAGGAGGAACAACTGCTTTCACATCGACACCCCGTGCGTGATGTTCCCTGTTCTTGCAGCTCTCTCTCTTTCGCTATCTGTACGCTTCTGCAGAGCGATGTCCGATTCGTGATCGAATCCTTCATTTGAGTCGGATCCTTTGAATGAATCGGTTAGTTCGGATCGTTTGAATGAATCTGCTCACAAAACTGGTAAACTAAAATAGTTTTACAGGTAAAATTAAATTAGGATGGTTAATATATGTGCAGATTATATTTAAGATCGAAATCGAATTGAAATGATCTTCCAACCCCTATCTAGAGAGATGACTTACTGACAATTATCAAACTGAAAACTAATCTCTTTAATAACTATTTGACTTCATCCTAAAACAAACAAACAAACAAAAAACTTTTTCTAATTTCTTTAATTTGACTTCATCCTATATATATATATATATATATATATATATATATATATATATATATATATATATATATAAACTTTTACTAATTTCTTTTTAATGAATTCTCTGTTTGTAATTATGTAATTCTCTGTCTGTATATGATTTGTACAATTTGTATATATGAATTATATGACCATAATCATTGCTACAATAATCACATGAAAATGACACATGAAATTACAATAAACACAATCAAAACATTAATAATAAACCTATGACTATATATGACTTTGATTTAGTTTGCAGTAATATTAATCAATAAACAATACATAATAACTTGCAAATATAGAATAACAATGTGTTGAACAAAAATGTATATATATATATATATATACCGTAAATATAAAGAAAATCCTTTTTTTTTTCAAAAAATATTGGAAAGTTTCAAAGCCTATGTGTTAGGGACCACGTGATCACTTATTAGCGAAGTGACGTACAAAGATAGTGGAATCGGTTCTTTGAGGGGACCTGTCCGAAAGATTCGATTCACTGAAATGAATCGGACCTCCCATCACTACTTTTGCAATGGGAAGTTCAGGTTGAGCAAGCCAAGAGCTCTTGCAAGCAAAAAAGCAAGGGGAAAAGCGATCACTCACGTTATTTATAAACACAGCACAGATTGTCTTTCACCATATGAAAATGCAATATTAGATCGCGAAATTATAACATAATGAAATAAGATAAATAAAACAGTTTGGGTAATAAACAGCACCTCGAACTCCCCCTCCCGAGCTCGTGTGATTGCACTTCCTGTTCCGCCTGTAAGTCCTCGCCCTCTCTCATATTTCTCCGCCTCCGTTTTCGCTCCTCTTGCGAATATACGAATCCTACTATGGTGAAATTCACGACTAATGAATATTGAATAGGTAACGTAACCGGAAAGGTTACCAAGCAACGTAAGCAATGACGTGGTTAATATTCATGAGCTAAGCATTTTTAGAAGTAGCGTACTTTCGCCGCCCACTGGGTTAAACATTTTTTTTGACACATTTCAAGAATTGGTCTAATAATATATGATGCTTGATTCGGTGATAATTTATAATTATTTCTTATTATTATTTATATTCACAAATATACAAAAATGAAATTTAAAGAAAAGTAAATAGGCTACTTGTGAATGAGAGTTGCCTCTACAGAACTCCGCGTTCTTTCCTTAAAAATGAAACAGTGAGATTCTCTTTCAAGAATCTAAGAAATTCAGAAATACCTCAAAATACTTTATTGTCCTTAACACAAAACGACGCGCTTAGCAACTATATACACACTTCCAAGCAACGAGCCGGTAACGTAGTGCAATGCGGATACGTAGACCAACTTTAATTGGCATTCTGGAGAGGTGATTGGCTAACGGCTCTCTCTAACCACTCCCACGCTGCCAGGCTGCTCTGTATACACAATACAGACACAATGAACTTTTCCTTCAGTTCGAAACACGCAGCTCTAGAATCTTTACACCATGCCACCAAAAAAGAAAGGGAAAGGAAACAACAAAAAGGAAAAGTCCAAAAAGAGCACAACAGAAAAAGGTTTTTCTATAAACTACTGTACAACATTTTATTTTATAAACACAAAATAATGTAGCTGCTTAACAATAGTAGCCCCTATTTTATTGACATGATAAATTTTTCTATTTTTTCTAATCATACAGATGATGGACTTACAGAGAAGTATCGGAGAAGTGCCTTAGACGTGGCTGTTTTAAAGGAACATCTTGGTAAGGCAGATATTAAATTGGCCTGTTTTAGGAGTTGTTGTGGTGTCCAGCTCTATGAAAACATTAAGAAAGGAACTTCTCTACCAATCTCATCAGCTCTGAGGACCAGTATAACGCGTCAGGCCACAGCAGTGAGAGATGACTTGAGAAGTCAAATCAGAGATCTGGAGCAGGTGCTCAGTCAGGAACGATCAGACATGAAGGACATCACTACAGGTCTGTATAAAGTGTATTTCTTTATTTCAGCTCGATTGATATAGCACACCTGCATGAAACAATGTGTACTTCAAGTTCATATACTCATGTTTTATGCTGTATTGTTTTCGAATTATTTGAAAGGTGCATGTAGCAGTCTATAGAACAAAACGTGCTGAGGAATGCTGAATTTTGGCTTTCTCAATGTCTCAAAAAGTTTCACTTAATTAATATCTTGAAGCTTCCCTAAAGATCCTAGTGATACCGAAAAATCGTTATTTCTGACATATAGATAACATTACATTTCACAGACTTCGGTATTTCATAATCTTGCTCAATATTTCTGAGGTCACCTGTTGGACTTTAGTTTATTTTCTTGAAATGACATGATTAGTTGATCCACAGCATGTCTTAATATTCAAAACGAAAGTTCGGATTGAAAGAAAGCAGCATTTATTTCAGTAAAAATACAGTAAAAACAGTAATATTGTGAAATATTATTACAAAGATAACTATTTTTTATTTTTATATATTTTAAACTGTAATTAGAACTTTTTATTCATCAAAGTATCCTAAAAAAGCATCACGTTCTGAAAAAATATTAAGCAGCAGAACTGTTTCCAACTTTGATAATGAATCATCATATTAAAATGATTTCTAAAGGATCATGTGATAATGATCCTAAAAATGCAGCTTTGCATCACAGAAATAAATGCTAATTTAAAATATAATTAATGTAAAAACAATTATTTTAAATTGTAATAATATATAACAATATTAATTTTTTTTCTGTATTTTTGATCAAATAAATGCAGGTTTGATGAGCCTTTTATTCAAAAACATAAAAAAATTATGTTTCCAAACTTTTGGTTTGTATATATATATATATATATATATATATATATATATATATATATATATATATATATATATATATATATATATATATATATATATATATAAATAATTATTTATTTGAGAAAGTTTAAGAGAACAGCATTTATTTGAAATGTAAATATTTGAACACTATACTGTAAATATCTTTATTGTCATTTTTGATTAATTTAATGCTTGCTAAATGAAAGTGTTAGATTCTTCAAAAGTCATTCTAATATGCTGATTTGTTGTTCAAGAAACATTACTACAATAATAATATTTCATATTATAGTCATGATTATGATAATGAAAATTTGGGTGTAAACCCAAAATATAGATTTTTCAGGATTCTCTGATAAATAGAAAGAGCAAAAGAACAAGCTTTTAATTTGAAAAAGAAATCTATTATCGATTTTAATAAAGGTTAGATTTCATTTCATATAACACGATATTATAAATGTCATCATGTAATAATGTTACTCACCTCTTTATGACTTATGTAAATGTATATCATTGATTTCCAACACAATATGTATTGTATTGTACACAAACTTGTTTTCAGATCTCAACCGCCAGTATAAGTCCATGGAAACAGGCCTGCAGACTAAAGTAAACAGGCTTGAAGTGAGTGTAGACATGCTTGAGACGCAGCTCGGTAAGTCCAGGCATAAACACATTCAAATTCTTGTGCTTATCATAGGCAGTGCACATGCTCTCCAATCACATGCTGATCACAAACAAGGCCTCTCTTTGATTAGCCGAATGTCAGGTTCAACTAAAATGGGAAAGAGAGCAGCGAGAGAAGACAGAAGCAGAAAAAGACACCATCATCTCTGACCTCCAAAGCAAACTGGACAGTATGGAGAGAGAGTGTGAGAAGATCCTACACGTAAGTCAGAGTCACGGCTCTGTAAGTGATTAAGTGAAATATCAGTGCTGTGTCAAAATATATATTAGATGCTTGAATGGATGACATATTTTATCAGCATTACACAAGGCTTAGCTCAAGTTGCTCAGTGACATTTCAAAGCGTGACAGACTAATCTACCTCAACGAAATGAGGTATAATTAATGCTATAATAAAACAAATTAAAATGATAACAAATCTAATTGCCATCCACAAGGTTATCCATTTCAGCTTTTACTATTTTAGCATATAGAGACCATCTGCACCTCTAAATGCTTGTGCCAGATGGTGAGGCATGGCCCATTTAATAAGCTACTTTTCATCTTAAATTGAGTGCGCTTTTAATAATTGGTGTCTATTGGCCTGATGCAGGGCTGTCTGGACAGTTTGCTCTCTCACCTGGCTGAGACACGGCTGCAGTGGGAAGAACAGAGCACAGTCATTCATCAGGATGTCAAGGACACACTCAGAGACTTTGGGTTAAACCCGCTTCACATATGAGGACACCTTCAGTTGAGCGCTGTGAACAGAACAGGAGCAGGACCAGGACTTCTGACCTTTGACATCTAAGCAATTGCATAATACTGCATAAACTAGGAGTTTTCAAAATCCTATATATAGTACGGGTCAGTACTTTCTTTTAAAGAAATTATTAGGTTTAATTAGCAAGGATGCATTAAATTGATCAAAAGTGACAGTAAAAAGATTTATGTTTCAAAAGAGTTCTGTTTTAAATCAATGCTGTTCTTTTAAACTTTCTATTCATCAGTAACCCCCCCCCCCATTTCTTTATTTTTTTTTGAGCATCATATCAGCATATTAGAATGATTTCTGAAGAATCATACCCTGGACCACAAAACCAGTCATATGGGTCAATTTCTTGAAATTGAGAGTTATACTTCATCTGAAAGCTGAATAAATAAGCTTTGTTATGATAGGACAATATTTGGCCGAGACAACTATTTGAAATTCGGGAATCTGAGGGTGCAAAAAAATCACAATACCGAGAAAGTCGGCTTTGAAGTTGTCCAAATGAAGTTCTTAGAAATGCATATGTCTAATCAAAAATTTGATTTTGATATATTTACAATAGGACATTTACAAAATATGATCTTTACTTAATATCCTAATGATTTTTGACATGAAAAGAATAAACAATTAATTTGACTTAAGACTGGTTTTGTGCTTTAGGGTTACATATGACACTGAAGACTCAAGTAATGGCTGCTGAAAATTCAGCTTCGGCATCACAGGAATAAATTACATTTAAAAAATATATTCAAATAGAAAACAGTCATTTTAACTTGTCACTATATTTTACAACATCACTGTTTTACTGTATTTTGATTTTAAAAAAAAAGATAGAATAAGAGACCTCTTTCAAAAACATTAGAAAATCTTTCTCACTAATCGAAGACATTCATATATTCAGTTAAACAGGTTTGGGAACAGTGCTAGCTTGTGCCGATATCAACTTCAACTGAGGTCTAAATCCTGAACTAAAAGTTGATCTGAAAACAACAACAACAAAAGACATTGTCTTAATTATCACATTACGAAGGTCTAGCTGATTTGAAATTAGTGACTTTTAAAAATTTGTTCTCAGGACTCAGGACATACATTTTTACAGTTAATTTATCCTTAAGTGAATATTGTTTACATTTGGAATTACTATACCTGATATTAGCATAATTCGATGAAGCAGTTTAATCATTGTGTTAATAAGGCCAACTTGTCTTTTGGTCTTATTTATGAAACAAGCAGACTGTATTTCCATACATAATTGTCTTACAAGTGTTTCATGAATAAAGTCTTCTGATCCAATCCCTTTACAACAGACAGTGCAGTTCATTTTGTCTCCAGCAGGGGTCTCTGTTGGTCAAATTTTCTGTCGCTATTCCAATTTGCACAGTATTTCCACGTTTAAATTGATCAAAATTAAAAATGATTTTACTAAAATAATGTAATAACCCTTTTAATAATGTAATAACCCCCCCCCCCCCCCAAAAGAATGTGTAGGATGTTTACCTGTTGTGTTCTTCTTAGTAAGAGTCCAAGAGTATGCTCTAATGCCCCTGACAGACGCCAGCTGTTGATTCACGAATGTGAGATTCCCCGAGAGAGACTGTCTGGAATAAGCTCTACAAACATCACCTCAATACAAAAATCTTGATTACACAGATGATTGCGTTAACGAAGTTATATGTTAAATAACTGACCTTGTCACAAAAATGTCACATTCATGGCACTACATTGATATTTTCTATGTGCAGAAGTAGGGCCTACTCTATCTGACAGGCAGATGATCAATGTCTCCCAATCTGAGATCGATCAATAAATGGAAAGCAGAAGAAAGCAAACAGAGTTTTATTTCACTTAAATCTGTAACATGACTGACTGTTGTTCTTCTCATTTAAGCACTGCTGGTGAACAAAATGTGGCAAAATGAACATGACATTAATATCTACCAATACTCACAGGGATGTTAACAGCATTTCCACAGTGAAACGAAAATGGGAAATAACATTTTGAGCTATGCTGTTACTTACCTTTGATAATATGTTTCAGAACATTAAAAAGAGTAAGATTAATTCTGCTGTAAGTGACAAACCAGTGATCTGAAACAGATTTGTAGCAGCATTGGGTCCTTTTAGAGAAAGAAAATTGTATCGTTTTAGAAGAACGGGCTGTTTTAATATATTGCCTTTAATAATAAATCATTTTTTGAAACTGTGAAAATCACTAATATGTGGCAAGTCAACACAATTAATAAAACCTAACATTCAAATACCTCTGACATAATATTGGATGTGTTGTTATTCAAGTAGTGTAGCCTAGGCCTGTATTGACTTTAACTTTGTGGCCATTCACACAGAAAGCATTTTTGAATATTATGGCCATATACCCTGATTAAGGTTTATTTTGCCCCTGCCCTATATGGCACCGCTGGAAATGCAATACGTGCCTGAATTGCAGTCTGACACATTTCGGAGTACAACAACATGACATCTAGTTTAGTGATGTCATTAAGTGTAAATCAGCAAAAAAGTCAAATTTCCTTCTGTTGGACTGAAACCAGTCGCGACACTAAGAATTAAAGCCAGAGATGCAATTTAATTCTGTGGAAACAGGTTAGAGCTGAATGAAGAAATAAATGGGTTGGAGAAGGGCAGTATTCTGAGAGAGATAGAGGCTCTGCCCTCGGGAATGCATCCGGACTGATTGGGCTCGGAGCTTTGCGTGTCTCACTAATAAGTCCTGTCTTCAGCCATGACATTTCAGTCTCTGAACAATTTACACTCATTACCATCAAACCATCATAGCGCTGGACAACTTAGTGTTTGATTCCCATCATTTAGACATTTGCAGATGTTGAAGATATTTCTTCAGTTTGAAAATACTCAGGATTGAGGCAAACACAGAAGCTCATGGCAATATTACATTTTGGCGAATCGATGGCTAATTCATATGGACCTACATGCTTCTTTCTAAATATCAGTTTTGTATGAATTACATTGTAACCTATTGAGACTGGGTGGTAAGTTCTCATTGAACCAAATATTTATAAGAAGGATTTAGTAAAGAGAAATGAATAATGCTATCACAAAAATGTATTCAGTAAGCCATTTTGAGGTCACATGACAAGCCCAATACTACTTTCTTTATCTTGTTAACCCTCCTATTAGTGGCCACTTTGGATAATGGAATAAACTAGTTATGTCTGGGTGCAAATTGTGCATTTCAATGACATTAGAAGCTTGTAACTTAACAATTTTTTTGACAGATGTGAAGAATTGCTGCATGTTAATTTTTGGCAATATTTCGTTGCTTTTACCCAAATTGTAATGGCTAATTGTAAACTACTTGTTTTAAACTTCCTGTGTAAGCAGCCAGTTGTCACTCCAAGCAGTTATTGTCTCCCAAATGTTTTTGCTTGTTTGTTGACACTCTTGTGCTTCTGTGAACCTAAAGCAGATGTGTAGCTGATGCCATGCCCCACATTGTAAATGCGTCACATCTTGAAGTTGCCCCGATAGAGTTGTCTGCAGGTCTGTGTATCCAGCGAAAATCCACCTGCACATACAGCTTTGCCATTGTTCATCAGAGGCCTGAAACACACACACTCGCAAAGCCATTCCATCCTGCAATAAGAAATGAATGGAGCTCTATTTGCACACCTAGAAAAATACATGTTTACAGAAAGGGCTGACAGATCCAGGAGACAAAACTTTTAAGAACAAAGCCAACCTTTCACAGAATTGAACACAATGCCATTTATTTTTGTCAGGCACTAACACCGTATTGAAATATCATGTAGAAATGGATTCAGTTCAATAGAAATGCACAGAAATAATCAACATGGGTAGTAAGTAACCTCTAATGGCTCTCCAAAACGTGAAGGCAATTTATTACAATTTGGCACTGCAAGGGTAACATCATGCCTAATAAAATAATTTCATTTTGGTATCCAAATTCTGCTTCAGCTGTGGTGCGTTGAAAAACTGATTCCAGCTTTAAAAGGGTGTTCAACAAAAGTATGACTCCAAGACGTCACATGAACTAATGAACGTTTCATGGTTTCAAACAAGAAAATAAACATGAAACATGAGATGTTATTTAATATAAAGAAATACCTGAATGTATATAGGCCTATGATCTCCAATGTCTCGTCACACAGGTGTGTCTAGATGGAGTGACCCTGTCTGTAGTTGATTTCATCATGTATTGAGTGGTACAGATGAATGCAATCACCTCAGATCTCACTTTCCTGATGTTTTCTAGAAAGTGAACGCATCGGACACCTCCAAGCGCCCCGCAGGAATGGCAAAAATAAGGGTGAATGGAAATTGGCATAAATCCTAGTTAGTTTCCCAATGCAAGTTTTCTAAATGGGCGCAAAATCTTCCACTTTCCAACAATTATGTGCAGTTTTCATATCCGGGGAGTGCAATAAAAGGAATCAAAACTTAAAAGAATGAAAGGCAAA
Organism: Carassius gibelio; assembly: GCF_023724105.1. NCBI lineage: Eukaryota > Metazoa > Chordata > Actinopteri > Cypriniformes > Cyprinidae > Carassius > Carassius gibelio. The sequence continues at coordinate 13,401,836 of NC_068410.1, forward strand.
ATACAGAACGTCTGTCTTCAACCAGAAAAAATATAATTCCCATGTTCTTCTTCATTCAGTAGCATCTAAATCCCTCGTACATGCACGTCAAACATTCAGAAACCTTTTTAATAGAATATGACTATTAATAAAAACAGATCATAGTTGTTTTTGAGTTCAGTTCTCTTAATAGTTACTCCTTCAGGGGCCGGAATGAAGACGGCAACAACACAGAATCAATACAAAGTATTTTGGCACTCTAAAAAAAGGTTGCGCGTGGTTTGACACAGTCTGCAGCCGTCCGCCGTGTGAAAAACCAAACTAAACTGGTTTTGTGAGAAGGAGATAATAGCAATATAGTGGTATCACAACAAAAGAGGAATAATTTAAAAATAAATCAACAGCACAGTAAGACAAATATACTGCATAGTACAAAGCCCCTCTGCTGTGTCCTCCGAAAGCAGAGGGCTGTAAGGACAGTGTACAGAAACCAGATGCAGCTCCTGGGCTGAATTGAGCAGCACGGACAGCTTCTCCGGCGCCTGTGCTCCCATAATCCCTGGGTCCAGCAAAGCTGTCGTTTAACATCTATCCGCCACAGATCTGAGAGGTTATTCATGTTCACTGTTGTTGGTGCCGTTCTCCCACTCTATACTCTCCTCGCTGTGGCTGGGCGATGCTCCTGGAGGGCCGGCCGGGCGCACTCGAATGCCCTGGAAGCGCCGGCACTCCGGGCAGATGCGAATGTGACTGCACCCTCTCGCCACCAAGGCGGCCTCCTGCGCGAGTCTGTGGGAGAGGGGTTCGGATAGGCCTGTGCCTGTGCACAGCTTGCCGTTGCTGAGGCTCGCCGCCGCCGCCCGCGCACGTCGCTCGTCCAGGGGCAGAGGCTGCGGTCGCAACACGCTGGCTCCGCGCCTGCGCCGTAACTGCAGGCTGTCCTGACACAGCACGATGCCCTGCAGCTCTCGTAGCATCTCCTCGCACACGGACAGCTGTGAGGCACAGACACGGAGACAGAGGGAGAGAAAGAGAGAGAAAGAGAGGCCAGGGGGTCTCGCTGACACACTGCTCGCAGGGGGTGGCAGGCAGCACAGCCAGAGCATTGATCAAAAACAACACTGGGCTATACAGGGGGCGGTGGCTGTTTATCTGACTGATGCACCGCAGAGAAATCACAGAAAATGTCCTGAAGCGCCTGGTGATCTTGGTGTGTGCTCATTACGTTCTCAACAAGTTCACTTTAAATCTTTAAATGTATTCTGTTAGATTTGCATTTCAAAAATAAAAATAAAAAATAACACGTGATAAGTGAGTGGAGCTGCTGTGTTTGGGGTCATTCTTTGTATGCAATGCCTTTTGCTTTGAAAAATTGGTCTCAAATTGCTCCCAGGAGGATTTTCGATGAGTTTGGATGATTGTTTACGCAAAACAATCTGATTATTTGAACGCATATATATTTTTAATCACTTTAGGAACAGAGGCGGCGTGTTTTCCTGCGTCCTCTGGTGCAGTTTATCATCTTAATGGAATCCTGTCATAAATGGAATATTATCACACAGTATTAGAAAAATAAAGTTTCGATTAGGGGCTGTTAAATAAATCATCTTTGCTTTGAATCATTCATTTCTCTTAATGGTTGTTTTAAAGTAGTATTTTTCTTTTGTACTCAGTAGTGTTTTCCCAACGTTAATATCCTGTGGTGACATCAAATTTCAAGGGAAATACTATGCATATCCACTCAGAGCAAACTAAAATCAGTCATCAGTCCTCAGCACAGTATTATTAAGAATTGACCTTTTAATTTATACCCTGTTAAGTTACAGTCTGTTAAGATGTGTTCACAAAAAAGGCACTATTGTTTATTGTCAATAGAGAAGCATTGTGTGGGGGCGGGGCCTTTCAAACCAAGCAGCTTTCTATTGGTCAATTCAGTGAATCTGTGTGACCAAATTGAACCTGTTGCAAAATCTGAGTGGAGGAATCGATCACCCTCATCCAAATTTCAGATTGCATGGATTCTTATTGAAACTCTTACACTCAAGGTTTTGTGTGACAAGTAAAGAACATAAACTACAAAAAAAAAAAAAAAAAAAAAAAAAAAAAAAACGATGGTTGTGATGTGCTTTAACAATTTTTTTAAACATATATAACATATTAACATAACATATTTGCTGATGAAATCCAGAACTCAGCTGATGAAGCTCAACCAGTGCTGTTTTCTGAACCTTTAGTCAAGTAAGACACCCTTTTCAATGAAAGCTGTGAGGAATAGACCTGCAGTCTTTACAATGGCACGCACTGTAGAAGGTCCTAGTTTACATACATTTCACAACTACCAACTTTTAAAACTAGGTATGTTGTTAAACAACAGTGCAGTCCATTGAACACACTGTACTTCAGTTCCTCACAGCCTTGTTTACATTCTTGTCAAAAATTAAATATGGTGCTACCTTGCCTGAGGTCTATACAAGATAAACATCACATATGATGCATAGTTAAAAACAAAAATATACTCCAATCAATTTTTGTCATCATACCGTGAGGCTGAAAGGGCACTGCATACAAACAATGTGATTCTGGGAGCTTTAATGTGTAGTAGATATTTAATTGGAGGGGCCATCTTGGTGTTGGACCAATGAATTATGTTGGTAAGATATGTAAGATATGTGCACTAGTTAAAATCAGGACAGAGCCATGCCAGTGTGGTTTAAAGCGCTGAATATACTGTACACTTACATGCAGAAATGCACCTCACACACACATAAACAAACACAGACACACTATTAGCATTACCTAATGCTAACACGCAAAGCTATATTTCCCTTAGGGATAATGCAAATATTCACTCTACTTATCAGAAATGGGTTTAACTGCACTGCACTAGTCATTTTGACTTGATGTTGAGATATACAGTACAAACACAATCACACAAACATCCATATTTCCAAGCAGTTTTCAATTAGGATTTAGTTTAGCCTCACTTCAAACACACCCATAGACAAACACAAACATCATTCTTCTTCGAATATTTACCCACAATGCTCAGTCTATGAATATGGGAAATCACAACTAAGTCATGAAGACATTTTTAACAAACAACATGCATTTACACCCTCCAAAAAAAGTCACGTCTTGGGGTTCTACTGAAACATGCTGAAGTGTTTATTTAGTAAACAAAATCACAATGTTTCGTTTGAAACAACGCAGTCACACAACCATCGATGATTTGATTCAGGGAGGAAAATATAAGACAAAAAAGAAGGAACTTCATTCCATTCAGACATTAAAAAGCGTAAAATCTAAAAGTGTCTGGCACCTTTAGCGTGTGATGGCCTGTGTAGATCAGTTTGAGGTATATTCTTTGGTGTGCTGGTGGTGAGGTGCGGGATGGGGTGTGGGGGGATCAGGGAGGGAGGCGCGAGGGCGGGGAGAAGGACAGAAAGCAGAGGCAGGTAAAATAGCCCTCTCTCACCTCTGTTGCTGGCGTATGACGCAGCATCCACACAAACTCCAACACCGCCATGAAGATGGCTACCAGAAGACCACACACAAGCACCACGAAGATCCCACCGATGTTCTCCATGCCCAGACCTTCACAAAAACACACAACATGATGAATGTCTCCTTAAAGATACTGTTTGGACCTGCGCCTGAGTGAAAAGTGGTTCACCTTTCGCTCGATGATCCTCCTCTTTTGGACACTTGCCACCATCCCACCATTTCCTCTTCAGGATTTCTAAGCGGTTTTCCTCCTGTAGTTTGAGTATGGCCAGGTCAAACTCATCTCTGTAGACCGAGCCTGAAACAAAACATCCATCTTAGAGAGCTAGAGCTTGATGTATGTTTTCTGCTGTACTGACTCCTGCCACTCTACTGGTGAACCTTTATTGTAAAGGTTCTTATTGTAAACTAAACTCTGCCATCAATCATGTCGATTAAAACATCTGCTGGACATAGCTGGGTTCAAATCAATTCAGTGCAATTGATATTCAGTCAATGGTTTCAACTTCAGATATAGGATTAAAGCCTGGTGTGCACTGTGCTATTTTGGCTACGATTTTGCCATCTGAGACAGATTTTTGGCGAATATAAAAGATTTATATCATTATAGGACAAGACTGGCAGCCTTGGATAGCTTACTGTCATGTGCTCAATAATGGCCAATTAGTCATCGCATCAGGTGATGTTCTGACAGTGTGTGAAATTTCAGGTTGCAATTGTGAAGTGTGACTGTTGCTACAAGGCCTGTCTAATAAACAGTCCATAAGAACACAACAAGTGATGATGTGTGTGCAAGAGCATTGTATATAATAGTAGTCTACATGGCAAATAATAATAAAAGTAAATAAAATTTGAATTCAGAATTTAGTTTTGAATGCTTTATAAATAATAAAATAATAAAAGAAAAGAAAAGGGATAGTTCACCCAAAAAATTTAATTCTGTCATTGATGACTCAACATAATGTCGCTCCAAACCCGTAAGACCTGTTCATCTTTGGAACACAAATTAAGATATATTTGTAAAATCTGTGAGCTTTCTCACCCTGCACAGACAGCACTTTTTTTTCACATGAACATGTCGAAGACTCACATGGAAGAGAAGAAACTGCTGAATAAATTCACATGGACTATTTTAACAATGTCCTTATTACCTTTCTAGTCGTTGAATGTTTCAGTTGAGTTTCTGTCTATGCAGGTTCAGAAAGCTCTCGGATTTGATAAAAAATATCTTAATTTGTGTTCTGAAGATGAATGAACGTCTGATGGGTTTGAAATTACATGAGGGTGAGTAATTAATAACAGAATTTTCTTTTTTTGGGTGAACTAACCCTTTAATTTAAAAGTTATAAGACCTATTTAGCATTTACTTTATGTTATGATTAAACTACATCAAGTTTCTTTTGAAAAAAGAAAAAAAAAAGTTAAATTCAGATTTTTTGCCACCACAGATTATGAGACATTTTCTTTCAGGTAAAGCATACATTAGTGCAAGGGTTTGCTTGGGTGTGAGGTACCATTTTGCATGTAAATGAGTATGTCAGATCGTCACATGATTGATCTACCAGTCAACGCTGTCTTGACCAAAGTTGTGTATCGTTCAGTAGCATACAGTACATGGCCATTGACGTTGCACAGTCTGCCTTGGCTTCTACCCAAGATCTCACTGAGAACACATTATACAGTCTGACTAGAGATGATCTGTGTGAGATTCCTTGCTACATTTCTTTTGCACTTATCTGCATTTGAATCAATACAAGTCCTGGCTAACTCTACATAAATTCCTCACCCAGAGGCATGCCAATGCCATAGCCCTTGGTGTCCAGCAGGCCTCCGATCTGGGTGAGATTGCAGTTGCGCTGGCGGTAGTACTCGTTCATGGTGCTCTCCAGCAGGTACGCATAATTAGAGTTGAGCACTCGGGCGATGCCCTCCTCAGTGCTCTTCACAAACACGCTGGGCTGCTTGGAGTACATGAAGTTCCACATGCGCTGGTACGTCTGGTAGCGGGAGTTCTAACCGGAAAACAGGAGATATTAGATTCGTTACATTTGCTCCTCAACTTTCGTCTGGTGTCCTGACAGCCAATCACTAGAGCTTTTGAGGAGGTGAGACTGATTGTGTTAACCAAGGACTTGACGGTTGATAAGCTGACAGTTTGACATGTTGATGTGACAACTGAATATGTGAAACAGTCTGTGCTCGCTGAGGGGCGGGTTGAGAAACATCCCTCCGGCACATCAAAGAGTTTGAATTAGTCTGGGACGGCCCTCTGGAGAGGGCAAGATATCGAAGGGCATTGATATTAAGACAGCAAACAGATAAAGCCCAAAGTAGGGAGGAGCACTAGTGACATGGGTAATAAACCTGCCGACAGGCCATTGATTTGTGGGTGGAGTTTTCTTCTATTTTGTCCTTGGAGATCTCACCTGGAAGAAGGTCATGGTGGACCCGCCGTGCATGGTGCCGTATTGGATGGCCGTTTGGTCAGCCAGATCATCCACGGATTCGATGGGCACCTCCATCCTCTGCACAGTGAGAAAGGCCGCCAAGTTGGCTGTGTAGGAAGAGATGATGATCAAGGTGAAGGCCCACCTGGAACGACAAACCAGTTTTAGATGTGAAGAATGGAAAGCTTTGCCCCAACATCAAAAGAGCTCGGCGCTACTGTGAGCTCCGCATCCGAATGAGAAGTTGAAAGGCTCCTCTGAATACTGTACGCCCGTTCAGAATACTCAAAAATAGCTCGCTTTTATTCTCCACTGACCTCGGTGTGCTGCAGTCGACGAGGCCTCGAAAAATGACAGTACAATAACGCAGCAGAAAAACAGAGGCCAAGTGAGAGTAGCACTTTTATCTGCTATATCCAGCAGCTGACAATGAGATCAGGGTGTAGCAGAATGTGATACTTTGCTGAAAGGAACATCTTCGACTGGCTGGTTAATGCTGGTTTGGGTGCTGGTCGAGCTGGTAAACCAGTTTAAGCATGCAAAATCTAACTGGTTTTCAGTGAGGTATTGCTGGATTAAGCTAGTTGACCCTAAAATTAAAGACCTAAAAATCTAAATGAATGCAAAATGAATGCATAAAGGAGGGAATATGCAAATGTGTAAATGTTTCTATTATTTGTTTACGTCCCAAGTACAATAATAAATATTCAATAATCATTCTTGTATATAAAACATATGTTTTATGCTAACATGTTTATGGGTGAAATTTAAATTTCCTGCCAATTTTTTGCAGATTATTTTGATATGATCCTGATTGATATGGGCTATCTTATTTCACAACTAAAAATTTCCATGGCTTCTGGGCAGATTTTACATGAAGAAATTAGACCAAAATCAGTCAAAAACCTATTCATTATGATCTACTGGGTCAAAATTAACTTTTATGCAAGTGCGTCCGACAATGAAAGAGCATATCAAGTTATAAAATCACTTTTTTTGATAAACACTGAAAAAATATTTTAGACAAAATACTGTAATAATATTGGCTGTTTTTTACAAATATAGTCACAAAATATGAAATTGACAAATCAAAATGTTCTAGTAATCCAAAAAATGTCGTCTTAAATATACCATGGTAAAAATACCATGATTCTATACATGGCCTTTTTGACCTGGTTTCTGAAGACAAGAGCTATGGCCAACAAATATGTACATTTCTGAGGCTTACATACAGTACAATGAGGAAAAATCAATATAATTCCCTGACATTCTGTACATTCCTCATAAATCGCATCATGGAGACCAAATGTGCTGGTGACCATCAATGCAGAATGGAGAACAGAGGTTGTTTATTGTGCGTTCTTACCATACTCCACTGACACAGCGTGTGGACAGGGCTCTGGGGGCGATGGTGGAGCCTTGCTGCATGAAACCACCCACAGGAAACCAGAAACTGTTGCCCAGAGAATACTGGTTAATGAGCAGGCTGCAGCGCCCCTTCAGGCAGGGGTGAGGGTTGTACCATTCATAAGGTGTTAGCCTATGTGCCAAGAGGAGCGTGAAAAAAAGAAAGGATAAAAAGTAGTAAACATAAATGAGCCAGGAACAATTTTAACAGTTGGCAAAGCATGAAGTCACCAGTGCTCCCTGTAGGCCATGTAACCTGGTTTTTGTTCCCTGAAGGGGCTATGCAAGCTTTAGCCGTGACTGACAGGACACTAATAAAAATGCACTGCACTGCAGGACGCTGCTGAGTTGCTCTTCAAGGTGTGCGACAACCTCGCATTACAGCTCTGTTGAAATGCCGAACACAAGCAATGCAGAAAAGAAACGCGTGTCATATTTCAATAACAAATGTGTAAAAATATACACATTATAGAGAGGCAAACAAAGAAAAACACTCGCATATGCAAAGGCTCCAACTATGAATTCATATAAAATGTCTTGACAGGTTATGTTCAGTGTATAAAAACGCACAACGACCCCGTTGTCCTGCAGAATGCTGGGAAATCAGCAGGCTACTGTGAAAGAGTATAAAACATGACATTTCTTTTGTGATCCAATGCAAAGCTGGAATAAAAAGTGAGTTTAAAATGAAATGTCTACGAATACACACATGCTGATCCTAGAACTGCATTCCAACCAGATTTCAGGGTCAAGTTTAAAGTCATGACTGTTTCACAGGACCAACATTTTGATCTTGCAACAACAACATTCTTAATAACAATCTTAACCTTTAAACTTCCCCCTTAAAATCAGAGCACATTAGTTCATGCAGTAGGAATGTTCCAAAATTCCTATCAACTCATCTTTGCACTCCGGTTTTAGTAGAGGGTTTAGTTTAGGGATATAGAGTCAGATTTACTAAACAGGGCAAATTAGCTTTAGAGTGCAATTCCATAAATGTGCACATTAAAGAACACAGATGCATAAATAATGGTACAAATGCAAGTATTTTGATGTGCGCAAACGTTAGGAAATAATGTAGCGTAATTAATTATTATACTCTCTCTTCCCATAAATTTTGCACCTGAAAGGGAAACACAAGGCAAAAATATAGTGTCCACTCATTTTCAGCACCAATTCTTTAGTAAATCCTGACAGTACTATTTTAATGCAAAAACAGTTTGCGCTGACGCAAGTTGTTAGTAAATCTTGCCCATAATGTCTAAAGTTGTGTTAAAGCAAGAAAATCAATAATACAATAAATGCCATTCGAAATCTATGACTTCTTTCATTCACAAAACATAACAGAAGTATACTGAATAATGAATTAAATTCTAGTCTGTTTCTGAAAAAAAAAAAAAACTACTGTGTGATTTAAAAAGTTAAAAACTTTTCTTTTGCACTTATTGCACCTCTTTATCCATTTTGGAGCTTTCCACTTTCACTGTATGGCAGCAGAGTAAAAGCTCTTTAAGATGTTCTTCCAAAATGTCAGTAAAAATTTGACAAAAGTATTTTTTTTAGCTGCACTACCACTTTAAGGATAGTGTGGGTGCTAAAAGATCCTGCAGGTGTCAGTGTGGAGCCGAGTATTTACCTCGCAACCAGAAAGAGCACGCAGCTCACCGCCAGGTACGCCAGCAACATGAAAAGCCAAACCCCAGGAGAGAACGGATCCAAAAAGGAGAAATACCCCGGTCTTCTTCCCTATAAAAACACACAGGCAACATCAAAACACCGAAACAAGCATCCCAAAGATCCTATAAGCCTAAAGCATTCAATTCCAGTAAGTAAACATTCAGGTTAAAGATGTTTAAAGGCTTTTACGGTTGATTGGCTTGATCCAAACAAAGTGCTTGATTTTCTGTCTCCTAACCATTTTGGCACACTCTGAAGATCCAATAACCGCTGGAACAGAACTCGGGAGCCGATTCTGTACACAATAGTCAAATCCAATTATGTCTCCTGGAGGTACTTTGACAATCAGTGGTCAGCAGCATCTTAACTTATCAGCGAGAAACTAAGTGTGAAAGCACCATGCCTAATCTATCTACAATCCACAGGTGTCTTACAGATGGTGGATCTAAACAGTCCCAGCGATGGATACACACACACACACACACACACACACACACACAAAAAAAATCATCTGTGCTGCTTTTTTCCCCCAAGACTACAAAAACCAGGTTTACTATAGTGCGGAAATGAGTAACGAATGAGCTCCACCAGGCTGGAAATTGATTAATGTTTCTGCAATCATCTCCATATTAGTTTAGCTGAATGGCATTGCTGTTGAGCTGGACACTAACAGCTGTAATTATAGCAATAAATAGAGGTAAGCCTGTCTATGGTAGATACACAAGAACTGATGGGCTCTCAACGGAAGGGGAAAAAGCCAGTTTAGGTGTGGTTTTATTGTTAGGCATGTTACTTTACACTTTCTTACAGAAGCCGCCGTCGAGGGATGGGAAAATTGGGCCGTGCCTGGAGCCTGTATGTGCCAGACTGAGCTCGTGTGAAATTTGAGGATATAATTGTATCGTGACTTACAGCGAGAGGGACTTGCGGATGGTGCTCACAAGGGGGTACGGGTTGGGTTTGTGCAATCTCCTTCTAGCTGAAGCAACTTTCCTCGTTTACAGCCTCTTTGTAAATTCAATTTTAAGGTTTAAACAAAAGCACAATCAACATTGTACTAGACTGCAGAAACCTGCCGGAAAAAGAATGTGAGAAACTAGTGCACGTCTGTTTCTGGGGTGAGCTACACAGGTTATACACGCAGTTTAACAGCCTTTCGAACATGTAACACCAAGAGCGAATCTTCCCTTGATCATTTAACAAATGAGCACAGATAGATCCTCTCCCAGTCTGACTGAACAGCAGTGCAGTAGGGCAGTTCTTGCTCGACTTCTAGCATGTCTCCATAGAGCGCCGATGTGTCTCTGTGGTGTTATGTAATTTCTCATTTCTGGCTTAGTGGATTTGAAGTAAGAAATAAAGTTTCTCCAAGTGATATACTGAAAATGTAGTCTTTGAGAAGCGCTGCTGCTTTGGCTGTCAAAACAAAACCTGAAGCAGCTGCAGAAGCCTGTAGTCATTCTCTCACACCAGGGTTCCCAGTGTCTGGTTAACCAGCTCCTCATTAACATTTGCACTACACAGCGTTTTAAATTACAGAGGAAACTGCAGAGCTGTCATTGCATGTGTGCTCTTACCATGTTTATCTGTTTTTACTGATTATAGCTTCAGTGTTTCTTGTAACAATGTTCAGCGCACTTGTATTCAGAGAGGAATATAATGTATTACATTACATATAATGTAGAAAGGTATTTATGGGAAGAGATATTTACTTCTTTTTATAGTTGTCAGTTTATTAAAACAATGATTTATGCCTTGTTTAGTTAATGTAATTGATTTCGAGTTTGAATTTGAAAAAAAAAAAATTGAAGAGCATTCGCTTCCTGAATAATACATAAAACCACTGATGGCTTTCTTATTAGTGGCGTGTTTCACTCACGGTGAGGTTTCATACTTGTTAAGCTTTAATGAGAATTACATTTCACTATTCAATGACTGCAAATTGATTTTTACTTCTGTGTAACATACAGGTTTGATTTATAAATGATTTAGTCATTTTGGGATTTTGAAAGGAAAAAAAAACAATATTATTCAGCAAAGGTGCATTGTATTCATCAAACATAACAGTAAAGACCGTAACAAACATTTCTATTTTACATAAATGCTGTTCTTTTGAAATTTAGATTCATTAAATAATCCTGAATAAATAATGTTTTTTTATAAACATATAAAGCTGCGTAACTGTCTTTAATATTTATCATATTAATTTAAACATTTAAGCAGCAAATCAGCATATTAGAATGGTTTCTGAATGATCATATGACTCTGAACACTGAAGGAATGATGCTGTAAATTCAGTTTTGCCATCACAGAAATAATAAAAGAACAAATTATATTTAAAAATATATTGCACAAACATTTAACAATATTACAGTTTTTACTGTATTTTTCAGAAATAAATTCAGCCTTGGTAAGCATAAGAGAACGTCTATCCAAAACATTCAAAAAGATCTTACAGACTCCAAAATGTTGAACACTACTGTACATTTGTAGATCAATCTTTAGACCTTGACTGTGTTATTACAAGATCTTATTTCTTCCCCTGAAGAACAAAATGTGCAATGATTTTTAAAATCATGCTGGAGAACTTGATCTTCAGTCCATGTTAAGTCAAGCAAATGACGTCAATTAAAGCAAAATACATCTCTAAGAAACAATGACACAAAATAGTATGGAAGCTTATTTCTGCCTCAAAATAAACAGATCACTGTGAGATAACATCTAAAACAAGTCACATACTGAAGAAATAAAATTGCAACTGTGAGATATAAAATTAAACTGAGAGATATATAAAGCCAAATTGTGAGAAATAAAGACATACTGTCAGTTGTAAAGTTGCAGCTGTGGGATATAAAATCACATTGTGGGATATAAAGTCACATTATGAAATATGAAGTTACAAACTGCGAGATAAAATGTCAAAAATTATATTATGAGATGATAAAAATGAAAAAGAAAAAAAAGTTATATTTTATTATTTTTAAGATGGAAACAGGCTTCCATAAGATGGTGATTACACATACATTTAATAAAAATACATTAAGGGTTATGCAATGCCATTTATGCTGCGGCACCTGGGGAGCAGTTGGGGGTTCGATGCCTTGCTCAAGGGCACCTAAGCCGTGGTATTGCCAGCCCAAGATTCGAACCCACAACCCTAGGGTTAGGAGTCAAACTCTTTAACCACTAGGCCACGACTTCCCCACAAAGTCCAGTTTCACTCAAAGATCACTGGTCATAATCCCTTTACTAGTCTCCACTGTGATTTGCTGTTCAGACTGATCTGTAGTGAAGCGTCTGCTACAGAGCAGTGATATACTGTTTACCAGCCACTGTCAGATCGACTTGGGCTGAAAAGATTTGAAAACTTAATGTTCCATTGAATTCCACTCAAAGACGCTAACATTCACAATATTTCTTCTCCTGTCACTAAAAACGTCCAGATTTAAAAATTGTCCTTCTGTAGGCTCATTTTAAGCGGAACTTGAAAGTGTGTGGCCAGTGGGAACATGGTCTCGTCACAGCTGGAGTGTTTCAGAGGAAAAAAGTGTCCAGCTGCTCTTTTCCTTTCTCTGTACAATCCACACAGTCTCATAATGCTCTTTTGTGGCTGCTTTTAAATGTTCTCGCCAATGCTCCCTGTACGATCTTATTAACTTATTGCACTAATTAGTTATTTCATTCTCAGCCATACCTAGTCTCTATTATTCCTCCCTGCGTGCACCGCACAAGACGAAGGGAGACTAATTTTCATGCATTCTTGTGTTTATTCACACTCTGCAGACTACACTCATACATACAAACAAAAGAAAGTGGCAGATTCCATACGTTTATGTTTACCAGTGCGTCCAATTACACGCTGCAATGGAGATGCCACTGTACTCGCAAACATGTAATTAAAACAGAGCCGAAGGCCACATTTTATCCCATTTGCCATTGTTATTGATCAAGCGAAGGATTTCATTTAAAGTTTGAAATAAGCTATGGTGGTCCTTGTAGAAATCAAACCCTGCTGGATCAATAGTAAGTGGATTAAATCTAAACAAGTGCACGCACAAGAATCCAAATATCCAGAGCACCATGGCTGTGGGGTATAGATGAGTCAGAGGAGATTGTTCTGAGCAGGAGCAACCGAACTGAAGGCCGACCCCCATCTTTAGCACACTCAACCAAGTTTAGCCGGCTCATGTCTTATAGATCAAAATATCAATATCAAAATAGATAAGATGAGTGTATTGTGAATGTATATTTTCACTTCTGATTAATCATAAATTATTAATAGTAAATACAGAGAAACTGAATTTTAAAATAAAAAATAATTAAATTGTAAAATATTCCAAAATGTAATGTTCATTTCTGATTAATTTTAAATCATTAACAGAAAAACTGTATATAGCAGAAAATAGAACACACAAAATTTGAAAAAAATACAAATGAAATAATAAAATATAAAATATTCAATTAAAAATTATGCTTTTCTAATGATTTCCAAAATAAATACAATTAATGAATATTTGTATAAAATTCTGATTAAGTAATAATTTAAAATCGAAACACACACACGCACACTCTCACACACATATTTAATTGATATTTCATGTATATATTGTATATATATTATTGATATTTCAGTTCTGAAAAAATTATTTATATGGAATGTGATGTGCACAAATGCAAAACTAGTTTAATATTACATCTGGAAAATCAATGTGAAACATCAGAAACACCGGCAAAAGCTAATTAATATTCATGAGCTTAGCCTTCTTCATGTAGTGACATCACAAGCTGATATTTTCAACCACTCTAGCTTTATTCTGGAACAGACAAGAGCAGAAAGGACCATGGAGAGACAGATCGAGAGAGAGAGACAGAGAAAGAGAGAAAGAGAGAGAGAGCTCAAGGCTTTCCAGACTGAGAACAGCTCTACACTGTACAACAGCCTTTTATCCTCTTTACCTGTGTGAACTCATTTAACACTCCTCTTATGTCTTCTGTCACTGTTCTCTCTGTCTGCCAGTCTCCGAATCACTCGCTGTGTCTGCCTCCGTGCCTTTCTCAATCAACTTTCACTTCTTTTTCTTACTTTCTCAGCCACCTCTCTAGGGCAGTCACAGCCTAATGTTTAAAGGTGAATGTAGTTTCACCAATGGTTTGAAAGCTCCACAATGTTTGGAGTTTTCAGTAAAAATCAACCTATAAATTCATTATTTATGGCTGGAAACAAAAGCATTTTAACACTGAAAATAATTTGAACTTCACTAAGATCTGAGCTCAATGTGAGGCACAATGCAATTTACTCCAACTCCTTTTGTTGGTTCTGGAACAATTTTCCTATTTAGCATTTATTGTCTATAGCCAGTAGTATTGAAATTGTTCATAGAAAAAAATCTGAATTATTTGATCATGTGAATCTTGTTACATAGGTTTAAAAACCACCTTGTTACATCTGAAAATATGATTAAGTGCTAAAAAGTGCTTGTTCTGAAGCAAGTTTAGCATGAAAAAGCACTGAGACTATTGTGTGGACACAGTAGCATGGCTATTTTAGCACATGACAAACTACAATGTGAGTACAAAAATATATTAATTAATAGTAATTGGTAAAAATGCCCAGATCTGGCAGATATGATGATCTGGACAAAAAATGGCTGATATTAAAATTCTACAATATTTAGTCTGAATAAGTAAAAAATAAAACACAAAAATGCCAACAATTTGTTTTTTAATTCTAAATGCTCAAAGTCAATTAAGGCATCACAACATTATAATCCAGTGTTTAAAAAAAACAAACAAAAAAACACACATTGATTTTGAGATTTGCTAATGCTGCATTTAACAGTGTTATTAAATAACTAATATTTAATTACAATAAGTGAGTTATAGATGAATGCGAATATAATACATGTAAACAAAAAAAATATATACAAATAAATATTCAATATCGACCAATACTGAAAATAATAAAAAGAAGAGAAAAAAAATATAATACAGAAAATGATGATAATGTTTGCTGTGTCCCAATTCGCATACATAAAATTTGTCATACATCAGACATCTGTCTTAAATAGCTTTCGAAAATAGAATTATATATGTCCTAAATCATAGTATGTTGAAAAGAGAATGCCAAATATTCCCGGACAGTCTACTACTTCTAGTTAACTTTACAATGCAGTTTGATGCATGCTCTAACGGCTAATATTGCTCACAACACACTGCACATTAGACAAGGATTTGATTAGAACTACTGTACAAACACGCATAAAAAGTGTTAAAAAACTACAAACATTCCAGACATGCGAGACCTAACCACGTAACTAAGCAACAGAGCGTCCTGTTAAAGACACAATAGTGACAAGGAAGTATGTCCCAAAGCTTGCCTATTATTCTGCTACATACTCAAAAGTATATACTTTTCCTTGACAAAGAGAGTGCATACGTTAAGGGCACAATTTGTCAAAAAAGCCCAATACTCCCTATACAATCAGAGCAGCCTAAACATTTTGTGAACTTTTTGTCTCAATCGATGGGGTGACTCAATGTCTATAGCGGTTAGAGCCTACTTGAGTTGAGAGAAATGTATGCATTTGCATGCCGTAGTTCAAAAATCTGCAACAGAAGTGCTCTTTCTTTCTCAGTTAACAGCACACCTGGTGTTATTGATTCCCCCAACTGTTTTCAACCAATGAAGACGCACACAGAAGCATCTATCAGCAGCATGAACAGAGCAGGGGGGCTAATGATGTGTTTGTGTAAGCGAGTGAGTGTGTGTGCGTGTGTGTTTGTGTAAATGCCCTACCGGGACACCACATTAATGTTTGCACACGCTGCACCGAGCGGCTTCATCCGGCATTTAGCCAACAGAGAGATCAGCATGTCACCTTGGGTTTGGGGAGGGGCTTTGATTAATGGTGCACAGGCCTTTAACAGTAAAAGAGCTATTGGATTTTCAGTGTTGCTGTGTGCAAGAGCTCGGGGTGTTATTGGTGTGAATTAGATACAAGCCACAATAAGGAGAATCTGAAATTGGGAACGAAAGCACTACATTTATCAGCTTAGCGCACCATCTGCTATGGCAAGGGTGATGCTCAGAGCTCTCTGCCCCAAAGAGTTTCTCTATTTATTTCCCACACGCTCTCTCTCTGGCCATTAGAGACTGCCGATTGTTGAGGATTGTTGATCTTTAATGCTACGAGGTCAGGTATGGTTCGGTTTCAGGCTGCAGTGGATGGAGGAGATGAAGGAACTTACTATGTGCACTCGGTACATGATGCTGATCCCCAGAGTCATGAAGGGTTTGGAGAAATCAATGACCTTCTCCCTCTCAGCCGTGATGGTCAGGGCAGCCACAGCCAAGTCAGCCTTCTGAAACATATGGAAAATAAGAGCAGCCATTAATGCGGGGCTGGATAAAAAGGAGCAAAAAATGAAGCTCAAACCAGGTAAGGTGGTACGTATGTGGTTTCTTGCTGGTTCAAGAAAGGGGGTATCTGGCCCCTCAGATATTTACAAGTGAATTTTAAACTTCAATATAAAAGAGGGTGTTATTGTTAACTAAAAGTAAAACAAATAGTTAAATAGTTTTAGTCAATAAAAATAAAGCTTAAAATAAAATAAAGTATTAAAAATGAACCTTTAAAAAGTTAAATAAGTTGAAGTATAAAAAAGTACTAAAAAGAAGTACTATTTTTAGAAGTACTAAAAATAAGGAAAATATATTTTAATATATAAAAATATTAAACCAACTGATAATAATAATAAAATATTTACTATATTATAATAATATATCATATAAAAACTGATCAATATATCTAAAAATTATACATATATATATATATATATATATATATATATATAATAAAATAGAATAAAACCAAAATAAAATATAATATAAATATTAATAAATATTTTAATAGTATATAAATTGTATTAAAACAATGATCAAATGGAATTATAAAATATATAGTAATAGAAATGATATCAATTAATATTAGATAAAAAAAAGTAACACTGAAATAAAAATTACATCTAAAATAAAGTACAAATATGTAAAAGTAAAAAAAATAGTAATGATGTAAGCACAAAACAAAAACACTAAAACGTAAACTAAAATATAAATGCAAACTTAAATTAAAACAAATCCAAAAAAACATCAAAACACCAATTCAAAATATTAATAAATAATATTGTATAAATTACGCATAAATAACACTGATTATCAAGTACAATTATTAAATAAATTTTTTATCATTAAGAAGAAGGTGTTTGCCTCGTCTCACCAAAAGCACAAATCCCCCTCAAAATCATGACAGCACTGTAGTCCATCTAAGTTAAGCTGATTAGAGCATGTAAACCATCTCAAACCAGCAACAAACCAGCTTAACCACCTTAAGCTACCATGACCTGTCTTTTTACACCTGGAAACAACTGCTGCAGTCCAAATATCTTGTATTTTGGTGAATTGTGAAGGGCAAAGCTGAGTTGCCGTGTGTGTGTGTGTGTGTGTGTGTGTGACACGAACACAGAAAATGTCATGACAAATCACTTGACACAGCATCCAGTGCTGCCGGGCACAATGCTGTGGCCGGATCCCACTAATCAAACAACACCGAAAAGTGCATCTGCAAGGGATTTTACAGTCCCGCGGGACACACTCTTACCCTCCACTGCTCTTTGTCCTCTCCAGGAGGAATGATGGGATATTGGAGCCGTGTTGTAAATGAGAGAGAATCTCCGGACAGCAGATAGCGGTTACAATGTGATGTTTTAGCCTCAAGCCTGAACCCTTGAAAGCGACAGGAGAGGCTTGTTAACTCAGAGAGCCGAATTAGGAACGTTAGACACGTGTTTCAAGATCCAAGAAGTATCACTGAGGTACTATTATAGTATATTTTAAATACGTTTTTTCCCCCTAGATTTTATTTTCATTTTTAGACAGCTTTGTCCAGACAACATAAAGTTTGTCTTAAACCTTTTCTATGTAACACTCCTAGAATATTTTATTATATTTTATTAAAGTTTATTTGGTAATACTTTTTTTTAAAGACCTATTCTCGCTAACTAGTTGCTTATTAGCATGCATATTACTAGCATATAGGCTGTTTATTAGTATTTATAATCCACATTTTAATGATTTGTTCTGCATGACCATATTTTAGAGCTCTTAATCTGACCCCATACATAAACTTAACAACTACCTTACTAACTCTTTAAGGGGTCATATGGTGCTGCTAAAAGGAACTTTATTTGGTGTATTTGGTGTAATAAAATGGGTTTATGTGGTTTTAGGTTAAAAAAATACATTATTTTCCTCATACTGTACATTATTGTTTCTCCTCTATGCGCTGCCTTCTGAAACGCTTTGATTTTTACAAGGCTCACTGGTCTGAAAAGCAAGGTGTGCTCTGATTGGCCAGCTATCCAGTGTGTTGTGATTGATTTCTTCTGGAGCATCAGTGAATGTTTGAACCTTCTGTAATAGTTGCATATGAGACCCTCATTTGTCCTCAGTGTGAAAAGATGGATCTCAAAATCATACAGTCATTGCTGAAAAGGGTTCAAATACACAAAATGCTGGAAAACCAAAGAATTTGTGGGACCTGAAGGATTTTTCTGAAGAACAGCAGGCAGTTTAACTGCTCAGGGCAAACAAGGGACTCATGAACAATTATGACTAAATGAAAAAACATAGCTGTGCATCATTCAGGTAACAACACTAAAAACCAAGTGTATGTAAACTTTTGAACGGGTTTATTTTTATAAATTCAACTTTTATTTTCTCTTGTGGACTATATGTAAACGTCTTTTATGTGAACTATCTTATCTGGGTCAGTATTAAATAAAAAACAACATGCATTTTGCAGATTCTGGAAGGTGAATCTAAACCTTTGACTTCAACTGTATGTGTTCCCTATTCTAAAGTGTTACCATCTATTTTAAAGAAACCATGTTTTCTATGGTTTTAGTTAATGGTAATAACCCTGCAACCATCTGCTCACCTGATTATAAAGCTAGTTATGTCATTATCTCACCATGTACAGTACTTCACCAGAACAAAAGCGACTGTGGCGCGGTAAGATGAACTCTTGCACGTTCCCTGAAGATTCCTTCCCCAATAACAGCTTGCAGATGCACTAATCTTCAAGTGTTCTCCATAGTTCAGCTGTGGCCCACAGCTCTTCTCCAACTCATGCACACTTCACTTCACACAACAAAACATCACGCTGACACACAAACAAGGAAATTATGCGGTCCCCGCTGAACAGAAATCCCTCAAACAGATGTCGTCCATAACAGAACAAGGACAATAACTGCCGCTTAAATATTTGACATCTCGTTACGTATTAATATTGACGGCTGGACTGCACAGAGAGAGAAATTATGAAACGGAGACTAATAAATAATGAATAATGCAGTATGATATTCGTCCTGTGCTCCATCCTCCCCCTCAGCTATGACTCAATCAAAAAAAAAAAGTAAAAAACGTAAAAAAACAGTGAAGAAGGCAATGTCAACTCTATCACTACTGAATAATACATTGATGCAAGTTCCCAGTGTGGCATTTCAAATTCCCTCTGAGGCTTATTCTTCATCTGATGCTATAGAAAACCCTGACAGCTCGGTACTATTGCGGTGTACTATCACACTGTCTTTAGTTGTACAAGGGTTTCCAGAACATTAAAGCATGACCAGGACAGTCACTGTGGGATTAGGAGTCCATATTTTAGGGCAAAAGTGAGCCACTTTTGTGCAGATTCTCATTTCCCAATAAATTATAATATTAATAGCAGAAATGTTTATGTAAAGTTTTGTATTTGTTGCCTCAATTATTACCTCATAACCATCAAAATACATTAATTAAATATAAATTTCAACTTTGACTGGACCATTAATATCTTAAGGTAATTTTTTTCTGGCTTTAGAATGCATTTAGCATGTAAACAGATACACTGACTAAACAAGCATACAGAATGTGTGTTATTATAAATAATTAAAACAAACCATTGTAGAATTTTGTGCATTCAGATTTAATATTATATTATATTATACATTGTTCTTCTAATTCTTTATCCTATAATCCTATAATGATATTCCACAATAAAAACATAATAACTGAAAAATGTATTATAGATGTTTAAATGTATATGCATATGTATTAAAATAATGGCTGTACTTATATGTACAAAAAGGTGTATATACATTTATTAATCATATTAAATGTCCAACTCTTATATAAAATAAAATCTTTATAGTTTAATGTTTTCAAACACACACACACGCACAAAAACAAAATTGTATTGAAATTTAACTATTGTTGTGTTAATAATAATGACAATAATAATCAAAACTATAATTATATGTGTTTTACCAATGTGTTCTACCTTTTTTAATGAAACTATGCACATACAGTTTTATGGCCAGTAAAAAAATAGCTGTTAAATTTTCTCAAGTCAAGTCTCAAGTGGCAAAATGTTTGCTTGTGCTTCATTCAGTTTTCTTTTACATATAATCACAACTGCGGAAATATCTGTAGTCTTTGTTCATATGCAAATCTATTCCCATGTTTTTCTGTAATAAATAACAGGATAAAGGTCCCTCATGGAATCCTGGAGGCACAGAGAGGCTGTCAGGACGAGGTTTGCCCCTCATCACCCTCTGCTGTCTACAGACACTATAGCGTGTAGGACGCAATTAGACTCATTGGCCACTCTCAAGGTCAGCTGTTTAGAGCATAGTTTGAGGGAACAAATTGAGACAATAATAAGATTAGGCACTCCTTTCTTTATTTCACTAATGGCTTTGCCCTCCATTAGCTTGTGGAATTAAGACCGATAACTTCTCAAAGCCTCACTGTTTTTGTATGCGAGAACGTAGGCTATAGAGAAATGTTCTGGTTTATGACCCTTTCCCCTGGAAATATATGAATATCGCCGTGGCCTTTTTGTTCAATTCTGAAAATTTACTTTGCTCCCTGCAGTGCCTGCCAAAAATAAATCAGCAGACGACTAAATAAAAAACATTTCCGCTGAAAAGGCCAAGTGCTTGTAACTAAACAGTATTTGTGGCATGCAATATTTCCATCTCATCAACGTGATGTTAGTGGCTGTCAGAATGGGACTAATACTATTCATGCTTCACTGAGTCTTTTTAAACACATCTGTGTGTGTCTGTTATTGGATCAGATGGGATAATTCAAATTCATTAGGACGAGGGACTTGTAACTGGGTTGAAGGCATAAACATGAATATTGTTGGTTAAACTGCATCACCTGTGTGGAAGCAAGTAAAACAACTTTTAGTCTGGCTTTAAGGCTTCCTTCCTTTAATGAATTATTGAAATCAGCATTCGAGAATGAATAATTCTAGGCTAAAACAAGAGGAAGCAGACTATTTCATGCAATGTATTCAGAACAGCAGAAGCGGTGTGGTTTGAATGAAACTCGTTCTACATGGCTGTTCTAGATGCCAGAATAACCAGGGGTTAAATTGGGATTTTGGAGGAGGGGAACCATAAAATCTGCCATCGGTTCTGTTTCCAAACATGGTAAGATACCACAAGCTACTAGACAAACAAACTGCCAATAATGTTTTATCCCCCTTCCTCAAGCCATTCTACTGACTGAAACAACTTTTTATGAGTACTATACAGTGCTTGATTAGAAATGACAGTACATCGCTTAACGCTTGGTTTTATCTTATTTATGAAAATATAAAGTATAATACAGTTCAAATGTTTGTCAGTAATATTCTTAAAAAAAAAAGAAGAAGAAATTAATACTTTTATTCAACCATGGTACATTAAATTGATCAAAGTAGCAGTATAGACATTTATGATACACAAAATGATTTAAAATATAAGCTGTTCTTTTGAACTTTAAAAATAATAAAAATAAATAAAAATAAATAATCCTTATAAAATACTCCTTAAAAAGTAAAGTTTTTTTTACGTTAATGATATAAAACATGGTTCATGAGCACCAAATAGAGTAATGATTTCTGAAGTAAATTAAGCTTTGCCATCACATAAATAGTTTGCATTTTATTATTTATTTAAAATTGTATTTGTAACACTTTAATTATAGGGACACATTTTTTGCATTAGCAACTAGTTGCATATTAGCATGCATATTACTAGCATATTGGCTGTTTATTAGTGCTCATAAAGCACATATTCTGCATGACCATATTCTACATAATATTACCCAATACCTAAATTTACCATCTACCTTACTATAAATAAGCCGTAATTAGCAGTTTATTGAGGCAAATGTCATTGTTAATAGTTAGTTAATAGTGAGAACTGGACCTTAAAAAAAGTGCGGCCATTATATTTACCATGTTTTTTCATTGAATAAAAGCAGTCTAGTTGAGCAAAAGAGACTTTTTCCTGTATCATTTGAATGGTACTGTTGAGTATTTTAAAATACATTTCACATTGCTAAAGCTAGAAATTCTCAGCTTAAAACTTTTATAGCTTTTTTAATTTAGCCGACGATTAGCGAGCTAAAAAAATTAACCTAATATAGGTTTTCAAGTTAACTACCACATATTATTGCATGCACACATTTTAAATTACATATCACATCAAATTAAACAATTCTCTTAACTTGCCTTTTAAATAACATTGCTTTAGGTCTATATTCCAGAAGCTGAAAATGGCCACACTGAACACTTTCCTTACTTTCTATCTTCAGTTGGCAAGCTAACAGCTTAACAACTAGCTAATGTATCAACATTTCACAATACCAATAATCATCAGGCAGCTAAGAAAGGGGAAAAAATACATGACATTGCAGTGGCGTTCTGTCCCAATTTAACCCCTGCTTAAACCATATTCTCTTGTGATGTCACTCACCCTGCTGATGAGCTCTCCCACCATGCCTGTCCATGTGCCATTGGTGCCCGACACGCCATACACACCGTCCCCAACTAGTCGAATGCGGTACTTGAACTTCAGGATATCTGCCAACTCCTTTAACATGTCCACGCAGAAACCTTCGTAGCGCTCGTTCCCTTCAAGTTCCTGGTGATTGGCTCTCAGCATTACATATGGATTCTCCTGTAAAGATATCATTGGTGTTATCGTCAGCACTCACACATCTTAACACACTCTGGGAGCACTTCTGTATCAATCAACACTCACACGTTTGAGTTGGCGGGTTACACTAGCTATGTTTCCAATTTCCATCCAAACTTGTAAATTTAATGTGCGAAAATTGGAAAATCATTTCCATCCCATATGTTCAAGAGAACAAAATCGAATGAACATCGAATCATGGAAGTTGATGCAACTGGGGAAGACACAGTAGCTTTTTTCCTACTTGCACTTCAGAATGCGCAGACGAAATGCAATAACAAACGCTGTCATGTTATCTTGCATTTGGAGGGAGATGCTTCATGTTTGGGAACGCAATTGAGTGAGACAGCTCTGAGATGTAATTATACCAAACTATTTTGATGACAGACTTCGGCTCAGGCTTTTCAGAATGACTAAACCAACATATGAGATGTTACACAATGAGACTGGTCCACTGGTTAGTTTTTTACGTATAAAGAAATGTATTCTGTATGTGTGCTTCCATTGTAGTTTATGTACATGTCTTTTGTTTTTGATAAAAATAATGATCTGCCTCAGTTGAACACATAATTAATACGCCTTTGATGATTTTACGCACTTCTTGACATTTCCATCCAGAAGTTTTTAACAAAATATTTTAGCGCATTATAATTTCGCATAAAAACACGCGGATGTAAGCATAGCAGAAGTTTGGACACATAAGGCTCTGTGACTAATGTGAGCCCACCAAAAACCAAGTTCCTAATTTACGGTTTGTTTTGTCATGCTGCCCAGAGACCGAACAGATTTATTAGGCAATCTGTGGTCAAAACAAAGGCTTCGAAAACATTTCATTCCGCCATGTTTCAATAAAAACTGGCTGTGCCCACCGTTATACATGTTACTGTCATTTTCAAACACTTTGCATAAATTGAACAGAACATTGCCACCTTGGACATAAACAGAAACTACAGAATGAAACCAGCCACATAAAAGCTTTTCAAAATCACTTTTTGTTATAACTGAAAAAAAAAAATCACTTTGTCTGATGTTTTGCGGTAAGACACACACTAAAATGAGTCTGTTGTACTTAAGATTTGTTTAGCGCAGACTGGTTGACTGGAGATAGTGTTTTTTTTTTCACCAGTAAATCTGACTCGCTCCACTCCGATGCTTTAAGTGGCAATCTGAAGAGCCGAGGAGACTTTTTAGTCTTTCTCATTGCCATGGCAACACTCTCTTCTTCTTTTTTTCTACCTGCTTGTCTGGTCCTGCTTCCCTGATTTTTGATGTGCCCAGTGGCCACGCTCCAGCTGGCCTGAGTATAGCAGCAGCTGGGTATTGCGGCCTGTCACACGAGGGGGAACGCCAATGGACATATTCTGACACTTCAAATAAACCTGAACCCTATTAATACGAGCCACTCATATGCATCCAAATAAAACAGTAATTGTCCTTTCACCTCATTGTACGTCCATAAAAGCCACACAATGTATTTGCAGGTGGATGTGTGCACCTTGGACCTGTCGGAGCAAACATCGAAATCCCATATTGCCATGGCACAAAGAGGAGCCGCTTTGGCCTAGAGTCTAACACTCTTTAAATGCAAATCCTTCCATTTTGTTCATTAACTCATTGAATCATCCACGCATGTTACCGTCATGCCCCGTACTGACACCGCTGCGGTGGTTATGCAGAGAAGCACAATATAAATGCAAATTTTCATCGCTTACAGCCTGCTGGAGGCACTCAAGTATTGCAGCCGGACACTTTCTCTCAAACTAGGCTTATTAAAGATTAGAATTTCATGGACCAGTTGCATATTAGACAGACAGCTTCAAAGAATGGAGGAAAGCTAATAAACAAACCTTCTGGATTCAATTAATAGGTCTACGCACTGGGTGAGAGAAGTCATCGATGGCTTCAGGCCATTACGTGGTGCCTATAATGGTCAGCTAGCTTCTGGTCTGATTGATGATTAAGCCAAAGAAAAGGGAATGATTACACATTCATACTTAATAATCCATTATAAGCAGAATCTATGAAAAGACAGGGGAAGGGAAGTTGAGGAAGAGGAGGGAAGTAAATTCCCTTACAGGAATTAACCATGGTTTTACTAACAAAAAAACTAAAACGAAAAACATGGTTTTGATATACTAAGTTAAACTGTGGTTATACAAATGGTAATACTAAAAAAAAACAAAAAAAAAAAACATGGTTACTACACTTTGGCTATAATAAAACCCTGGTTAATTTTCTTAAGGGCTTAATAAAGGGCTTTCAAATCGCTTGTGATACTTTGGTGCCATACAATGATCGGTGCTCATTTTCAAGTCAAACGAATGAACAAACAAACACATGTGCGTATGACAATAAACGCTTTGAATCTTTTAATTTAAATTCGCATCACTTTGATCGTTCTCACCTTCTCATGCGCAATGTGCCACGATTGGTCGACTATATACAATACCTGCATATTATTGGTCAAACTACTTTGGATGTTTTAGGCAATATAAAAATCCTTACCAGGACATGTCCCGTATAAATGGCACATATGGCCCCCCCTATTTTTAGATTACATTTCAGATAGAAGCTAAAAAAATAAAATTAAATAAGCAAATAAAACATCTCTGGTTTCATCGTTTTCAGGTAATCTTTGGTTAGCAAGCTAACTTCTTAACCTTTGAAATGACATATCACATAATGTTCCAGAAACTAGAGAATCCACTAAATAAAACAACTCCTTTTCTCAGCTAGCCTCTAGTTTGATTGATGATCGAGTGACAGAAAATGGAGTGATCATATATTTACATATAATAATCCATTATTAGCCAAGCCTATGAAAAGAGGGAGGAAGCAATTGAGGAAGAGGACTGAGGTTAACTGTGAACACACAGGACCGGTCCTGGCGTATCGCCATCAATCTCAGGAATGGAGCTCGGGCATCAATCAAATGAGTGAGTGCTGTTATCAGGCCAAGCAATCCTCTCTTCCGAGCTTGAATGCTTCCATAAAATCTGCGGGTCACATCAGAGAAAGAAACTTTCCGTTTAATAGTGCAGACAGTGAGATTAAGGGCACTTTGAGTGTCACGTCTGCCAAATGCAACATTCCTCACCAGTCTGGGATCTGCCGCAGATTTGATTCTATTTGTTTTCCTGGAAGGCTGTCAGCTGATGAAATCCATTTTACAAATATAGCATGGCGGCAGTCTGGTTTGGTGCG
The DNA here is from genome assembly GCF_023724105.1 of Carassius gibelio. NCBI lineage: Eukaryota > Metazoa > Chordata > Actinopteri > Cypriniformes > Cyprinidae > Carassius > Carassius gibelio. The sequence continues at coordinate 13,428,127 of NC_068410.1, forward strand.
TTTGAAAAACAAACACATTAAAGTCAATCTTACTTCAAATCAAATCTCAGAGCTTTTTGTTCAGAAGGTGAAGAAAAATTGGATTTGTGTGTTAGCATTTCTCAGATGTCTCAAAAAAACCTGAGTGAGTTTGGTAACTCACTGGTCCGCTGCTTCCTCTTTATTTATGCTTCCCTTGATTTTTTTATGGCTTACAGGGGGTGAATGGCACTGAAGATAGTCCAGACAGAACCAGCTCTGTCTGATAGTGGTCTGAGAGACAGAAATTGGTCACAGAGGCGGCACATTACATGAAGATAGTGCCTCACATTTTATATTTATGAACATTTCCAATTGCTCTGCGAATAAAGGCAATCTGCCTCTTTTTGAACACTATGAAAGTGGTCTGTCTACTGAAGATGGCGAGCCTGGGGTTTCATCAAGAAATTGGTTCTGCAATCGTACTTCTTCATGTTTTCAGAAAGAGAACTTTATCGCCATCATTGATTGCCGTGAGTGTGAATTCAGTGAGGACTTTCTTTTGAGACGATGCAGTAATACAGTATCCATTCCAGGTCACATTATTGTCTTCTGCTATTGCACCCATACAGATTAATAATACTTTGCCTTTTCTTTTTTTAAGATGGTTTTTCAGAGACAATTATATCTGGTAAAGGCTTACACGACTCTTCTCAGTCATGCAATACATGATGTGTTGTTTTGAAAAACACTGCAGATAGCATCCCAGAAAGGAGATTTTAGCAAGTGAACGGAAATTGAACCCAGTTTCACAGGCAAAACAATATGCATTAGAGCTTAAAAAAGAAAAAAGGTCTTGACAATGGCTTTATCTGAGAAAACAAGCAGTTGTTGAAGGGAAAGCGTATCAAACCGAATCAAATGACAGCACAGAAAGGTTGAAAAAGTATTAAACACAAATAAAACAACAGCGTCTTGTATTTGCACACGCTGTCTGTGTTGTTTTAGTATTTGAATCACTAAGGGAATTATGCAAATCAGGCATTAACTCTGTCAAACAGAGTAAACCCAAAAGCTCATACAGTGCCTGGTTGAGTTGGATGGCGGGAGGTTTGTGAAAAGAAGTGGCATGACTTCACCTCTGTCCCCAATATTTGACTACACACAAGTCTGAATCAGAAATGATTACAGGGGAGACTGTGGTCAATTTTAACACACTAAATTTCTACAAGTTAGTACTAAACATACCCTCAATTAAGTTGTTTTCTCTGCAAAAAATGAGTGTGATAAATAGTTTTATATAAAGAATAAATTTATATAAAAACCGTTTTCAAAAGAGTCCCACATGTAAGTCTTAAAGGAGATCCTCCCATTTAAATTGAGTTTTTAAACCACAGGGCTGAAATCAGTGTAAAAAATCTATTTCAAAATTACAGCAGTTTTTAATAATCCTACAAACATTATAAGTGGACTTCAGGAAACTTCATAAAATAATTCATGACCCATTTAAGCACACATTATTCCTCAAAGCTAAACGAATTATTACCATATAAAGGTCAGAAATTATTCAGCAATATTAATGAGTATTAAAGCAGTAATATTATTCAGAGAAGTTCTCTAATACATGTGAGGTAAAGCCAGCTAATATTATAGCATATATTAAATTGGATATTATGTCTTTACCGAGTCTGCCAATTGCCACCAGTCTATCAATGGCAGAGTACCAGTTTTTTTCTCTCTCAAAAGGCTGGGTTATGAAAAGCAAAGTTGTTACAAAATGTTACAAACAAACATGAGTTATTTGTGTTCTCAATCAAAGCACTGAATCTCTGGCTCCTTCTGCACATGCCAAAGGCATCAAGAGCAGCTACAAAACCCCGCAGAACAGTTTGTACAGTTTAGACAGCTTTACCACTACAAGCCAAACCTGCTCTAATATACTGTCTGTCCTTACAAAAATGTTAGATCTAGCTCATATCACCAGGGTAAAATTCAATCTGTGTGTTTGTGTGTGTGCTGTAACTCCAGCGATGACAAAAGCTCACAGCAGTAATGAAAACGCTGGTGGAGTGGTCCACAGGTGCTGAGTTCTGTAGCATGTTTTCAACTGTACTGAGTTTACCCAGATAAAGCAGACTTTGCAATCAGCCTGTGATGAATGGGCTGTGATAGAGCTGAAATTGCTCTTCGGTGGCTCTTTAATGCCAAAGTCTTCGTATATCTTTAAAGAGGAATAAACACGCAGTGCAAACTTCTTCCCAGTCCTCCCAGCTGCAACATCATCAAGCACATTAACAATAAAAGATCTGAGAGGAACTAATCGTTCCACCTGTACTCCACTCGTTCTTTAGTGAGACACAGGCCCACAACCTCCCCAACATAATTATCTCTATTTCACAGCAGAAACTGTTTTCATAAACCTGCTGAAAACACCAGCATATGTTGTGTTGGAGACTGGTGTGCTGATGTTCCCACCAGGCTCTTCCAAAAAGCTTTAACGAAAAATTGTTCTGGGTTAAATCAAACTTCAAGTCACCATGAAATGGAAGCTGAATTATTTTCTTCCCTATTGTGATGTATATCCAAGTCAAACAGCTTCTTAAACGAGAAAAATGTGGGGTGGGACCTGATTTTGTCTATCAACGTGTTCATGTCATCCAAGATAATTCTGTCTTTCTTTCTTCATTCGAAAATATATTAAGGTTTTTGAGGATAACATTCCAGGATTTTTCTCCATATAGTGGACTTCAGTGGTGGCCAATGGTTAAAAGTCCAAATTGCAGTTTCAATGCAGCTTCAAAGGCTTCTAGGAATCATGGTCTTATATAGCAAAAGGATTGGTTATTTTCACACACACACACACACACACACACAAAAAAAATGTCAAATGGTCTTTTCACAAAAAGGAAAACGATGATGTAAAATGATTTTGAAGTTGGAGCAGAAAATGAGATCGAGTTTTTCTTAAACTACCTTTTTGAACTGTACACTGTACACAGATGAAAACTAACTATGACTCTTTAAATTTGATTACGCAATGCGTGTAGATGCAAATGAACATCACAGAGCTAATGCAAGACAAGCAAAGTATATATTTTTATATAAAATTTTATAGGAAATGACCAGTCATTTTGCTAAATAAGACCCTTATTCCTTGGCTGGGATCGTAAAGAGTATTGAAATTGCAGTTTGACCCTTCAACTGAAGTTCATTATAAGGCCATCACTGAAGTTCATTATAAGGAATAAAATCCTGGAAGTTTTTCTTCAAAAACCTTAATTTCTTTTTGACTGAAGAAAGAAAGACACGAAAATCTTGAATGACGCAGGGGTGAGTAAACAGTAACAGGAAGTTTATATTCTGAAAGTGAACTAATCATTTAAACGTTACAAGTGCATGGATAAATAATAATAATAAAAAAAAGAAAGAAAAAAAGAAAAAGTAATCTGGTTTACAGGCAATTACAATTACTTTCAATGGATGTGAATGGGGCCAATCTTTAAATGTTAAAATATTGACTGTTTCATTAGAATGGCCAAAACCAATTAACCTTATCTGTGCAATGTTATAGCCAATTTTACTACTTTGTTACAACAAAAAAACAAAAACAAAAAAACAACAACATCTAAAACCTAAACAACCATAAAAAAAATTTGAACTTTAAAGCTCAAATCGACTACAAAAATAATACTCAAATAATACTCAAAAATGTAAGTGCTTTTATAAAATTATAAGCTTCACATTTCTGCTTCTAAATTCTCCAAAAATTGAGCAGATTTACTTCCATTGTAGAGGCCTGTTCACACCAAGACTATAACTATAAAGATAACTATAAAGATATAGTTCTAAAAATCATTCTCAGTATTTAAGTATAGCAGAGGCAACACCACAACTACAACGCTAAAGGCACAGGAAAACAATATCGTTGGAATCACTTTCAGAATTATTTTTTCCAGCTGATGAACAATAAAACCCCAAATCGACATAATATCAGAATCAATCCTGCTGTAACAAGCTTGGGAATTTAAAGTGGCAGACACACATGCGCTTAGAATAAACAGATGTCATTATTATAGTTATCTTTACAGTTATCATTCTTGGTGTAAACGGGGCTCAAGGCTCTCAGTCATTATTTTACAGATGGTGTTGACTGATCTTAACTTGTAGTGAACCTGGAATATTCCTTGAAGCAGCATCATGCTGGTCGACCAGCGGTAAGTTTTGCTTAGAAACAGCATGACTATGCTTGTCTTTTCAGCAGTTCTACACGCTTATCATATCATTCATCAGGTGTAAATTGAACTGAAGAAGATTTCTCCATCTGTCCTCAACAATCTTTTTTAAACCAGCTATTTATTGGCTTTCTAGCGCTTCATTCACCTTGCATGGCCCCTCTTCATTCGCAGTCTCTTTATTCCTCTCTCTTTTCTGGTGAGGGATGATATGCAACATCCGGCCTAAGGCTGCGGAGAGCCTATTTTTTCTCATCTCTATACAGTGTACGAGAAGATGAGAAAATTGCCCCTAGATAACAGCCTAGCGGATTACATCTTCAATTGGTGGTTGCTGCTCCAGGAAATGCTATCACACCCATACTTGTTAGTTTCCACTCATCTCAGAGGAGAAGAGTCTTTATTTAGATCAGTGCTGAACCCCGAGGTGATCAGAGACTAGACAGACCGTTTCTGGAAGCTAAAGAGAGACTCCTTCAAAAAGGGACAATTATATATCCTTTCCAGGGGGTGTGTGTAAATGTCTTGGCTGAATCAGTAGGGTGTGTCCTCTACTGAGGAACCTGGACCAGAGTAGATGATAGGACTCACCAGGATGGTTGTTATGGTGAGAGTGGTGTTGAATAGCGTGTCTGTCACGTTAAGTGATGGAAGCTTCCTCTCCATGGACAGTCCTTGCTCTGAATGCCACTGTCCAATCTGTAAGAGGAACACATTGAGAGTTAAAATAAGCCTTTAAGAAAACTATGTGCAGCAGAAGATCCAACTGACACGAAAGAGCCTTAACGGGATAGTTCACCCATAAAAGAGATTTCTGTAATTTACTTACTCTTAAATCATTCCAAAGGCAATAGACTGTCAAGTTCCAAAATTAACAAAAAGCACCCTGAAAGTATCACCAATGCATTATATTTCATGTCTTCTGAAACTACACAGTTTGTTTGAGGAACCGATCAAAATTTTATTTGGTATTCACTTAAAGGGTTAGTAAAATGTGCCCTTGCTACCTTTCTGGGCCTTGAACATGGTAGTTGCATTGCTGTCTATGCAGGGTCAGAAAGCTCTTAGACTTCATTAAGAATATCTTAATTTGTGTTCCAAATTCCATGTGTATGACAGTCTTACGGGTTTGGAAAGACTTGAGGATGAGTAATTAATGACAAATTTTTCATTTTTGGGTGAACTATCCCTTTAAACTCATAGCTGTCAAATTTTAATATGTTTTTGTACATATTTAAATATGGCGTTTCAAAACATGTACCAGTTTTGGCAATGATGTCAATCTCCACTGGCTCTTGCTTACTCGTCATGACTTACTGCAACAGTTTGAATGTGCATATTTGTGCATAAAATGTTCTATTTAACATTTCAAATGTTGATTGTTCCTAATAAATCCTAATTGTGAACAAATCACTTCTATATGGCTACAAAAGATATGGAATAATACATAAAAAAAAACAAAGGTCACATGAGGAGGGTTAGAAATGCACTTTTCCATTAAGGGGCTGATTCCCAGGGCCCTTTTTTACTTTTGTATGGGCAACTTTGAGTATTTTTTACACTGTAATAACGATTTATTAATAAAATACATAATTATTAATAAAATACATAAAACATGTTTCTGTGTTTGGGGAAATGGAACATCATTTTTATAGGATACAGAGAAAATGAGCCAAGAACAATTTATGAATTGGTTAATTACTTTTTACTTAGAAAATCAACATTGGTAGCATGAAAATCAAAATGGTTATTCAAACTACTAATAAATTATACAAAGAAAGTGAAAAAAGAACGTTCTCCATCACTCTAAAAAAAAACTCTCCTTACAATCACTGAAACAGAGATAATACTTTAATTGGTTTTATTATGTCAACATTTGTATTCGATTTAATTCAGCTGTATAAGGCAAAGTTTTTGCCCCCCTATTTTGAATTTTGGTATCATTTTTGTTTATTTTAGTGCCATTTTTGTCATTTTGAAGCCAGAAACTTCCAAACCCTATTCACTTTCATATTAAGAAAAGGGATCACAATATGATTAACTTTTTGTGTTCCACACAAGAAATCAAGTCATACAGGAGAAGCACAAAGGGAGAGTAAATTACGACCATTTTAATTCTTGTTTGAACTATTTCTTTAAGGCTCAATGTCAGGTGGAGGAGAATGCGGAAGTGAGCTCGTTGATGCATACACACACACACACACACACACACACACACACACACAGAACAGTCAGAACACCTTAAAGGAAGTGGCGAAGGGACATGCGCTCAATCAGAGATGCAACAGAATGCATTCATTAACTCAATTACACCCCAATTCTCTGAAGCGAGCCAATGTCCTCATTATCATTCCAGTTTTGGCTGGCACCCCTTCGCTAGACCGCCTATATGGGGCCACACTGCCTTTAATGGGAGGCTGAGTCTCCACCCAGCACACATGGCAGTCTTAAATCACCCATCATTTTTATTTTTTATTATAATTACAAAGCGGCATGGTTCACTGGGCCTCCTGCTTGAAGTATTCTGCAGAGGTGCTGCTCTATTTATCTTCCCCTCCGTACCTGATCCCTAGCGTTTTCACAGCCCAAAACGACACGGGGAGGATGATGCAGCACTGCGCTGGATCTAAAATTACCCGCTCTCTGAGATATGAAAGTGTCGAGGGCCACAAACAGGAGAGAAAGTGAGCAACAGGAACTTTTATTTTTTGTTCAAAGTAAATGTAACAAGCAAAAACAATCTAGTAGTGTTATTCTAAGGACTTAATGGATGATGCAGCCACAGAACCAGGAATATTTCTCCAAATCCTGCGTCCATGGGGGACCTTGCATGAAACAGTCCTAAAAGCAAGGGCAAAATATGTCTGCGCTAGTTTGACTTTTATATTGCAAAGGAGAGCTGCTGCTCAAGATTGCACTGATCCTCGTGAGATTGCAAGATGCTGAGGATAATCCATTTGAAAATAGTTCGCCATTCTTTCTGTAAAGTGTAAACCTGTTTCTCAAATCACACTGCAAAAAATACTTTCCTAATCATTATTCTGGTCTTGTTTTACACCAAAATAGTCTAAAAACAAGATATATTTACTTGAGAGAGATATTAAGATATGATAAGATATATATATATATATATATATATATATATATATATATATATATATATATATAAGATATTTTAAATATGACAAAATGTAAGATAACAAAAATGTAAGATTGAACCTGTAGCTCAATTGGTAGAGCATTGCGTTATCAAGCGCAATGTTGGGGGTTCGATTCCCCGGGAACACATGATAGGTAAAAATTGATAGCCTGAAACTGATAGCCTGAATGCACTGTAAGTCGCTTTGGATAAAAGTGTATGCTAAATGCATACATTTCATTTAATTTTAATTTAATATATTAAACATAATAATACATAGTTTTGCTTTAAGTAAATGTATCTTGTGCTTTGCAGTGAACACAGTGAGAGATGAAGACTGGGGAAAGTGAGAATGCAAGGACACCCGGATTCAGAGATTTCCTCTGAGAATATGATCAAAAGATCCTGCTTTCTTTTTCATTCCCTCCTCGCCTCTATGGCAGAGATACCACCTTACTCTCACAAATGAAATCCAGCGGCAGCCAAACAGCCTTGATGGCTCTGTGGAATCAACAGCACATGGCTGTGATGAGCTGAAAAGAACCCACAGCCAGACCCTGATCTCCAAACCATTTCAACAGAGAGAGGTTGTGATACCAAAAACAATTAGGATTTATTAGAAGAGACATAAAGAAAAGAGAGGAGGAGGAGTTGTAGACAGAGAGTGCAATCTGGGACAGTGAGGGACTGTGCGGGAAAGCTGTGGGCAGGAAAAGAGTCTGGATATCGTCCAATAGGGAGGAACTGCTCTGAGAGCAGCCATCAACTCAGCACAAACAGCTTTGACAAACATGAAGAACAAAACATGCCCAGAGTGGCAACTAAAGCAGACATGCATTCATACACACACACTTTTACTCAGCTATTTAAATGGGGACATTACATAGACTTTTGTTTTTATGTACAGCTAGTTAGAAATAAAATAACCTAACCCATAACAGAAAATGTGCAGCATTTTTACAATTAAAGAAAATCTTCTTACAGCTGTCAAAATAAAGGTCCTGCTTGCGACACATCAGCCAAAGAGAAAAATGCGATAATTAAAAATGGCAAATATCGGCTATTGTATCGGTTGACCAATAGATTTTACAAATGAAGACAACTCCCGAATATCCTCAAAAGATGCTTTTTTCAGATTTAGCTCACTTCTGGGTACAAATTTGACCCAGAATATGGTTATGTATGTACACACAAATGCATGTATGAAAGGATAACTGGTTCTGATGTTTATATATTATGAACAGATTTTCTATAATCAGACATTTTATTTTATCACACACTCAAATACAATATTAAACAATATTAAATAATTACAATATTTTTGGACTACTCAGAAGACAATCTGAGTAGTCCTTGCAATGCAAAACTCACCCCCATGATGCTAGTGTAACCGATAAATAGCCGATACTAAAAACTGTACAGTAAAAAAAAAAAATAACATAAAAGATTTGCATTTTGCATTTACATTTTAAAAGCATGCATGTAAATGTAGGTATTACACCATTATTATGTACAGCATTAATAACAGATATTCATTTTGAGATCAGCGAAAGATTACATTTAAAACAGCTATTCAATTATTATTTTATCTAAAAAGAAATTTGTTTAAAATAATAACAGCATGTCTTAGATGACAGTCAATGCAAATATAAATAAAAATCTGGAAATGAGTACTAAATATCCAACATCAATCAATATATATCCATCCATATTGGTCAATAATAAATTAATACCGAAATGATACCGATACATTGGTGTTCATCCCTAATAATCAAAGTGAAACAATTTACCCCATAAAGGATTAGAAGTAGTACTTGTAAAGAGAACTTTACTACTTAAGAGAAACTAATGAGAACATCCTAAAGTTCAGTGTGGCAATTTAAACGTTTGACCATGATTCCTTGTGATTTAAAGGTGTATGGGTTTAACGGTTTAATACCCTTAAAGGTCTTTAGTCTGTTTCATGTCTATGGTATAAATAATCACAATAAAGGCCCAGCAAGTGACTAATTTTCTACACTGGGCCCGTAAGAGGCTATAAGGGAGCAGTTGTGGTAATTAAGTGTGTAAAATGAGAGCAACAAGCCAAGGTAAATGGGAGTAACTGGCTGAGCAGGACCCATGTCCTGTTCATTTAAACTAGGTGCGATTAATCAAGAGCTATGAGTGTTTGTCATTAATTACCGTTGACACGTACACAATATCAAAGTCAAATTTGAGCTCCACTGCTTGTACAAATGGTACTTACAGCATCCTGTATGCCTGATCAAAGCCCGTAATGTACTCAGGGACAGACTTCTCAAGTTCAACATCAGTCAGTCGTCTGCTTTAGTCGGCTGAGGTGTTGTTGTAGGTTTAAATCTCAGGAGGTTTTCCCACTGTAATTCTAAAAAGAAGGTTCTGTGCAAGGTTTCCGGGGATAAAAGTAGAGAAGGGGTACAAGTGTTCAACTCTACATGCGTTGTAACTTTCTGATAATGTCAGGTTAGTGGTTGTCAGTAATAATCATAGAGCTCCATACTGCTACATATGCAATTATCACCTCAGCTGTGCCAACACACACTCCTTCCCACTTTATCTGTTTCTCTTCTTCCTTTTTCTTTGCTTTTCCCCACCCTGGTTGCTGCAAATCTACCCAATAATAAAAACCAGTGGGGTGGCTGGAGAAGGCAGGCAGAGTCTGGTTTATTCTGTGAATGGAGGCATGAAGAAGTCGACACAGATCAATACAGCAGTGTGAGAAAGATGGAGGAGAGGAAGAAGACGGTGACGGATAAGCCCAAGCATGGCCCTAGAAAGCACTGCAGCTCCAGAGATAACATGAATGCCTATTGTGAGCCGCCACAACCTTTCAGTCAGTTCTCAAACCAATAGGACAAAGAGGCAACTGTATCTGTGTCCGACTTGTCAACCTGCTATCAAACTATCAGTGTATGAGTCCAGGTTCTCAAGAGTGTGTTTGAACGTGAAGTGGGTGTATACAGTGGTTGAATGGCACTATCTTCGTGTGGTGCACCACCAAGCTGCCAAGTGTCATCGCACCAATCTGTGAGTGTTCTTTACAACCTGGTGACCCCGTGACCCGCAACTCAAAAACAAGTCCACATCACCTCGTTTGACGGCTGCCCATTGCCATTTATTTAGAGGCCAGAATACACGCCTCTCATGTGGAACGAGTAGAATGTCACACCTGAAGTCATTATTGGGGGGAAACATACGCAGACGGATAGAGAGTTAAAGGCTGGTTGGAAAGGTTAGGTGGGTAAACTCCCTTTCAAGAAGTGACCTTTTACTACAATCAAAATTTCAATTTGCAGCGCATAACCGCCAACAGGAAAACATTTTTTGTTATTCCCGAACAGCAGAGCCAATTTCAACATTCATTATTTGACATTATCCGCTTGCTGCAGGGCCGTTCCCATAATGAGGAGACACTGGAGATCAGAGCCTGTCAAGCTCCACCCAAAGCGCAGCTCACATCAAAGCTTTCTACAAACACCCCCCACTCATGTTTAACAATTCTCTGCCGAAGCCCCACTGTCCGGATGTGAACATTGAAAGCAAGGAGGGAAAGATAGGCTGAGACCAATTCCTGAATACTGTCTAGTCCCCTTTTCATCATTTATTCTCCATCTCTGCTAGTGTCTTCCTTCTCCATCTCTCTGAAGGTCCTGGCTGGCTGTGCAAGGGTAATGGTGAACAGAGCAATCAATCCTAAAGCATATTATAAGCATGACTGTTATACATACAATATTGCCAACGTGACTAAATTTAATGCTAAAACGCATTGGTAATAAACAATATGATAAAAATACTTAATATGAATAATAATTCTTATTATAATATACAAAACAAATATACTATATAAGGAAATACAAGAACACACTAAACTCAGTGGCTCAAGACATTTTTGAAGGGTATAGGGAAAAGAGGATTTTCCTTGCTCTTTTCTTTGTACCATGTAAAGATACTCTGACATTCACAAAGCAAAGCTCCCTCATCAGACCACGTGGCCCGTCTATGGAAACTTAAGCCCTTCTCAGAGGTGGAGTGATGTAATAATTACCAGAGCTTTTTTGTGATTTTAATCCTGTTTTGAATGGGCTGTGCTAGTCATTTTCCTCGATTTTCAACGGACCTGGCATTCTAGTGTCTGGAAGGGTTATGATGTCTTTTACTTTAAATGCTCTGGAAAAATAACCATGGGTAAGAACAATCCCGTGAGAACTGAAACGTTGGTAAAAAGCTGTAAATGTATTCCTATGGTCTGCCTAGCTTGTAGGCCCTTTAACTACAGTTGTAAATCAGGTTCTCCAAGTGTAAACTAGAAAATAAAAAACCCCAAAAATAAAAAGATGTGCTTTACAACTATAAGTGTTTTTGTTTGTTCAATCAGAGCACTTTTTAAATTGTAAAGATGCCACACATAAGTATCATGACCTTGATCATAATACTGTTAATTTAAAAGTTAAAGAAAGGTTAATGAATTCTCTAATGCATATTAGAATTTACACATGAAAATACAGACTGCATTTTCTTTTATATCATTTATAAGCAGTAGTAAATGGGATTTATATGGGATTTGGAAGATTTACACAGGACAGTAAAAAAAGAAAAGTACAATTAGATTCTTTTAAGATTGGAACAGAGAGACAAGAAGTGTTCAGGAAGAGTATTGTTCAGACACTGCTGATGTCATGAAAACCAATAATATCCTGAAATCCAATCTTGTTCAATTCCAGGCTATAGATATAAAACTATGTTAGGTGTCACAATATAAATTTCACAACCATGAGCCACAATAATGGCTGACAATATCACATATTGCTGTTTATTCAGTATTTAGCACCTTGGCCCTTCACGAACAACAGTGCAAATAATGATTTTGGCATACAGAGTTCTGTCATGAATCTCTAAACGGCACAGGTGATAGGTTCGTACTTACATCATCATTCACAAGGCATAGCTGATTGGTTTCTTTTTTTGCATCAGCAGCCAATAAGCTTTCATCTTAGCTAGTGTTGCTGTAAGAGTTGCAGCACACTTCAAAAAACCCTCCACTTCCCCAGCTCCACCTGTAGAGATCTGCTATGGGGTAGTTTTATTTATATGGATTTTTTCGTATACTACATTATATGTGCAGCAGCAGTATTTCTGCATGCTCACAGCAGCCTGTCTGTGGATGTATTGGCAGTAGCATGTCATGGTACTTGCTTTGCAAAAGCAGCAGCGTAGCAAAACTATTCTGCCAAGACCAAACACATTAATAGAAAGTATGCATCCTTATTCCTGATGAAACCCCAGCAGCAAAAATAAATAACTAATTAAATAATAATAATAATAATAATAATAATAATAATAAAAGACCCAGTTTAATTCAGTTTAAGCCAGTCAATAAAGGACACCAAGGTCAATAACTATATCCATAAATAACTATAATGTTTTAAGAATCATGAATTTCCAGATGTTAAAGCTGTCTAATTGTTCCTCCTTCATTCTTCTTTTAATTTATCCATACATTCTGCCAGTATGCAGCCAAGACTTAGTCCAAACAGAGAAGCAAAGACACATAAAAAAAGACTCCCTTGTGGTCTACAATCAAACAGCCTTTACCCACATCCACGTTCACACAACCCTCTTCGCATTAATTACCACAACACTCACTGAATACAAACATATTGGCTTTAATGTCGGATGCTAAAAACAGACAAGCCTTGTGTGCCTCCCCGCCTTCTTTTCAAGTCAGCATAGTTACCGACTCTCATGACCTCAGGACTTCTTTAGACTCTCACCTCTCTGTTTCTATCTCCTCAGAAGTAGAAAACAGTGTCTGCAATGTTAAAAGTTGAGCCTGGGCTGAGCAGTAAGCCAGTAAAGACTGGATCAGAGGATGATTGGTAGGCCAGATGATGGATCTGGTGATAGCGCTGGGGTAAAAAAAAAACACACACACTTTTAAGAGACCTGACCATCACACAATGTGTTTCTCTCTCACACAAATCTCTCATCTTCTTATTCGGTTACCTCCTACAGTACTAGAGTCTTGATCATTCAGCGTTCGCAGACCCGTTCCTTCATATTTCATCATATCCCCGTTATTGCTCTCCCTAGGCAGGCTCAAGCACTGACACAAAATTGTGTACATTACAGAGGGATGTTATGGCTGCTGTGACAGTTTTATTGCCGCCCGGATGAAGACATAAACGGGTAATTCATGATTTCTATCAGCAATAATGCTGAAGTCCTCAAAATGCTCCTCAACTTCCATTTCTCCAAATTCTGTCAGAAACGTGTTTTTATACTGGCACCAAACCGTATAGCATGTGAGAAATGGGTCCTTAGGAAATAAAAATATCACTCTGCGGAGCTCTTTAAACACTTTGAAATGTGAGGAACTTGTGCCTTATTGTTTAAAGCGCATGGTCTCGAGTTGATTTGCAAGGCTCATGCCAAACCAGCTGGTGTGGTATGATATCTCTCAAGACAAGAAGTGAATTGGTAGTTTAACTCCCAGTGTGTGCCGGGAAGTGTTGACTCCTCTCCAGTGCTCAACGTGGGGTGCAAACTTGACGGAGCTTAGCGACTACTGTTGTCTGCAGCCACTCGTGATAAAAACACACATAAGACACAGACGGGCCTAATAAATGAGGTCTCGCACTGAGAGTACAAGTAAACAAATTCAGTTGAAAGACAGAGCGAGCCAACAGAGCCGGGCGAACATAATCGAATTCAAATTGCTGCGTGTGTATTAAAACAACCTGCTGTGAGCATGTATCAGTGTTGGGGAGAAATTAAACTAAAATTAGTGATGCTTCCAGCTATATTTTTTTGGGGAGCATGATAGTGCTTGATTGCTTAATAATGTTACTTGTCCTTAAACTTTTCCAACAATAGCAGAATTGCATGACGAATTCTACATTGATGTATATCACTTGTTATGGCAATACAGCTTCAAAATTTTCACAATCTTTTTGTGTGGCAATACAGTTTTACAAAACATTTCAGTTTAAAAATGTAAGTCTTGCCCATTATCTTTTGTTAAATTGAAATATTTATATTAAGTCACATATTAAGTTAAATATGTGATTTTTGGGCGTACACTGATGTCTTTTGTGAAAAATGTAATAAAGTGAATCAATTCATTCAAATGTTTGATTCATTCATTTAAATTAAGACTTTAGGTAGGTATGGATGTATATATCATATTAAAGTTTTGGGTCAGAAAGATTTTTTTAAGTTATTCAAACTCTTATTAAGTAGATTAAATTAAATTACACATATTATACATGAAATTGGTCAAAAGTGACAGCTTTGCTTCACATGAATACATGTATGAATTACATTGAGAAGTTCTTTAAAATTGTAACATTTCACAGAATACACACTTTGAAATGGTAGTGTATGGATATTATATTACCCTTTGTAGTATTCACTGATGTTTCATCCCAACTTTAGGTCAAATATGGACTAACCCAGCTGTTGGGTTGAAATGTTTAATACATTTTTTACTTTAAAAGTTGAGTTAGTCTATATTTGACCCAAAGTTGGGATGAAACAACCCAACATTTTTAGAGTTTCTAGAGTTTCTAGTGTAGTATGCATGGTACACAATATTATTTAATTATAATATATGTGACCATTGAACACAAAACCAAAATTGAGATTTATACATAATCACAAAGCAGAATAAGTAAGCTTATTCAAAGCTTATTTATTTTCAAATAAGCTTCCCCAAAACGAATGCGTATGAAGTGAGTGTGAGATAAGACCGGGCCTGATGCTGTCTAAACTACTCAGAGGATGAGCTCTGCTGCCGAGGGGGAGAATAGAGCGGGACAAATGCGAGGTGGGAGACGTGGCCTGTACGCAGCAGGAGAAATCCAACAGCTGAAGCTTCTCCTTCAGGGAAGAGGAGCTACTACTCCCTGCTGCCAGGCCTCCTCTGCAGGTGGTATAATCTCAGGCCTTGATTAACTACTTCTATTACCAAACTTAATTACGAAATCCTCAAGAGTGGCCTGTGCTGGCGTGAGCAGGCCAACCCCCCACAGCAAGAGAGACAAACAAATAAACAGCAGCGTGGCTCCGACAGCCAGCTTCTGACTGCTATTAGGCTCCCCAGAGCTCAGGCTAATTAATAGCCCACGATGCTATCGATGGGGGAAATAAAGACAATTGACAATTGCCTCTCGCAAGCCCTGGGAGAAAGATGCAGTGCTGAGACCTGCTGGGCAAAGGGGCTGGAAGTGTGTGTGTGTATGGATTTGCACAAAAATAAGTGACTCATTTTAAAACAGCTGCATCATTGGTAGGGCTGCACAATATTATATATATATACAATGACCAAAAGTATGAATATAAAAATAATATTAAAAATCATTGTGATTTTGTTTTCATTATTGATTATAATATTGAGATTATTATGATATTGTATAATCAAAAATTACAAATACATAAAAATAATATGGTACAATAAACACTAAAAAGTAAAAGTAATAAAAATCCAATCTGAAAAAAATATAAAAATTCTACTGTTAAATACTGTGAAATATAACTGTGAAAATTTCAAATGTTAAACCATTTAGCTTTTATTAAGATCATTTTGAAACTGTGAATTAAAATTATTAAACAAAATAAGAAGTATACTGTAATACTGTAGCCTACTGTACATACTGCAAAATTAAAAATGAGCAATAATATTATTTTATTGTGAAATTACAATAAGATATGTAATATTGTGAAATAAAATGATTAAACAATAAGAAACATTTTGTAATAATACTGTAAAAAGTTACTATAAAAATATAATGTGAAATAAAAATATTAAACAAGAAATATATTCTAATAATACTGTAAAAAAAGGGACGAATACAAATCATTTTATTTTACTGTTAAATTACAACACTAATATTTATTTATCTTAATTTCTTTGTTTTCAAACGGTAAACCATTTAGCTTTTATTTAGACTGTTTTCCAGCTGTCAAAAAAGTAAAAGCTTGTCTATTTGTTCATTTACATGTGCACAGCACAATTCACAGTGAACCTAAATGTTCTCAGACACTGAAACACTTTCACGAGCTACATGTGTGTGAATGCAGAGCTTGTAACCAGTAATACCGAGATATTGATTACAGTTCAATTTATGCATATTGTGCAGACCTAACCAATAGTGTGTTCGTGTGTGTGTTACTGCAAGCATGCTTTCCCTGCATCGCTGCTCTGAGGGCACACTGGCTGGCAGGTTGCCCAAACCAACCAGCATCCTTTCTCATGGATCCTGAAGGGCATTTCCGCCCGGCCTGCCCCCTGGGACCCAGCGGCTACACTATCTAGCGTTTAGAGTGGGGCAAAGTCAATGAGATCAAGCCACGTCATCTCTGAAGCTCACAAACGAAAACCGTGTCCTTGGTCAGAGCCCATTTTAGACTGAAAAGGTGTCCCATCATAATTCTGTCCCTCCTATTCCGTACAACATCTTCATCCCAGAACAGGCTGAATTACATCGCCCATTTAGCCAAACCATCACAGGCCAATGGAGGACACCATCTGCCCACAGTTACAAAGCACTGACTCCTTATTAGCTTGCTTGATATCGCTCATTACCCAGTCTCATATAAAGATAAACGTAGGGTGTCCTGAATTAAAGCACATTCTCTAGAAAATATTTACTAGTCTAAACAGTCTTTTTATCACTTGTTTAGTGGAGAGAGAGGAAACGCGTGGGTGAGAATGCCAGTCGGAGGATGCTAAGCTGCGCCGTACGGTGTGGCCGTGTTTAATGGGGTCTCTTTATGGAGATGACTGGTGGAGCTTATGGCAGAGAACATGCCAGATCAGACAGGGAGAGCCACGGGGAACGTCAGGCCTGCTGAAACTGAGGAATACGGTCAAAGCGGGGTGACCTTGTTAATGTCGGCACATCTTCATATGCTAAGTTGGCTAAATACTTCAGACAGCATCAGGAGAAATGGTCGAGCCACTGCTTTCAAAAGATGCATCTCTGGCTGCTAATGAACAAAAGTCATCATATATATGACTGGGGCAGGTGGGATATATATGCCCACCATTCTATTAAATAGCTCAAACTAGGAATGTGTCTATTACTGTCTAAAACAGAGGAAACATTTCCAGTTCTCTAGCAGCAGTTTATTTTGTTTTTGTGTGTGTTAAAATTAGATGAATTTGTTATTTTGTTTTGTCGGGCGGTTGTTGCGGTGGAAGAGAACGACAAGCAATGTTCTCTGGAGCACATGCTCCAATCTATTCCTTTTCCAATCTGTCACACATTTTGCTTTCCGTTCCAGTGAAACCTAAAAGGAAAACGCAAACAGCTTCCACGCTATACATCTGCTGGTACAGCTGCAATTTTATATATATATAATTTTACAAATAAAAAATAAAATAAAATAATAAAACTGATTATATTAGGTCTAGATTAGAACCCATAACCTTTAATTCTTAAAGCAAAAAGTATTCCTGGACCAAAAAGTAATGCATGGTTTTATCCACTGTGCTCCAAAATACAAGATGGATGAAGTTATCAAATTAAGTTAATTAGAACACTTGAATTAGCTATTAGGTAAGAACACTTCCTTAAATCATTGTGTAGCGAGTTAATTACAACTTGTTTTGTAGGAAAACAGGAAGTTAATATGCAGAGGATTTTTGGATATCTTGAATATCCAATTGCAGCATTTACATTTCAGTTTTGACATAGAAACCGGAAAAAAATTTATACATATCTGGATTATCACATACAATAAATTATTTATGTATCAATAAAAATAGTAAAAATCCTACTAATTAAATATTTAACAAAGTGCTGCAACTATATGCTGTAAAATCATAGAAGACTAATTCGCCATGGATCCCTTCATGGAGATTTTCTTATGAGTTTTTATAATAAGGCTTTTCAATTCATGAGTAAAATAAGGTCTGTGGTAAAACATAAGTTGAAGATAGTTGGACATATTGTCCAATAACATAAACTGCACACACTCACACCCCCAGCGTTCTTATGTAGTTACTAATTACAAACATACACAATTTATGTTTTTACTTTTTAGTATGGGCGTGTGTAATTTACATTGTAGGGCAAAGCATCATGAAATTAAATTTACCACAGCCCTAGTTTTACCCATAAATTGAAAAACTGCATTATAAAAACCCATCAGAAAAAGAGATCCCATGGTGATTTATTGTTATGGGTAATGATGTCACAGCTGTAGTACTGTAGCATGCCATTTTTGTCACATTGCAACCTCCCTTTAACACTTTTTATTAAAAAAATGATACCCATTCACTAAATAGTGAATTTACTTGGCTAAATAATTGAACAAACTCCAAACTTTAAACCTAGCAGGCAAAATACCCGATTATAAAAGCTCAAATAAATCTGGTATGACTGACTGTAATAACTGCATCTGTATTTTTCAGGCTGCATGAGCACTCTGATTTCGACAGCAGTGCTTTTACATTTGAAATGCTGTCAGTCACACACACAGGCGTTTCATTATTGACCATTTGTTGCAAAGTCCTTTCTTTTTGAAAGCTTTACCGATCATTATACAGAGAAGCCAAGCTTCCAGGTGGGACAAAGCAAAAATACATTGACTGAAAGTCCAACGTCCAATAATGATTAAAGCCTTTTGTCCAATGAACATTGATCCATCTTTGCTCCATTAAAACAAGTGTTCAGATACAAGCCACAGATTCCCACTGATGCACAACTTCAAAAAGGGTTTTATAGGCCATGCAAACCTTTACATCTATAGATATATTCATGTAAAAAAAAACATGCTTGACTTTTATTCACTAAAATACTGAAATACACTCACAGCGAGAGAACCATACCACAATATATAGATCAATAAATAGAGCAATTTAATGATAGATAGAACTAACAAAAGAAAGACAGAAAGAACAACAGACAATGAAAGAATAAACAATAGATAGACCAAAGAAAGACAGAATGATTGATAGACAGACAGACAGATAGATAGATAGATAGATAGATAGATAGATAGAGAGAGCGAGAGAGAGAGAATGACAGATATAATGATAGATGAAACGAAGAACCTTCACATAGTCTTGGAAACTGATAATTAAACCAGATCTCTTAAAGCTGCAGTCAGTAACTTTTGACGCTCTAGCGGTTAATAAACAGAACTGCTTGCGTCTTGCGGAAGAACATCGTAGCCGGAACTACTTCTCTCTGTTTATGTCTATGAAGAATCACAAAGGTACTGTGTTACTCCGCCGCGGTACCCCTGAAGCAATCTAAAATAGTCTGAATATAAACACTTATTATAGGTGCACCCTAGTTATTCAGGACAAGCTAAAAACACGGTTTGGAAAATGGATTCATGGTGTACTCGCTTATTATATACATTTTTCTACATTTTGAACACAAACAAAGTTACGGACCGCAGCTCTGATTGGTTATTTTTTTCCCGGGAGCGGATGAATTTCTGCAAATGGCAATAGGAACACAGGGAGGAGCCAGAGGAGCTTGATTTTTTCACAGATTATCTGTCTCATCTTCTACTGTCAGGACATAATGACAGGTTTAACAAATGTGTAAAAATATATATTTTAGTTACCTACTGGAGCTTTAATTAAAAAAATGTTGTGAGGTGTTATTGCCCAAATCACTGAAACATTAATTTTGGAATATTTTTTTTAAACCCAGAAGCATATGACCTTAAGTCCATGCGCCTAAACTTCCTCAAATACGTCTTGGAGTGTTGGCAGTGTGTAAAATAATCAGCGAAGTGTTGAAATGTTACATGCTCTCATTAGCCATTGGCACATGGATAGGACTGGCACTCTGCTAGAACCACGCTTGGTTTAAAGACACCTGCACAAAAAGCACTGCAGCCATCTTGTCATCCCAACTGGGTTTGATATACATCTTTCGAGACGAAATGGATGTGAAATTGAAGTACTGGTTGAGTGTGGTACAATTCACCTATGTGAGATGCTTGCCAGTGAAATTCAATTTAGAAGTGCCAATAGTGTGTGCTGGTCCGCCTCATATGCCCACCTCCCTCTCCTCCCTCCATACCAGCTTCCAGAAGGGAAGCGTATGTACACATGTATGCTGCGTTAGATCGGCTCTGCCAACTGATCCAGGACATGATGGATAAATCTAGACTTGACACTGCTCTCAGAGCTGTACCACTTTCCATCTCGCTCTCCGCCACAACGTTTCATCTTTTTTGTTTGTCCAGCGTCTCTGGAAAGATTCATGGATTCCCAGTAGGTAGAGTGTTGATGTAGCCTCCGAAACAGCTACGAGCCTCAAGCATCTGTCAGGTTGTGATGTGGAAAATGAAAGCATGTGCGTTCGTGGATGTGTGCATGTGTGCACATGTCTTTGTATAAAGCCTGGCAGCTTCACTCAAGACTTGTTGCCAAGGCATTCGTATAGCTCTAATAGCTGCTAATCTGAGACAGAGCATTCAGAAGCATTCTGCTTTAAATATCTCAGGATATTGACAGCATAAATCACACACATAAACAAACGCAAAACTGTCTCAGGATGTTAGCAGGCACTTTTCATTTATATACATTAGCACAGTGTTTCCCGAACCTTTTTCAGATTCCCACAGCTCCTTCAGTAACACTCAAGAGCCAATAACAGAACCACAAATGTTCATTTTAGCCTGTATTATGCTGTATAGAATTTATTAAAATTAAAATGGAGGCTGCTAGAGAAACTCTAAAAACATAGTTCAAAGCAAAATTGAGGTTATGAGTTTGAGGCATTTGATGGGGCTTCTTTTCTTAAAGCGATAGTACACCTTAAAATTAACATTTCGTGAAATTATCCTAGACTCACATCATTCCAAACCGGAAGGACTTGTTTTTTCTTCTGTGGCACATAATAGAAGATATTTTGAAGATTTCTCTATGTTTTTGTCCATACAATTGAAGTCAACAATTACCAAAACATTCCAAACATTTTTTTTTTTATCGTATTTTCTGTTCTGCAGAAGAATGAAAGCTATACTGGTTGGGGGTAAATTAATACGTTTTTAAAAATGAAATAAATTAAAACATAATTCATTTTTTTAATTATTGAAAATTTTGGACAATACTAATATATTTTAAAATCTTTCATTTTGGATTTATAGGATTGAAGTAAAATAATTTCAAATACCTGGCTATTGTTTATGCTTGGATTAGCATACTAGCATACTACTATTATTATTCATGCAGTGAATTTAATACTCACAGTACATAACTTTTGCCAAAATATGCAATACACAACAGAACACACACTGCACAAAAACTGTATCCCATACTGCAATACAATCAACTTGACCTTCCAGTGATGGATGAATAAAAAATAATATCAGTCATTTGCAGTCATTTTCTTTTACCAAACTGCTCAAATTAAAGGCATTTTCAACATTTTCAAATGTAACTTGTATATATGTGTTACAAATAAAGTCACTGACAGATTTTTCAAAATATCATCATCTATATTCCACAGAATAAAGTAAGTCACACAGGCTTGGAATGACATGATGATGCAATGCAAATAATGGCAGAGTTTTTAGGTGAACTATCCCTTGGCACCACTGCATTAAATATGCACATAGTATTGTACTGCTGCATAATACAAAGTTTAACACACTTTACAAAAACTGTATGAAGTGTAAACTATGCAGAACACCAGTATTCCACCCAAACACATCCGCTGTATTTTTCACACTCATACTCATTAAATGAAAATAGCCTCTGCGTGGATTTTTGGGTGATTGTCTATCATTAAGGGAACGAGACACTGTGAGCTCTGCCTCAATGCTCAGTTTTTCACAACAAGAAGTGCGCAACAAATACAGAAAATGATGCGCAGAGGGGAGCGACGTTAGGACAGCGAGGTGACATTCGCATGAACTTTGCTGTCCAGCTGGACCACACAGCAGCGCTGAAAGGGCCGGGCCAGGGAAGCGACAGATGCATTACATCAAATTGAGACAGCGGATATTACTCTCTAGAAAAACAGTGATGTCTTTGTGAAACTAATAAGGTTGGGTACGAACACCAGCTGCCAGTCCGATCTCTGCTGTTATGACTGGAATAGTGAACAAAGTGGCCTTCGACTGTCCCATCTGTCCATCACGAATCACAGAGCTCGCCGTACAGCAGCAGTTGACGGAGAAAGTTGACAGTGTTTCGAAAGGTTAAAAGAGCAATAAAAAAGTATATATGAGTGACACAAGGTGACGGTCACAAAGGCTGTAGAAATACGGTGTCACTCAGAAACCAGGCTGCTGTTAGACAGCGCTACCCTTCTGCTCTCTCTCTCGCCGTCATATACAGAAACAGCCAACGCTAACAACAGTCAGCTGTCAACTCGGTTTATCCTAAATGGCTGTTTTAAATTGGAAAGCGCTCATACTCTGTTGTTGGACACAGCTTGGGGCAAAACAAGAAAACTCTATAAACTTCAGAGGTGCCGCTGTGTGAAAATGGATGCAAATTTTTTCCTATGACAACACTATGAGTCATTTTTTATTCTAAGAGTGATTCTATTACTCAAAAAAGAACAAAAGAACAGAACACTGCCACAATGCTCTCACACTATTTTAGTAGTGGAAAAACAATGCTTTGAACCTCTTGGTCTGTATCAGGTAGTCCTTCAGGGAAAGGGCCTGGCTTCAGTCTTTTAAGTTGATTCTTTCGTAGCTGCCCTTTGTGAATACAAAAGTGTTGTATGTTTCCATCTTTCAAAATAACAAATGTCCCAAAAATAACCCCAAAATGTCATGAGAGTCTCATCAGATGGAGTGCAGCATAAATACAGTGTTACATAAATTAAATTAAGTGGTATGTGCACATCCATAAAACAACAACAACAACAACATAAAAATAAAAAACTACTTTAGATAAATGTTTAAAAACCAAAAGAATAGCACATTGTCACAGTGATCTCAAACTCTATTTAAGAAGTGGACAAACAACATTTAGAGCCTAAATAAGCAGTAGTTCTTCAGAACTCAACGGGCAAGCAAATTCTTGAAATTCTTGAAAGATTTGGTTTCTCTTTAAAACACAAATTTAAATATTTTTTATGCAACCCTGGGAAATTTCCATCTTTTTAATGAGATTACAATTCCACAAAAACTTTAAAGCTTGTTTATATAGTTTCAAGAAGTTGCTTGATGCGAGAAAACCAATGAAGTTCATTCCTGCATCATTAAATAACATTTAAGCTTCCATTTACCATAACTGATGTGCGATGATCAACATTTATATGCAAATAAAAGCCTAAATTAAACCTGTCCATTATGTAAACCAATCATTTGTCTTCAGATGACCTGGATTAAACTTCTAAATTCACATGAGTTCATTTACAATCTCAGTCAAAGTTTTGGTGGAATGGACTTTCAAAGGAATCTCTTAAGTTTCATTAAAAGTATCTTCATTTGTGTTTAGAATATAAACAAAAGTCATACAGGTTTGGAACAACATGAGGGTCATTTTAGTTTTTGGGTGAACTGTCCGTTTAAATTTCCAAACATACTCGGTTTCTGTTTACTAATAGCAGATGGCACACCTGCGAGAGACCCGCTTCATGTCGCAAGAACAATTCAATCTACATCCAAACCTGCCAATAAAAATCACAGGAGCATGAAAGTGCTAATTAACAATAATTCCATCACAGTCCGTCTAGCCGTCTCCCTGGACTCTATGAAAATCAGAGTTTCCTTCCTACACGTTTACGATCAAGCTTTCTGATTGAGGGCTGGGGAAAAAAAACAATGTGCTTTTAGAGGATTTCTCCACCTTTACATCACATCCGTGTGACCGCGGCCAAAAAAATCTCATTGTGTTCCTGGCAGACAGAAGCGTAAACACAGATAATGGCGAGTTTTACCTCTGGCTTGATAGGATCATGTGGGGAGAGTTACTTTACCTGCCTTAGGCCATCCCTGCTGTTCTGCATGATCCGGAGGGCATAGTTCGAGCGCTGGCCTTTGCTGTTGAACTCGATGCGGCCTGTTAGACCTTCCAACTCTACCTATCCGGAGAGAGAGGGACAACATGTTAACGCCTGGGGGTATCATGCGATCCCAGCCACAAAAGTCTTCAGTGCTATATCGATTTATAGAGCTACGTGGACAACAGAGCTCCTCACTTGAAGCGTTCGCACAATGCAGGAAGCAGCTATAGATCGGCGTATGTCATGCATAGGATGATGCAGTAATGACAAGCTGATGTTAGTTAATCTTTAATGACACAATGTCTCGGTTTCACTGATTCTGCTGAAGGCTGCAGTTCTGACCAGGGTTTGTGGGCTGCAGTGGTACAGAGAGCAAAAACTAAATGATGAATGAGCCTGCAACGGCAGCAGGTGAGATGACTGGCAGCTCGTGGGCTCTCCCTGCGGTTCTTACCATCCTCAGGTAGTTCATCAGACTTGTGCCGTGCTCCCAGATCTTAGAGGACTTGCAGGAGAGCTGAGTGGCTCCTACGTTCTGGCTACGGTTCAGCTCCTGCACGGCTGCCACCACCGTGTGTACCGCATCAAACAGCAGCGCTGACGAAAGCTGAAACACACACACATAAGAGTAAACACACCGACCTAGCGAACAGAAAGCAGTACAATCCAACTATAGGCTGGTAAGCCGAGTGAGATACACACTTCATGGCCAAAAGTATGCTGACAAGCTTTTGATTAGTGATTTTAGCTATTCAGGCGTAGAAATAAATATGCATTTGGCGGATGCTTTTATCCATAGGGATTTACTGGCAAAAAAGTATAGCTGTATATTCCCTGTAAATAAAACATGAATGCACTAGAAAATACATCGGAAATACATTAGACCATGAAGCTGTATTTAATTAAATTGTATTTTATAAAAGTCCTTAATATTTACTCTAAAACCATTGGGCTCGCTAAGATTTTAGCTTAGATTGGGGTCGCTGCCTTGGAATTATAAGGTTCTATCTGCATTCTGAGCCATTTGGAGATATTGAGCTTGATTTATTAGAGATACATTTATTTGATCAATTTATTTCTCAGCCTTTTTTATTCTAATATGGGGACCTACCTCATTGGGGGCATGCATAATGGTTTTTATACTGTACAAAAGTATATTTTACATCAGCCATACACCGAAACCTAGCCCTCACAGAAAACTTTTTTTTTTCTGCATTTTAACAAAAATAAATAAAATAAACAAAAATAAAAACCTTTTACCTAATTTTTATCAAAAGAGGGACATCTCCAAAAGAGATTTTGCCAGGTTTAGCTAACTTTTGGATACAAATTTGTCCTTAAAATATGTTAAGTAGTTACACACACACACACACACACACAAATTAATTTCCACCTCCTTGACCTCACTGATGCTCTTATTTGAATGGGAGTAAATTCCTGCATCCATGTTTTAATATCTACTACAAAGAATTCTGAAGAGTGAAAAACGTATAAATGCCTGCGGTGGTGAAATTAAATGCTCAAATAAAGCACATGGATTTGGGTGTTTGGTTGTCTGCATGCATTTGGCCATTCAGACATTTCATCGTTGATCGTTGTGATACAACCACCACTTCCTTTGCCCCCTCAGCCCCCTGGAACTGAATTACTGACCACTTTAATTATATCAGATGGCGTGTTAATGCACTGCAGCAAAGGCTGTGGAGTTTCCTTTCCCCTCTGATATCCATTATGGTGCTAAAGCTTTCTGTAATGAGGATATGTTATGCTGCATTATGGAACAGCACAGCAGCTTAGAGGAGGTGGAGATGTGTGTTTATGTGTCGTGAGGAAAGATTGAATGTGTGACTAAAATAGCAGTCTGT
The DNA here is from genome assembly GCF_023724105.1 of Carassius gibelio. Classification (NCBI taxonomy): domain Eukaryota; kingdom Metazoa; phylum Chordata; class Actinopteri; order Cypriniformes; family Cyprinidae; genus Carassius; species Carassius gibelio. Next base: position 13,454,279 of record NC_068410.1, read on the forward strand.
GTATATTTGGTTGACTACGTTTCTCTCCTTTCTGTAGAAAAAAACGAAAACAGTGTAACTATTCTGGTCAGACGCAGGGAATGGTCCTGGATGCTCTCATTAGGCGAATGCAGAATGACAATGTTTGCGCGCTGCTGACTGAGGCAGATATGCAGGTTCGCTGGTTAATCTCTGCACAGACTAGCCAGTCTAGTCTTTGGCTAATTAAGTCCAGGGCCTAAATATCTGTTTGGTTAGTGTCTTCCCTATCAAACACATTAGACCAAGCTAGTTTTTGAGGCTTGCATTTCTAGGCCAGTGTGTAACACAGAGTTGAGTCTCGCTGTGGGGTTTAGACTTGTTCTCTCTCTCATCTGTCTGCCAGACTACAAACCATCTTCTGATTAATTAAAAATTAGACCTAATTAAATGAGAAGTGCAACCAGGGTTAGTTTCTTAAAGCAGTAGGCATTTATTTTTCCTAAAGTCTTCAAAAGTCCATTCAGCTTTAATTAGAGTACAAACATTTTAAATGAATTATTTGGACTAACTTGCATATATCAGATAAAGAAATGTTACTGATCGATCTTTGATCATTTTTTTTCTTTATTAGCTTGCCTGGATGTTTGATGGAGTACAAACTGGGACTGAGCTCAGGAATAATACATTATACAGATGTTTTCATTTCCAATGTGACGGAAATAACTGTGCTGACGTGAACATGCAGGGTGTGTGTATTCCTCAGGGTGAATATGTGACTGTGTGATGAATTATACAGCCATAGCCTCTGCATCAAGGTAAGCAAGAGGACATGGGTAGTAGGCTGTTCCAAATTAATTAACAAAGCATCCTTGAGTTATAAATAAATGACTTATTTCATAATATGTACTAGACATAAACTTAAAAAGAGACCATTTTTAAAGGATAGCTTTCCCAAAAACGTAAATTTTGTAATTATTTATTCACCCTTGTGTTGTTTCACAAGTTGCTCTTTTACATAAAATGAAAGTGAATTTATGATTTCAAGCTCCAAAATGATCAAAAATAGTGTAAGTGTAACCCACAGTGAACATATGGCTACTTTTAATGGTTTTATGATGTTTTTGTTTTTTTGGAGTTCATAAGGACAAGCACAGTCTACTTTCATGATAATAAATTGGCTGCTTGGACATTCTACTTAACATCTTCTTTTGTGTTTCATGAAAGAACGAAAAGTAACTGATTTCATCAAAATATTATGAATTACTCATTTTCATGTCCTTTCAAAACTGTAAGTACTTCGGAACATCTTCGTAACACAAATTAGGATATTGTTGATGAAATCTGAGAGCTTTCTGACTCTGCATAGAAAGCAACACAACTGAAAAATTCAAGGCCCACAAAGGTAGTAAGAAAAATCGTTAACATAGTCCATGTGACATCAGTTGTTCAACAGTAATGTTATGAAGCTACAAGAATACTTTTTGCATCGTGGTACTCCTGTGAACATGCAGCAAGAAGAAATTGTTTAATAAAGTAGTGATTTTTGTTTTCTTTGTTCAAAAAGTATTCTCATAGCTTCATTAAATTAAGGTCGAACCACTGATGTCACATGGACTATTTTAACGATGTCCTTACTACCTTTCTGGGCAGTGAACGTTTCAGTTGCATTGGTGTCTATGGAGGGACAGAAAGATTTCTGATTTCATCAAAAATATCTTAATTTGTGTTCTGAAGATGAACAAAGGTCTTAGGTTTGGAACAACATGAGGGTGAGTAATTAATGATATCATTTTCATTTTTGGGTGAACTATAATAATTTTTCGATTTAATTCTGAAAGTGGAGTTATCCTTTAACACTGATTTAATCATATATATACAAAACATCTTTAACTAAGAGTTTCTCAGCCTTACTGGTGTTCCTGCAAAAGGAGCATGATCACAGTTCTCCTGCCAGGATCGATTGAGGCTGAGGACGAAGTCCTCAAAGAAAGGATGTGTCCTGTTGAAGACTGAAAACCCGACGATGTTGACTCGTTGATCAGCTAAATCGTCCAATCGTAGCAGAGAAAATTCCTGCAAGGGAAGAAAAAACATTCAAGTTAATTCACCAAATATGAGTGCTTCTTATCAAGCTGCTAAACTCAGGTCTCTTGTCGAATCTAAACAACCTAATGATTCCCATAGGAAGTAAAACAATATAGTCAGGCTCATTAACAAGCACTTGAGGTAATTCTGCCAATTCCTGGGCCACGTAATTCAATTCAGCAAAAGTTAATGCTTAGAAGAGCAAATCCCAGGAGGTGCACTTTTGAGATTGTGTGAAAGCAGGTAAAAAAAGGTCCGCAGTGTTGTCAGTCTGCGTCCCGGGACGTGCAGTACATCAGCTGAAGGTTAATAGAGATGTCCCATGAAATTCCTGCTGACACTATTAAAGTCTATGACTCTGTCACCATCACTGGCTCAGGGGACACTGATGATGTGAAGAGGAAGAGAAGTCATAGTGCTGGACCCACGACTCCAGAAAAGAGAAGAAATGATGAGAAGAGACAGAATGAACAGACTATGACAGAGGAGAAGAGACTAGATAAGATGAGACAGGATCAACTGAAACTAGATGAAAGTAATGAGAAAAGATGAGATGAGCCTAAATGAGAAGAGAGAATACGAGACAAGATGAGGAGAGAAGAGACAAGAAGAGATGAGACAAGAAAAGAGAAGATATGATGAGAAGAGACGGAATGGACTAAAACTCTTCTCAGAGAAGAAATAAGAAATAAGAGAAGAACTGGATGAAAAATAATTAAATAAAATGAGACAACACTACATAAGACGAGACCGGATAAATTGAGACCAAATGACAGTGAAGAAGAGGAGACTAGATGATAAATAATGAAATAAAATGAGACAACACTACATAAGAAGAGAAAGATGAACTGAGACCAGATTACAATCAAGAAGAGAGAAGAATATATATGGGAAGAGATGAGATGTGTTGATACTAGATGAGACAAGACTGAATGAATAGAGACTAGATCACACAGAAGACTATAAAGAAGACTGGATAAACAGACTAGATGACAAAGAAGAAGAGATGAGACTAAATGGGAAGATCTGAAATTAAATGAGATGATATGAGATAAGATGAGACAGAATGAACTGAGACTACATAGAGAAAAGAAGACTAAAAGAGAAAATATGAGATGAGACTAGATGAGAAAAAAATGAAAGAACTGAGATTAGATTACAAAGAAGAGAGGAGACTAGATGGGAAGATCTGAGATTAAATGAATGGAGACTAGATGAGATGATACATAATAAACTAAGACTAGATGACAGGAAAAGGAGGACTAAAAGGTCTGAGACATTATAAAAAAAGATGAAGTGAGACTAGACAACAAAGAAAAAAAGAGGAGAGTACAAGGGAAGAGATGAGACGAGACTAGAAAAGATGAAACTAGATGACAAGAGAAGAAGAGAAATTCTGAGATGAAAGAAGACTGCATGAGAGAAGACAGAATGAACAGACTAAGACAGAGAAAAGACTAGATAAGATGGGACAGTATCAACTGAAACTAGATGACATTAATGATAAAAGATGAGATGAGACTAAATGAGAAGAGAGAATAAACGGACTAGACATCAGAGAAGACGAGAAGAGGAAAACAGATGACACTAGATGAGAAAAGACAAGAAGGGTGGCTAGAAGATAAAGAAAAGGAAACAGCATGAGATGAGAAGAGACACGAAGAGAAGACGTGTTAGAATGAGATGAGAGACACCATAAGATTCGTGAGTTGAGACCAGAACAGACATGATGAGATTTACCATAAAGAGAAGCCTAAAAGACTTTATGAGAACACACAGGATTACCTGAGAGTAGAAGAGAACGAGATGAGATGAGACTAAATGAGAAAAAAAGAAGAGGAAGCATGTTGAAGCCGTGTGTGAAGGAGGGGCAAGGGAAGGTGAGCAAATGATCCAAACACACACAATAGCAAATCCCCAGCCTTACATGAGGTAGCATGCTGTAAGACTGAAGACCCTCAGATCAAAGACAACACAATCTTGTCCTCTCATTACAAACACAAAGCCAGATGAGGACAGCCACCCGGGCCATGGGCAGAGCACACCGCATAGGATTAAAGCCTCTGCCGAGAGGACAGGAGGAAAAGGAGGGGAGGGCAGTGTCATGGGAGAGCAGAGACAAAAATGCACTGCAGAGCTTCAAGAGACAGTTTGTTTCAGAGGAAACCCGAGGGATAGAGACCGCCGAATCTTCTTGTAGATAACAGAAGCTCCTCTTTTCTTATTTTAGAGGTGGAGCGGCCTTTCTGATTCACTAAAGAATGGCCATGTCAGCTTTTGATTTGATTAAAGGCCGTCTCCTGATCAGATAACAACACAATGCTGCGAAACAATGTTGAAATATGCTCAAATGATACTGGAGAGAGACACAAGGCTGATTCCATTCTATAACAACAAAATCATGCTGCAAAATGTGTTAATATAGAACCTCCAGCACTTTAAAACTCTCACACTCACTGTGAAGCGTCAAACTTTAAACTTAATTAAAAAGAGCGAATAATAAAACACTTTTCATTAGCAAGCCATTTCTGAGACATTAGAAGCCGCAAGCTACAATCTGTTGCTGGCATAAACAAAAAAAACATCAGAGTAATGCCGCTGACAATCCATAATGCTGTTTATTGTATGGCTTTGCAAATGAACCTTTATTGTAAATGGACTCATATTGATTAGCTTATAAGAGTGTGTGAACAATTGACCCTTCCTCCATCTGCACTCCCTGCTGTAGTCTGACAAGCCCGACGGGAACGGACCTGTAATTACTCTCCGAGCGCATGTTAATACTTCATTAAAACAGAGACAGTGTAAATGAGCCAGTCATTAACTGTGGCGCACTTTGAGCCACTCACACACGACACGGAAGGTCACCGAATGTCCCGCAGCACGCGTGGAGTGTGTGCATGTGTGATTGAGCAGACAGCATTTACTAAAAATGAACTGCCCACTAATAGCACCTTTCATTTGCGCGTGCAGTCTGTTTCAGCACCTAATTCACTGAAGTAATTATGCAAATTAGATAACAGCACAAACAAGTTATGAATACAATTCACATGTTGCAGATAATAGTTGTTACAGATAACGAAAACTACTAAACACAGTTTTTATTATTTGAAATAAAGCCGAAATAAATAAGTTTAAATTGAAATAAATGTAAAATAAAGCTAAACAGAAAATACAAATAAAATAACATGACACAAGCACACCAGCAAAGCAACTGCCTAGAAAGGAAGCGTGTTTGCACTGAAAATAATGATAATGACTTCATTTAAATACTCACAGTGCAACGCTACTTCAGCACACTTAACACCTGGCTAAACTGGATTGCAAGTGGTTAGTGAGTTTTTTTTTGTTTGTGTGTGTGCCACAATTTCCATAAAACACATAAAAACCATGCACACAAACAGTTATTTAACTGTTTGGCCAGCGTAAGAGAAGAAGCATCTAGGAGACAGTTGGACCCCTGGGACAGCAGCTGCTCCTGATCTCTGGCAGGATGACAGAAGAGAGAGGAGAAGAGAGGACAAGAAAGAGAGAGAGGAAGGAAAGGGACTGGATAGAGGAGAGAGAAGGGAGGTGAGGCACTGACAGGCTGGCGATGAGCCCCCTGACACAGCCTGTCACCTGAAGATCAATCAGAAAAGCAGAACCTGGGCCAGCTTGCTGCATGTTTCACTGCTGGCAGACTCTCTCACACACACACATATGGGTGTACACACACATGCATATTGTTTGTTGTGGCACAGCCAAACAGTGTTTGGAATAATGAGCTCCCGGGAGGAATGCTAAAACAGTAGAGGGTCCGAACAGGTCTGGAACCCAAATCAAACTAATTCCACCTGCAAAGTCATTCTGTGTTTATTTAATTGACAGTCAAAAAAGGACAAACTGACAATCTAATATTCATTATCACAAATAAACGCATTCCCACAGGTTTCAGAGTACAAAGAGAAACGAAAATAAATATGGTACAAATATAATAAGAAGACAACGCAGTACAACAAATGCAAACTAATGAATTAATATGGCGGCATCTGAACATGCATACTTTCCTATATAGTAACCAAAAATGTTGAATGAAGAATGTTCAAATTCGCTGTATTATTAAAACAGTACACAAAATGTACCAGATAACCTTCTACTTTGTGTGAGATTCTGGAGAGCTGAGATTTCCACAGCTGTTAACACTGAATCTATAAATAATTTTTACATTTTTATAAAAAATTAAAATAAAAACATCTGTATGTACACTATAACACTGTACTCTGTGATTACCTTGGCATTAAATTACAGAAAGCTAGTTAATGCTGCTGCGTAAGTGTTTCTAATACTAATGCTGAGCGCTTTCATGATGCTTCGAAACCTTTGCGAATAATTTATTTCAAGCCTGTGATTTGGTGCATGTATCAAACTGCCAAAGTAAGGTAAGGGTTTTACCTGATTTCAAATCAGTTTTATACATTATTAATGACACATTTATATAGTAAAAAGGAAGGGTAGTAGCTGCAAGTCTCTTATTGGTCTGATTAACTAAGCTCTCCATAAAACAAACAAAAGAAGAAAATTACTAAAGTAACATAGTATACAGACATTTCATTTAACAGGTTAATTGTTGAAACAATTTGTTCGTAAAAGATGCAATTTGTTTTTTATGCATGTTTAAGTTTTAAGCTGAGTTTTCATGGCAGTCATACCGTTCTGAATAACAGGCATGTTTCTAAAACCTAGAAAGAGTGAAAAATTTTGTGAAGCAAATGATTCAATTGAATTAAAAGTTTTAAAAAAGCTTTGTTTCTCCGATCAAAATACAATAGCGGAGGAAGCGACTGTAAATTTGACATCTTTCTCTTTTTTTGATCAACATAATTGAAATCAATATCTTTTGTAAAGTCAGTTTTGCTAATGGAAATGGGAATGTAAAAATGATATTTTATATTACAGTTCATGTTCACCACTATGAAAGAAGGGCCCTGAAAATATGAGAAGCATCCAGGGACACATTACTGTTCCATGATGACACAGGGGACTATTTGTAAATGGCATTGAAGCAAAGCAACTGACACTGTACATGGCGAATTTTATACATCTGGATTGCATTTGTAATACATACACACTTAAAAACAAAGGTTTCAAAATGAGATTTTCACACAAATGCCATATGAGAACCTTTCTGGATTCCCAAAGAATTTAAAGTCCTTTTATATATACATATATATATATATATATATATATATATATATATATATATATATATATATATATATATATATATATATATATATATATATATATATATATATATATAATAGTGTTAAGAAATTTTTGTGTAATGGAAATGCTTTATAGACTAAATTACTTTTTAAACGGTCATAATACTTATTCAAAAGAAGTACTGTGCCTACTCAGAAAGTAAACGATTTCAGATGAACTTCAGGAACTTAGAGTCCCATCTCAACTATTACGTGACTTAATGTGCTGTACTCAAATTGTCAGCATGCTGAAACCAAGATTTAGGTGTTCTGTGGGTGTTAATTGATTCCTAGCAAGGTGCGATGTGGTTATGTAGGAGAGGCTGGTGTTATGATGTTCAGAGTTGCTTGCTGTGAACATCCTTCATGGTGTCAGTGGAAAAGTGCCAAGAGAGAATAAAACAGACTTTTTCTCTGACAAGAGACAGATCTTTCACTCACTGAATCACTCATTCATTCAGTGATTTACTCACTGATGCAAGTATTACTGACTTATTTTGTTTGTTCACTACCACACCTGCTCAATCAATTGAACTGAGCACTGAGGTATAATACAAGTTATCATTTCTAATCATCATTCCGTCCCAACACGAGAAAAAAATCTTCATATTCAATGTCAATACACTCCATTAGCAGCACAAACTGACTAAGTGTCAAAAAAAAAAAAAAAAAACTAAGAAAAGGCACTGTTTTGTACATAAAACTACTGTATATTACTTCACAAGACTTTGAATATAGTACACTACTTCTATTTATTTATTTTTAAAGAACAAAAAGTCGATGCTCATTGTAACTGCATGAAAAGAGCAATCAACACAGTCTTTTGTACTGCACAGAGGAAAGAAAGTCATTCGGTTTTGAAATGACATGAAGGTCAATGATGATGGAATTTTCATTTTGGGTGAGCTATATGCCTTTAAACTTATAAACAGCAGGGGGGGGGGGGGGGGGCTCTAAGGAGAACTGTATTCTAGACTTGGGCCACAAACTAATGAATAGGATATCGATTTTCTCAATGATAACATCATTTAAGCACCATCCTTTTACTCTATGAATTAAGGAGGTAATGAATGCCGCTTTAAACTGCCCCAATAAAATCTCTGTGAGTGATTATCTGAATAGCTGAAACGTTCACACAGTGTTTTTGGCAGATATAAGTCATTTTACGCTTGTATTAACTGGCATGTAAATTCATGGCATGAATCAGAGAGAGGGATCCCTGCTGACTGCTAATGATTATAGTTGTTGACAGTGTTGAGTACATGGTGGAAAGAGTTAGGATTACTATGTGTGAGCCTGTATTTTGTAGTCTTCTCATTGCTTAGACTGGGAGATTGGATTCACACCCTGACATTCACAACAATCTATGCGGGATGACACACACACACACATCAACACACACACACACACACACACACACACACACACACACACACACACACACACACACACACACACACACACACACACAAACACACACACACACACACACACACACACACAAACACACACATATTATTATTATTATTATTTATTCTTCATATTGCAATGTGACTTACTTCAAGCTAAATTCAGAGGGAATGCAAAAATGACATTGCTGTACAATGCAATGCCACATCTTCACAGCAGGGAATATATAACCATAAAATTGGTAAAGTCACAATGAAACAGAAGTTGTTAATTAGATGAAGGCAGATCTGAATGTGAGATTGCAGTCGACTGTAAGTAAGCAGAGGGTTTTAAGTGGACTACATGATTGGAAAAGTCTGACATACTTCAAAGAGAACTCTGTCAATTTAGGAAATTTACTCATCAATTTAGTTAGACATCTCTTTATTTAGTTAGACATCTCTTTAAGAGATGTCTAACTTTTAAACTGGCTTTGGATATTTGTGTCTGAAAAAAAACTTTGCAGATTATTTGCAGTTGCTGTCATAATTTTTTTTCTTTTTGAGAAAATTGCGAGATGTTTGACATATTCAATAGATCTACTTAAACATGCATTACATCTTAAAATATAATATGTTTAGAAAAGTATATAATGCATTTTTTTTTAATAAAATATGTATACATTTAGTGATATGCCCTTCTCTATGGTTATTTTTCCTAGTTTATAAATAAACTATGGTCACTTAATGACCTTCTCGAGGTAAAGGTGATGTCACATGACATGCTTTTTTATTGAGTTTTTCCACAGTTGAAACATTGATTGTGATTACATTACAGATTATTCATGTTTATTTCATGCTATAACTAAAGTGGAAGAGATGATTGGTTCACATGCACTCCATTCTGCCATTGGACCTGGGAAAAAGAGTTTTATCAAACATAAAAATACCAAATTATTTATACACATCTTATAATTACATTTTTCTACAAACAGATCATTGCATCTTACAAATCAAAATGATGAGTTCCTTGCATAAGATTTCATTTTTATTTCCCACAAAATTATAGGCCTACAACACATACATAATACAGTAATATAATACCACAAACATAATACAGTACCTTACTGACAGAATAATCTTGTGTACTTGATTAATCTAGTGTCAACAAATGATTTCATGGATACTGCAAACACTGTTGGCACATGCCTCAAATGCCAACTTGAACAGGAAACAAAATTTCATTGTGTGCCTTTAATTATTTACACATTACAAATTAATGACCTCTGATGGCATGAACAAGCTCTGAGGTATAGTAAGAGAATGCATAACCACTTATAATATGTCAGCACATTGAAAAATGCATGTATACCTTTGTGCAAATGAGTGTGTATGAGTGTGTTTGTGGGAATGAGAAAATGAGACAATGCCGCAGGTTTCAGAGGGAAGGTGATCTGTCTAAGTTGACGGAAATGAGCTGTGTATTATCACTTTGGGTAGCCCTTGGCATGTTCTTATCAATCTCTAGAGGCCAAGCGACTCTCTTGTCACTCACCTGCCCACACCACATTTCTGATACTTCCAAAGTCAGGTGTCATCCCTGTCTCATGCCCGCAACACAAATCGATTGATAATAAAAAATAACTGACAACAAATTATTGATTAGTTGAGCCTTCACTAGTGTAGCAGAAATGAGTCAAATCAGACAAATCAAAGAGTCTATCAGAGCTGTGTGCATTGAAACATGAGCTGAATTCCTCAGGAAGTCATAAATCAGTTCTAGTGCCACAAGAACCAAGCAAGATAACCAACCAACCAACTTGTTCACACAACAGCTTTCAACATTAACACCAATAGAACAATTATTGACAATTTTAATTCGAAGAAGAGATTGTCAAATTTATTGTTCGTGATTGGAATGCAACGCTGGACATCACATGTAAACCCAGGAGATCAAGTTAAATACTTGCATTGACTTCCCCCCCCACCCAGAAGAACCAGACTGAAATTCCTAAGGGGGAAGGGCTTTAAACCTTTGTCTTCACAGAAAAGTCCTTTGCCAGAGAATGGCAAAGAAACCCTTTTTATACATTATATATGGACCAGAATGAACTCAAAAAAGACTTATGAATGAATCATTCCATTGCTTAACTCCATATTCATTTACGTGTAACCCACACATTTGACTATCATGTATAATCACTTATTGTGTATGTCTTTTGATAACTATAGGATACCTAGTCATGTCTAGTATTCAAATAATCACATTTTCTTGCTTGATATTGTCCTGACAATCATTTATTTGTAAAATATATCATAATCATGTTATAGGAATCATGTCCAAAATTAGACCCTGTGAGGCAAGAACCACATGCTTGGTAAGATAAACAAATGATTTATGATACCCACCCCAAGAACCTATCTGATTGGTCAAGGCAACATTTGAGGGGTGGCCAACAAGGAAGTTTTAAATACTTTGGACCCCATGAAATTCTGCTTTTAGTCGGCTGTTAGTTCTAGTCTAGCTGCTGCTATTAGCCATGTCGGCTTTTAGTCTAGCATTGCTTGTGCTATCAGTCATGCGGGCTTTTAGTCTGCTTTTAGTTCCAGCCTTGCTCGTGCTATCAGTCATGCCTGCTCTTAGCTTTTAGCTTGTAGCTTTGCTACCTAGCTTTAGCTATAAGCATCTAGCCATGCGGTTAGTCGTCATTGTTCTTTGAGCGCGGTTCCAGCGTGCCTGCCTGCTGCTACTTATGCCACAATGAGAAGGAACACAACCTAGTCTCGTCAAACTTTATTTCTTTTCTTTTCCGTTTGAGAGTTTCGTGTTCTGAGTTAAGTTTTGTAACGTCGACCTCGTTTGAACTCCGACCAGCCACACAACTCCAGCTTCAGCCAACGCCAAGCACGGGCTCCCCAAGACGTCATTTCAGCCAACTGAACTTCCAGCCAATCAGCGACACCGGGAAACCCCTTTCAACTGGAGTCCCTTTCACAGCAAACGAAGGCAACGTATTCCCAGATATTTGTTGTGCTGGTGTATCTAATATAATTTTAACCCCATTGAGGAACTCAATGCGAGCGCTAATTACGTGATTGATGGTTGTTCATGTCTATGCAATTTAACGTATTGCTGTAACTTGGGATTCCATATTTCCTTTCTCTTAAACTCATCTTTCCCTAACTTTCGACCTTCCTGCAACTTGTGTGAATGTGTGTGTGCGTGGGTTTATGTGTTAGATTAGTTTATATGTCTTAGATTTATCTAATAAAGCCTTATTCATATTGAAAAGAGAAGTATCTTGTGTTTTGTGCTTACAAGTTAATGTCTTAAACTGCCGATCTTGTTACTGTGCTAATTGATAGTGTTTTCACTATAGTTTGGATATTAGTATCCAGCGCAGATTTGATGTTAAACGGCTCGTTCACTGAACCGCAGGCGCGTCTCCGTGAACAGCCGTGAAACAGTGATTCTGTTCAAATTCCCTTTAAAATCTTAAATGATTCCCTTTGAGCTAAATTGACCTGTTTCCCTTACACTAGTTACCTGATGTACTGTCAAACATAGCTTATAAACACTGGCACATTAAATATTTATGCACATAAAATACATAAATAAATATGAATAATCTATTGATTGAAAGAAATATCTAGATTAATTATCAAAATAATCCTATAGGTAATTTGCTTAAAGAAAGGCAACTGTTTCAGTAGTTTTACAAAGAATACAAAACAGAAGGAGAGAAGTGGCAGAAATCCAACTCTGTCCTCCGATGTGTTGACCTCTTCCTCCTTGGATTATTATTGCTATCTTTTTTTTAGGCACAACAAACCAAGTTTCCGAGTGCGAACTGCATTGTCTAACCTCTGTCTTGAGCAAACCACTGGCTTTATGCCATTTCATCCTGACTGAAGGCAAATTGAAGCAATGAAGTCTAGGTCTGGTATATGTCTCTTTGTTAAACAAGCCTCTAATTAACAACAGAGCTGTATTTCACACCTTCCCCACGTTTGTTAAACCAAAACGAATCTGTTGACAGATGTTCCATGTGAACAGTGGAGAGAAACTGACAGTGATGTTTAGGTGTTACAAAAAGAGGTGGAACGCATTAAATTATGCAAATATATCTGGTGGAAATGACAACAGAAACGCAAATTATTCTGCTATTGGGTTTCATGTGGAAACAACAGTTGTTGGTTATTAGTTTTGTCTACCTCCGAGAGTGAGTGGATATCGCTATACTGGCCATATACTGTATGAAAACAGTAGCCAACCTGCTCAGGAGTCCCCCAGGGATCGGTGATTGATCCCATGCTGTTATCTCCAAATCTCTTCTCAATGCAACTGGACCAGCTCCACCTTGCCTTTCATCAGAAATAATGGTCTGTCTTGCATGCTGTCCACCACCTGAGATTAAATCAAAAGTGGACGGAACAGCTCTTTCTCTCACCGTTCCTATGACAGAGACATGAAGCTCTCACTACAGAGTGCAGACAGAACTTATTTTAGATTATTTGAGATCATGTTTTGTTTTACAACATTCATATCTGATACATTCACACCATGTTGAATGTGCAATTTATGTTTCAGATTTTCGCATCTGATATTTATATAAGTTTTTATTTGGTCATGTATGACAAGTAGGCTGTTTATCTAATCAAAGTGCATCTGTCTATTTGAAATAAATGTGCATCAGTGCCAAATCCTTTTGATGGATTCTGGCAGAATATACAATATGCACAGTGAGTGATAATGCAAAGTAAAGTTTAACTATATATATACTGTGCCCTCCACTATTATTATTATTATTGGCAACCTTGGTAAATATGAGCAAAGGCAGTTGTAAAAAAATTAATTTGCATTGTTTATCCTTTTGATCTTCCATTAAAAAAAAAAAAAAATCATAAAATTCTAATGTATTATTAAAGTAAAAAAATTGAAAGTGTGGAGAAAATCTCATGATGAAATAATTGTTTTTCTCCAATGCATATTGGCCACAATTTTTGACACCCTAGAAATTATTATGAGTAAAATCTCGCTGAAGGATATTACCATTGATATTTGCATTTTTTTTAGCACACTAGGGTGACTAGGAACATGAAATTGTCCAGCCATGGCTTCCTGTTCCACAGAGTTATAAATACGAGGAACACAAAAGCCCAATTCCCTTAATCAACCATCATAAGGAGTAAAACTAAAGAATATAGTTCTGATGTGTGGAACAGAAAAGATTGTTGAGCTTCACAAAACAGAAAGTGGCTTTAAGAACAGAGTTAAAGCATTAAAAATCCCCATTTCCACCATCAGAGCAATAATTAAGGGGTTCCAATGAACTTACAATGAAATCTTACAATGGGCTGTGGTCTTCCATCAGGACAATAATCCAAAATAAACATCAACATCAACACAAAAATGGGTCACTGAGCACAAAATAAGCTTCTGAAACATCAAAAGGATAAACAATGCAGATTTATTTTCACAGCCACCTTTGCTGATATTTACCAAGGGTGCTGTCCATTAACGCATTCATTAGATTAATTAATTGCGGTGAATAATAACATGTTAAAAATTATTAATGCATTTAATGCACTTGCCCCGCTCCAGACCTACGTGGACATTTCATTCAGCTGATTGATGACAAATATGATCCAGAGCAACAACTCACTGCATGATGGAGCCTAGAGAACCTAGTTAGAATGTCCCTAAAATTCAAGACATGGGGCAAAAATTCCTCATATTTACATCATATAGTTAAGCAATATCCCACTAGCAATTAATGCAATATCACACGAGTGCAAATGTGATACTGTTCTCATACAAGAGTTCAACAAATAAGAAGTTAATATTGTGTTGTTTTAAACACAATGTTGTCTGCTGAGAACTGTTCGTCTTCGAGCAACACACAGCTGCATTTCATTTCTCAATCCACGCTTTGAACGAATTGGGTGAAGCATTAGATTTATAGCAGTGCTGCAGAGATCGATCGACAAAAGTACCGTGAGAGCGATTCAAAAGCATGCAGACTCATCTGCTCTCTAAATGCTCTTTGTTAGTTTGATGTCATATACACCGATCTGTCTGATGGTGATGATCTGTATATATATTGCCATAAATTACATTAAATAAATAAATGGCTATGAAAATTTGTTTTACATTTTGTTTACCATATTTTATATTTTCTTTGTAACGTTTCTGCTAAGAATAATTGTTTATTATAACATTGAATGTGTACTGTACTATACATAACAACAAGCCTAGCAACACAAACACTGGAACTAAAATAACTAATATAAAATTATTATTTGCAATCTAACATATTCAGCTATAAACAGGGGTGCAACAGATCGTAGATGATCCGTGATCTGTACGGACCAGACCCCACGGTTCGGCATGCATGTGATATGCGGATTAGTTGTTAAATATAACCATCATAGAGATAAACCATTCAAACAAAAGAGAACATCCATGCTGCTTTCTACCGCTTCAGCACACATCCGAAGCAAGCATATGTAGAGAGAGAGTGGCGCGATTCACACAGATCGATTCCTCTTTCACTCTCCTTGAACGGAAACATACACACAAAGATATATTAAAATTCCCGTTTTGGCAAGTATTCTGGTAAACACAATCAGTAATGTCTTAAGTGAACTGAAATAACTAAGAAAGAAAGCAGTTTTTTGTCAGTATATTAGGTATGTGCATTTGGTCTTAAAGAGACAGCAGCCTATTAGTAGGCTTTATTACTAACTTTATGTTGCATTCATCAATGCATGCAATTTGTGTAACTGATCTTGATTTATTACTGACTTTATAAAGTAACTTTATGTTGTATCCATCTATGCTTGTAATTTGTGTAGTTATTCTTTTTAATAATAATTATTCTTTTTAAGTTCAGCTAGTAGTTTTTGCTGTGGTATAGAAGCACTTAAAGTATGCTTTCAGTAATAAATGAAAAGCAAACTTTTTTTCGCTGATTTGAAAAATTATCCGATCCATGACTCAAAATCCGTAATATGGTCCGAACCATGAGTTTTGTGATCCGTTGCTAGATATCTAGCTATAATGTAACATGTCTACCTCTATTTTCAGTTCTCTCTCTCATAGCTCTATATCTTCCTTTGACTGAGGACAGCTGAGCTGCTAGCATCTATCAAAAATTTTATTCAAATTTCTATTTTAGTCTCATCATATAAAGCAGTCATGGTACAAACATATACTGTATGTCTACATAACCTAATGCTTAATCGAATGGAAGCAAGTATTTTAGTGAGCTGTGTAATAATCAAAGAAACCTGGCTAAGATGGCAGCCTGAGCACAGCTAATTGAGAATTTCAGGGCAATAGAATATAATTTCAGACCCATTTATCCTTATTATAGATCGTCCGAGGCAAGACCGGACATGCAGAGAGAATCAAGCAAACCCTCAATCATTCAAGGTGGGAAGCGGCCACTGGCAATGCTTGCATCTAATGAACTCAATATAGCAGATGACAGAGATCAGCCACTGCTGCTTATGAAAAATAAAAGATTGATCTTTTAGCACTTTCACTGAAATGAATCCCCCAATTGTGTAATTAGCACAGGCGTGGATAAGGAGGTCTCAAACACTTTACATAATTATAAAACAGGGGAGTTGTAAATCATCTGCTTATTGCCTGAGGGACTCTTACGAACTATTTTTACTTCAAATGTGGTCCATGCTTATCTGCACATCAGGGGAACGGCGGGAACCTTCAGCAAGTTCTATCAGCTCAATACATTTGTCAACAGGGAGTAATCAAGGCCGCAGAGGAAGTAAGACTGCAATCAAGCTGACAGAAATGAATCAATATGCAACAAGGCTTAAGACAAGTGGCGTAAAGTTAGGGAGAGTTTGCCACCAAACCGAATTACTATTTTTAGCAAATATCTCAATATGGCCATTGGATCTGTGCTGCACATGCTGGAAGCAAATGCATAATTGCCGCCAAATAGTAAAGTGTTGCTTACAAGCTTTCATTGCCGCTTAAATAGCATGGCATTAAATGTACAAGCTGCAAATATCAGGTCAATTTACAGTCTTTCCGATCACGTACTATTACAGTGCTTCTTTCATTACACACTCTATTGACTGCTGAGCCTTACATCCATCCAAACAGAGAAGCAGAAACCATGAGAAGTCCTCAATGCCTGAAAAATGATTTGTGTGTATTGACAAGCATGATACGGACGTTGGCTTCCATAAGTCAGTGCAAACGACTTTGCTCTGACCGCACGGATCCATGTGTTGTGAACCTGATCACTCTTAATGTGTTTGAGGGTTGTTCCACCACGTCACTGCACTGGAGGAGCGCAAGAGGGTGGAAACTAGACGCAGATGAGTTGATCTGGACATTCATGAGCTAAGCTGGTGGTAAATGAGGTCAGCAAATAGGATAAATGGTAGCGAGAAAAAATTATAGTATAACTAATTTTAAAATGTACCTTTTCCATCCAAATTTGAATATAAGGAAATATAATTCAATAAATTAACTTAAATGTAAAGAAATTCATGTATTTAAAAACAAAAATAGATGGATAGGTAGATAGATAGAATGAACGATAGACAGGAAAGGGAGCCAATTGTTACATTTAGAATTTCATACATCATGTTTCAGTGAGTTACTAATGTAGAGACTTCAAATCAATCCCATGTGAGATTCATTTACGATTATGCACTTTAAAAGTAGCTGTCTGTGTAGATATAGAACAGCAATGCATCACACGCTTACGGGCCAGATGATGTGCAACAATGTAAAACACAGATAATATGGTGATAACATGAACGATCAGTCTGGTCCTCAGCAGTCAGCAGCTGGACCACCCTGCTTGTGAAGTGTGTGCCTGTATGTATGACTGTGCTCTGATCGCTGCTTGAAGCGCTGTGGTGATGACATGTCTGACAGGGCACATCAGGACCGTGTGACAGGGAAATTAAACATGAGGAACAAAACAAACAAAACAAAGCAAGACAGAGAGAGAGAGAGAGAGTGAGAGAGTTAGACAGTGGCCATAATCTGTGGAGAGGCGGCCCATGCGGAGGCCTGATGAGCATCAACACAGATCTCCCATTCTCACAACCTTCAAATGACATCAGAGCCCCGAGCAGCTGAGCTGATGTGATTTATTTAATCCAGCTGAGTAGTTAAGAACTAAGGACAACAAATCACTTTGATGGAATTCATGACGGAGAGACGTAGGAGTAGAGAGAGAGAGAGATCCAGGCCTGTTTCACACAGCTGTTGAACTTCTCAGCATTTCTGCTGTGTAACTGTGGCTCTAAAAAAGGTTTCTTAGTTACTTTATTAAGGATTTCCTTTGATAACGGCCATAAATTATACAAAATGTTATCAGGAGTTGGTTATTAAGAATTATTACAAACTACATCATAATGAAATCTAATAATACATGAGGAAGTGGATCATATTTACATTCAAATGGTAATTAATCTACGTAGAATGGAAGCTAAATCCCAAAGTGCAACTATAAGCTTCTTAAATGGTCTGGATTCAGTAAGATTTGCTGAATAGAAAGAGCTTTCTGTGTGCCTGTCACAGCATGTGTAAGCGCAAAAGATGTTTTTTTTTTTTTTTTTTTTTTTTTTTTTAAAGAATGGGTGAATAGTTTAGCCGATTTATGATACTGCTTCCTAAAAACAGAAACTGATAAAATGTATACCTTGGACACAATAATAATAAAAAATAATGGATTAAAAACCTTCTGCCAAACCACATAAATATAAATGTTACAAAAAGAAAGAAATATAAAAATGTTACAAAAAGAAAAAGAAATATGGAAAAATAGCCAATGCTTAATGTTGAGACCTGCTAACATGAATGTCAAGAGAAATATGTGCAAACTTACTGTACGATGTGAAACAGGCCTGGTATCCAAGCAAAATAGCCACCACAAACATAAATGTGACCCTGGACCACAAAACCAGTCTTAATTCGCTGGGGTATATTTTTTGCAATAGCCAAAAATACATTGTATGGATCAAAATTATAGATTTTCTTTTATGCCATAAATAATTAGGACATTCAGTAAAGGTCATGTCCCATGAAGATATTTTGTAAATTTCCTACTGTAAATATTTAAAAACGTAACTTTTGATTAGTAATATGCATTGCTAAGGACTTCATTTGGACAATTTTAAAGTAGATTTTTTTCAATATTTTGATTTTTTGGCACCCTCAGATACTTGATTTTCAAATATTTCAAATATTGTCCGATCCTAAAAAACCATACATCAATGGAAAGCTTATTTATTCAAATCTCAGGTCCAGTGTACAATTCTTCTTAAAGGAACAGCTCACTCTTAAAATAAAAAAATACAATTTGCTTGTTGTCACAAACTCAAATGATTTTCTTCTGCAAATTTAAAAGATAATATATTTAATATGTTACAGCTCCATTCAATGAAAGTCAAAAACATAAGAACATTTAAGGTAATGCATGGTCACATGATGTGTGAGAACCTGGCTTTTATAATATGGGCAAAAACAGTTGAAACTTTCTCCAGAATATCATATTGTGTTCTATAAAAGAAAGAAAGTCACTCAGGTCTTGAGTAAAATTAGGATGAACTGTCCCTTTAAAGAACAGCTCTCTCCAACAATGAAATTACAGATGCTTTAGGAAATCTATTCCGCCCTGTGGCATCTCTTTCTCCTTAAATATCAACTGATAGAGCTATATTTATGTCCACTCTCACTAATAGGACAGATGGGAAGGGTTCTCGACATGGTGTATCAAAACAACACAGAGGCGCTGCTCGCGGTGCTCCACAATAAATAGAAAGTATTTTTGGTGATTGCGCGATCACGGCTAATTCAGACAGGGCCATTATTTGAAGTGAGTGATTGTTTCTTGATTATTCATGACCTTCTCCTTTATAAGGCCCTTTCCTGCAGCTGGTTTGCTGAATTAATGTTTCGAGGAGCGCATGGTCTATCTCATAAGCCCTTATCAGCTAAATCTGGTAAAGATAGATTTATAAGGAAGGAATTCATTTGTCCCTTGAGGCCCGTGAGCATCTTCTTGCAATCTATTTAATGATAGTCAAATGACAAGCATAATTGCTCATTAGTCTCTACGGGCCCTCATGCGGGCCACCTTACATGTGCATTAAAAGTGAGTAGGACACATACAGAAAACACCAGCAAGCCAGCTGTGAGAGAAAAAATCTGTTTCTTGATGGAAAGAGTAGAGGACGCTAATGTTGCAGAACAGCTGATTAGGCCTCTTTACCAGGTCAGCTGTACATCTCTCCCCTCGGCCCAGGGCTGGACGCAGAGCTGAATTATAGGGGGTAAACAGTGTAGACGGCTTGGGCTGATGGGAGCAGACGGCCTTGGTGAGCTGCCCTGGTCTGGTCTGTCTTTCTTCATTTCCTCTCTATCAGCTCCTGTGAGGAGATCTGACTATGAGGAGACCCCGGCAGGCTTACCACTGACCCTGCATAATTCTCTCTCTCTATCACATGCACACATACAAAATATATACACACAGCACATAAAAGGCCAGTCAGCACTCTCAGTGGAAAGGACACTCCAAAATGAGGCTGTTTTATGCGGCGGGAGATCACAGTGCATGAATAAATGAAGAATGGCAGATGGTCATACACACACATACACATCCATACACCCCCACACGTTTGTTTTATATTATGGACGGTACTTTGCATGGACTTCTATCGTTTTCAAATTGAGCTAATTGTATTTTATCATCTAACCTTAAACTTAACCTTTACATAAACCAATTTTCTTTTTAGATTCTAATGAAGATATTATTTAGTCCTATTATTAAGTTGATTGCATTACAGGCTGTTGAAAGGTAACGTAAAGTAAACTGTTCTTGTAAGGGCATTTGGTCCCTGCAAACAAAGCAAAACCTGAAGGTGCATTCAAATTTGTGATGAAAATCCAGTCAATTCAATAGGAATGCAAGCAATGCCTTTAGATAAGACCATATTGATATTTTTTTTTTTTACATTTACATTTTCTTTTTTAAATGCTTGTACATTTAAAGCATTAAACTTTGTATTATATTAGCTTTGCATTAAATTACATGAAGAACTAGTTAACTAGTTAAAGCTAATTTGAGGATATTTTTCAATATAGAGTCTATGGGAGAGTCTGTACATTTTAAAATGCTCTCTATTTTGAACGATGTTATTACTCTATTTGGTTTTTCTTTCTATTTTTTTAGGAATTTCAAAATATTAAGGGCAAAATATTACCTTACGTATTTCGTAAGGGTCTGGAAGTTGATCACATGATACCACACTGACTGACAGAAAAATGATTGGTTTAGTCTACATCAACTGACAACAAGCAATGGACCTTTTTTTGCCCATATAAATCTGCTTAATTAAAAAAATCTGAAATTTTTGTATCTCAAAAATTATTATGTGTAGCCTGATTCCTGAAATGAATAACTCAAATGCAATATTTTGCACATACAGCAAATTCATATGCTAAGCAAATGAATATACTAATAATTCTTATAAACTGGTTCCTTGTATGAATCCAAAACATAAAACTACATGTAGCTCAAATCACAAAACAAACGAGTTACTGGTTTAAATCAGACTAAAACAATCCCCCTGTTTAATTTACAGCTTTAGCGGGGAGAGTGTTTCTTTCATATATCTGCAAAATGAATATTTGATCAAAAACACACCAAAAATGCATTAGAATCAAGGGCTTGTGAATTATAATCAAACTGAATAGGGAATTCTGTATCAGCCTGACCCATATGTAATATAAGTACACATAATAAGTTATACATGTGATTTTTATTAGACATCCCTGTATTAGCTCACTCTAAGGCCCTCGCCACACGGAGATGTGTTTAGCTGTATACGCATAAATTAGAAAAATAATTGTATAGGGAAAGCTCTGGCTTCTTGTGGACATAGCCTAAGATAACAACACCTTGGTAAACACCACAAAACAAGGTTTAATGTCAGTGGTAACCAACCTATCAGTTTGGTGACAAGATGCATGCAACTTTTCTTTCTGTCCCCTACCAGCAACTTGAAATGATTAAAAAACAAATTACACAGGCGAGTGGCATGGCAGCCCATTCATCAGTGTCATGTGAGGCTGGGCCTCATGGGGCTGCTGAGGAGACTTCAAGAGTGGCCAGTAATGACAAAACCCCTCTATGGTCCATAGAAATACAGCTGCTAGGTGTTGCTGAGCAGCTCTATATTCAGTCTATTTATGCAAAGGCACCCAAAGATGGTCTTGTTCATTTCCTTCCTGTCTCTCTCTCAGTGTCTGGTCTCGGGTCCCTCCTGAGTCCTTGTGCCTTGTGTCCTCTGCTTTACCTCTGAACAACCGCCAATGTTTGCTCTCCATGAGTATGACTTTAATAGCCTTTTTAACAATGGCTCTTGTTGTTTACAAACCGTGAAGAAACCTTCCCTTTCTACACTTATCTTTGAGAAAAAAAGTCACCTCTGTAATTCCTTCCTGCTGGTTATTGCTCCAAAATTTAAACGGTGGAACAAATAATAGAAAGAGAAACTGTTCTTGTTAATTACCGGCAAATACTTTAAACAGAATTGTGTGATTTAACAGTCTGGCCTGTTCTCAAAACACCTGGCCCAAAAATATGTGTTTTGTGTTTTATATACTTAAACAATATATTGTTTTGCTGTATTTTATGCCACTCACAATACTACCTCATTTTTTTTTTTCTGTAACTCAAAGTTAAAGCTGCAGTAAGCAACTTCTATTTTTGAATGACATGCAAAAATATCCCTACTACCTGTCAGGTAGCACAGAAATTGGTTTCTGTAACAGCATTAGACTTTATAAACGGCTCTGTAAAAGTAGAAAAATATCCGAAGCTTGCAAGTATCAGCCAGTCAGAAAACTTGAGAGCAGATTTCTGTCAATGGTGTATGTTTGTAGGCAATTATATGTTTGGGGTTATTTGTTGAATAATGAAAGAAAGAGGAATGTTAAGGTAATTATCACAACAGCTTTAACATGACAGGTAAGATAATATTGTTTGTGTAGACTTCATGACACGCTCTTGTTTTTAATAAAAGCTAGATGGAGTGTAACATAAGCAGTCGGCAAACGTAAAGACATTGTTAAAAGAATAGTTCTCCATTTCTGTTATCATTTATTCTCCTTTAAGTCAGTCTTTCTCCAGCAGAACACACACAAAAATATTTTTAGTGATTGTTTCAATCATTTTTGTCTGTACAGTTAAAGCCAATGGGGTCCAAAACAACACTGTTCCCCGTGAACTTTTATTACACAGACAATAAAAAATTGGGTTGTAAAAGCCAGCCATACAGATTTGCAATGACGTGAGTGTGAGAGTTAATGACGACAGAATTGTCATTTTTGGATGAACAATCCCTTTAACTTGACACGCTTCTCAGAAACACGGCACTCATGGTACAAAGAGTATGTCTACCTAAAGGTGGGCGTACACGGTGTGATTTTTACTGTTGTACGAGCTTGTAGACAAGCTTGCTTGCATGGTCGAGGCTTGTAATAATTTTACAATTTTCGCAGAGGTGAGCAATGTAGCCAATCACAGATAAGTTTGTTGACGTCTAAAACGTAATGGCCAATCAGAGGTGTTTAGGTTGGAATCCACACAATCACTGCTTCGTTTCACCATTTTTTTCCCAGTGCTAGATTCTCGTTTATTTGTGTAGTCACGTTCATTTAATTTTTATTTATTTATTTTTTAACTTTGTTAGACCGTGATGAATGAGTGACAGTTTTTAATACATTTAAAGGGAGCAGTCTTTGCATGCTGTATAGCCTACCATGTTTTATTCAGAATTTAAATAAAACTTCATGCTTGACAAGCAGCTACATTTGACACAGGAAAAGCAAACTACTACACTATATAGAAAAAAATGATAATCTCAGAAGCACGTGATTCTGCAACCAAACCTGGTCCAAATGCAGGATTTAGGTAAGGAAACCGTTATTATTTGTATTGGCTGCCATGCCAAATCATGCTCAGCTACTTGCTTTTCTGTTCAAGTTACAGCGTTTTTAAACAGACCGACACCCCCCAACGCAAAACGTAATGCTTACGTCAGAGTTTGTAAAATTGTAATAAATTTGTGTCATGTGTGACTGCCTTCGTATGATTTTCGGATTGTGACATGTCCGAGGGCTCACAAAGTTCAGACCACCAGAATAATTCTTGTTAAGGCAGAATAAAAAAAAAAACAAGAACAAGTTATTTCTATGTAAAGCTTGTGGTTAATATGCAACTAATCTAAACCTGGGGTTTTCTGCGAACTTTTGCAGAAATATGCCAAAGTGAACTTTCTGATCTGCAGAGATTGTTCAATAAAAGCAGATCTCTCTGGCACACCTCTTGCATTGAAATACAGCACAAAGGCCGAATCCCTGGGTGACAGTCAAACATAGATGAAAACCTTCTTCACTCTGCAAAGTGTTATTGCTTGCACAAATCACAAAGTAACAATCCCTTTACTGCTCACCTGTACGGCAGTCACCACCAGAGAGAATACATCTAGTAATTAGAGCAAAATGGCTTTGCTCCTTTCCTTTCATTATTGCAATTAACCTACTGAACCCGATCTCTAACGGAGGGGGGAAGGATGTTGTATCAAATTACAGGGACGTATCATAGCAGAGGTATCGCTTCTCTTCCTGCGTGATAATGAGGACGAGATTGGAATTGACATGTAATGTCTGAAAAGGGAAGTTTCTGAAAAGAGCAAGCGGAAAACTGTACTGTCGTAGCCAGAAATAGAGATGAGAATGAAGACTCAAAGGAAAAAAATGGGGCTCTCTAGAAGAAGTGGTAGGGTTTTTGTTTTTTTTACCACATGTATTTTTTGTTTTATTTTTAAATTGTAGCTAAAGATGCAAAATAATAGCATTGTTGTCAGATTGTATTGCTGATTTGTGAAATATAACAGTGAAAGAAACAGTTTGGGAGATTTTTGTCATTCACTGTCCAAGTACATAGTCCTAATCACCTTATCAATGTACTCTAGAATACTAGATGTCAGATTTTTTTGACTCCAAGGGTCCCTGTCCAAGACAAAATTTAAAGGACCGGATATTGTATTTGATTTAATTTGATTTTAATTTCATTTCAGCCCTGGAAGTTTGCAGAGATCCACTATTTAAGAATGTCTAGGTTACATATGTAACCCTCGTTCCCTGAAATAGGGAACAGACACATTACGTCAGAAAGAAACTGACGAATGGGGTCTCACCCAAGAGCTCAATCACCTTCGACTGGTAACAAAACGAGCCAATGGTACACAATGTACATTGGTCTGTGGGATTTGCATCGCTAGCTCCGTCCCATTGAGCGGGTATATAAGGAGCACCGCAAGCAACTCGCAAGTCTTCGCTGATGAACCGAGCCCAGTGACCCGGCCGTTCAGGGGAACTTCGATGTGGAAAAGGGATGTAACGTCTCTGTTCCCTCCTATAGGAAACGAGGTTTACATACCTGTAAAGGGCCTATACCTGACACAGAATGCACTGGGTAGCATATTCCAGCTGGACGTATGCTAGCAGGCTGCCTGCTTGTAGGAGGACTTACAAAGGCAGGTATCAGCCAAAAGGTGGTGACACACATGAATTCCGAGGTACTCAGCCCACTGGGTGGATGTTTCAACAACAGAGCTGTTGTTTGGGTGGTTTGGGAACAAAGCTTGGAACTCCAGGATAGCCAGGAAACCTAAGGGGTGGGACTGGGAGGGAGGAAAATAATCATGGGGAATAGTTTAAGGTGGACCAGGGAGGTTCTGGATTATGGGATCCAAAAGGACTAGCTAATAGGGTGGGTGGGATAGGGATCTTGTTGGTGGTCCTTCTAGGGAGGTGGACTTGTTTTACTGGAGGAATCTTGGAAGTAGCCTTTATGGCCAACTCTTGATGCGTGAGGCTTTGGAGACAGCCATTGGGCTGGACTCTGGCATGCCCTCCATATGAGACCGATTCAACATTGGCTTCACGACCGAGTTCCGGGATGGGCATGGCAACTGGGCACGCTCCGAGTGACCGTCACTCCGGCCTGCCTCCGAACCTTCATCCGTTCCCCTAGAACCAGTGTCCCGACATGTTGTGGTATCAACAGATGCCTCTACCACGTGCAATGGACATGCTGCATCAGGTTCCTGGACAGGACCCCGACTCAGAGACGGAGCACCCTCTGGCACCTACATGTGTGGGTTGTGGACGGGTCATGGAAGGTTTAGGTACCTTACCATCTCAGGCGGTAGCTACCATCATTTCAGCTAGAGCCTTGTCTACCAGACACGCCTATGCTTTGAAGTGGAACCTCTTGGTCGCTTGGTGTTCTTCACATCATGAAGACCCCTGGAGATGCCTGATCAGGCTTTCCTTTCTTCAGGAAGGGTTGGAATGAAGGCTGTCTCATTCCACCCTGAATGTCTATGTGGCCGCCATTTCGGCTTAGCATGACCCTGTTGATGGTGAGTCTCTTGGGAAGCATGATCTGATCATCAGGTTCCTAAGAGGGGCCAGGACGCTCAATCCGCCTCGCCCTCAGCAAGTTCCCTCTTGGGACCTCGCAGTGGTTCCATCGGCTCCCTTCGAACCCTTGCTCTCAGTAGAGCTAAAGTTTTTATCATTGAAAACTGCGCTCCTGTTGGCTTTGGTATTGGTTAAGAGGGTTGGGGACCTGCAGGCATTTTCAGTTGACGAAGCATGCCTGGAATTCGGGCCAGTCAACTCTCACGTTATCTTGAGACCCCGGCTTGGGTTCATGCCCACAGTTCCCACCACTCCCTTTAGAGTTCAGGTGGTGAACTTGCAAGCTCTGCCCCTAGAGGAGGCAGACCCAGCCTTGGTGCTGCTCTGTCCAGTTCGTGCGCTGCGCACTTACATAGACAGAATTCAGTGCCTTAGGGCCTCAGACCAGTTCTTTGTTTGTTACGGTGACCAGCAGAAGGGAAAAGCTGTCTCCAAGCAGAGGTTATCCCACTGGATAGTGGATGCTATTGTTCCGGCTTATCATGCTCAAGACCCCTAGGAGTGAGAGCTCACTCAACTAGGAGTGTAGCCTCATCCTGGGTGTTTGCGCATGGCGCGTCGCTAACAGACATCTGTAGAGCTGCGGGCTGGGCGACAACTAACATATTTGCGAGATTTTATAATCTCTGCCTAGAGTCTGTGTCCTCATGGGTACTCACCTCTTCGGGCCAGTAAGGACCTGCTCGGTGTCAATCTGCTTACTGTGCCTTACCACTCCATGGACTGAATGCGTGCGCTATTCCACTCAGGTGAGTTCTTCAGTTCAGAACCCTGGGTTCCTCCAGCACTGTTGATGTCCAGCACTTGTGTGCATGCCCTATCGGTCAGCCCTGCGTGGGACTAGGTGTCGCCATGTGTTGTTTTTCCCCTTTTGTTGGGCAATCCCATGTTTGTATTTCCACAGAAATTCTCTTCGTAGCATGTGTCTTTCCCTTGGCAAGCTCCTTGCCAGCGGCCTCTTGAGACCCAGAGGTAGAGGAAAAAGCTCTTTTAATGAAGGTTTGGGAACAAAAAGATAAACGAGAACAAAGGATTCTCCCCCGGCCCTCCTCTGGGGGAAGGGGTGTTCCTGCTACCACGTCCTGAAGAGCTGACATCCCCAACTCTGGGTCACCCGTCTCTGGAAAGCTGTTTGGCCTGACACTTGGCAGGTTTAGGGGCAGAGATGGGCTGCCCCTCCTTCTGCAGCCAACTCCGCGCTGGAGTCGGGGTGAAAGCTGCTGCTGTGCTCGAGCGGGAGTGGAGGAGACCACAGGGGGGCGCCCTCGGCGATGAGGTGGCTGAGGTGGCTGCACCGGCAGCAGTGTGGAGGCAGCAGCAGGCCGCCAGGGCAGGATGTGTTTGATAGCCTTAGACTGCTTCTGGGCGGCAGAGAATTGATTGGCAAAATTCTCCACCGGGTTTCCGAAGAGGCCAGCCTGGGAGAGCGGGGAGTTGAGGAGCTGAGTCCGATCAGACTCCCTCATGTCTGCCAGGTTTAGCCACAGGTGGTGCTCCTGGGCCACCCACCAAAATGGACATCACCTGACCCAAGGAGTGAAAGCGAGAAAAAAAAAGCGAGGTCGTTAGGTTTTGCACCTACTGCAAAACCTCTGGGTCAGCACTGCCCCCGTAAAGCACAGCCGTCAGGTCAGGATCAGACTCGGGCAAAGCTGGCACTCCTGAGGGAAGAAACGCAGCTGAATCCTCATTTCCCCGAGGAGTCAAGCCCGCCTTGAGATGTGGCATTCGACATTAGGTCTTCCTCCCAAGCCCCGAATGAGATGTCTGGAGCCTGAGAGGGTCCAGCTAACTCATCTGGAAACTTAACTGGCTGCGGCGTTGGTGAGGGGGGTGTGGCCCAAGGAGACTGGCTCGTCAAGCCGTCACACCAACACCAGCTGACTCACTTGTAAGCACTCTGGTGAAAGCAGTAAGCGATGTGCTCGGTTCCGAAGTGAAAGCTTGAATGTGAGGTGCTTGCGCAGCTCCTAATATACCTGCTCAGCGGGGCAGAGCTTGTGATGCAAATCCCGCAGACCAAGATACATTGTATACCATTGACTCGTTTTGTTACCACTCGAAGGTGATTGGGCTCTCGGGCAAGACCCCGTTCGTCAGTCTCTTTCTGACATAACGTAGAACGTGACCGACTGAAACGGAACCACTGTTCTACAACATGCATAAGTAAATCTTTAGCATTAATGTAGCAAAATATATTACTGAAACATACTCAACACAGTTTTAAAGATTTTGTTTTTTTTGCTATTCATGTTCAAGTCTAATGCACACTATGAGTTATTTTAGCTTGATTGTAGCTTAAGATTAAAATGACAGCCCTGTTGCAAGATTTCATTGCTGTTTTATGAAATATATTAAATACTTAACCAACAATTTTAAAGACTTTGGCCTTTCCCTATCAGACATTATAGCATATACTTGTATGCTAATATCTTCAAAAAATAGATGCCTGGACTTGCCAAGATGACATCCATGTACCAAAATATCTGAATCAAATCATTCCAACTACTCTTATACATATTGTTGTTACAAAATGTAGGTATATAATTCCTTTTACAACTAATACTTTGTGAAGTAAAAAAAAAAGTATTGTCAAAAAGAAAGTCATATTGTTTGGAATGACATGAGAATGAGAAAATGATGGCAAGCTTTTTATTTTTGGGTAGACTATTCCTTTAAAGTGATAGCAAAGCACACTGCACATGATAAATGACCACAATAGAAAAGTGCACTTTGGGAAAAGGTTTGTATATATGCTGTCACAACTAATGACTGATTCCTCAAAATGATTCACAAGCAGCAGGTGAGTATGATTCACAAGCTTGTCTGGACACTGTGAAGTCCTGATTTACATTTGCTGCGAGAGAAATGTTGTAGCTGCTGTAATGTACAGAAACAATATATCTGAGCCAAGATCCCACGGGGTCTTGAATTATTCCCAAGACAGATGGATTCAGGTGAGATGACAGAGATGTAAAGCCATGTGTGGGTGTGATGTTTTGCCCTTGTCTAGCAGCTCGATCAAAAATTGTCTTTGAAAAATGCCCCGCCCCCAGCACAGTCATAAATTGGACTCGCTTATCAGCAAACCGATTCCATCTCTTAAAGTGCCTGAGGTCTCCTCTACATCCAAAGAGGCCATCCATCCATCCATCTAGTTCTTTTCTGAGTTAGTTTAAAAATGGAGGCAGAACAGTTTTGCTTCCATCTTGGCAAGGCCTACAGTCAGCTAATTTTTTAGGTCAGAGGTTCCCAAAGTTTTTTGTCAGCTGAACACCTATAGATGTGAAATTCTGTTTTATTATTTCTGCAGCTTAATTTTTTAATTTTTCATTTGTTGATAAGCTAATAATGGAATAACCCTCACGTATTTCAATCAGCAGTAAAATTTAACAACAATACCATATTTAACTTTTTTTTTTCTCAGACTGGTCCACTTAATGTCTTGCTCTAAGACAAATTATCTATAATAGTGGTTGTGACGAGTGGGGCGGGGCCGAGAGGCGTGGGAACGGAACCAGGCCTGATTTTTATTTTGTTTTTTGTTTTTGTTTATGCGTGACAGTCCTTCATGAGGGGTTGTTGTGCTGTTTTGTGTTTATTTTATTATTAAACTTTCATTTGAATATTCACTGGTTCCCGCCTCCTTCTTCTTGGATTGTGATGTTTGTATATTGTTACAGTGCTTTTAACTGAAAATTGAGACTTCCATTATTGTTGTCACCCATATTTCTCCATCTTTGGTACCTGTTGAACACACACCCTGCTGGTTTGAATGAGACTTTGCAACTTGCCAGCTATAACCAAAGGTGCCCATATCACCATACAAAGTGTTTCAGTAATTCCTCCATGCACTTGCAGCACCACAGTGCTTCATTACTACCCAGAGCATGGCCAGAGCCAAAGGCTGAAGAGCTCTCTCTGAGTCATTTACTGATTACTGGCTTTCTGATGGATGAAGTGTGTCTTTGACAGGCCTTTTTCACACTGTGATAATGGCGTAATGAAACACCAGTGTGCGGATGGGAGGATGGTGTCGTGTTGGCGTGTTGGACACATGAACAACGGCGACAGGAGAGACTAAATAAGTGAAGGACAGCAGTGTGGGGAAATGAAGTGGAGTGTGGCGGTTTGTTCCATGCTGTGTGGCTGCTCTTAAAGCGCTCTGAACTTAAAGCCGTATCGGATGAAAAAGTATAGAAAAATCCATCCTGGTTTGTTATTTCTTGCGCACATCAGCGTGAAACAGAAAGATTGAAAAGGAAACATCAAAGATACTGTTTATAGGATCCTTGAATCAACTCAGGGGGAAAAAAATCAGTGCAAGTGCCACATCACTTTACGCTCAATTTCAGTGTGGTTTTAGCCTCATCACTAGCCATTTCCTCTTAGATTTTCTGGTACACTAATTATTGTTTATGCCATTTTACACAATAAAAAGCAAATAAACAATATTGTGTAAACTTACTTATTGTGTAAACTATATACATATATACACACACTTCGACATCAGACTTAAATCTCTCACCAAGGAAGTCAGGATGTAGGTGTAGTACACTGACAGCATCCCCAACTCTGAGGCCTGGAAGATAAAAGAGAAGAGAGAGCAACATTAAACACTTTTGACAACGCTATGCTAATTTAAACAGCTACTTAGTCTGAATCCACACACTGCATTGCTGGCATTGAGAAGCAAAAGGCAAGGTTCACTGCTTTGCAAAACCTGTTCAGAGTTGGATGAAAGCTAACAAAAGACAGACAACATTCCCGTTCTGTCATTGCCATTCTGTTTATCAATTCTCCTCTGTCTCCAAGGAAACCAAGCGGCAAATATAATGTCAATCAAATGTCAGGGGTGAAAACACTTTCAACAATTATTTCTATGGAAACGGAGAGACAACTGAGTAAAGGAGACAGTTTAGAATACAATAAATGCATGAGAGGGAAATGGATTGAGCAGTTGGGCATTGATCTTCGATAGCAAAATGTTAAATAATTAATTAAAAATATATTGATCAGGAATAACCGGCAGTGGAATATAATCACATTTCCTAGAACAAAAAGAACAATAAAGTAACTTGGTAATTTTTATAGGTCTCACAAATAATCTCTCCAAAACTGACTTAAAACTACTTCACTGGATTGACATCTTTGACTGCTGAGATGCGTTTTGCTAAAATTTTGCTAAAATTTAAAAGCAGTTAAAAGACATTATACACTACCCCTCATAATTAGGGGAACGTAAGATTTTTTTTTTGAAATATTTATTTATTTAACAAGGAATAATTAAACTGACCAAAAGTGACAGTAAATAGATTTATAATGTTACAAAAGATTTAATAAAAGCAGTTTTTTTTAATTTAATTTTATTCATCAAAGAATCCTGAAAAAATTGCACACACACACACGCACACACACACACACAAACGCACACACACGTTTCTTGAGCAGGTAATCCGCATCTTAAAATTATTTCTGAAGGATTATGTGACACTGAAGACTGGAGTAATAATTGTTGCTTATTTTCATGGAAATAAATTGCATTTTTTAATATATTAAAATAGAAAAAATTTAATTCTAATAATAATTTAGAATATCACCGCTTTATTAATTTATTATTATTTTTAAATAAATGCAGCCTTGGTGAGAAATTGCTTTTCAGTCACACTTTAGTATAGGGACCAATTCTCACTATTACGAAGTTGATTATTAGCATGCGGTATTATTAACATATTGACTGTTTATTAGTTCTTACAAAGTACATATTCTGCTTGACCATATTCTACATCCCCAATCCTACCCAATACCTAAACTTCACAACTACCTTACTAACTATTATTAAGCAGCAAATTAGGAGTTTATTGAGGAAAAGTTGTATTTAATTGCTTGTTAAAAGTGAGAACTGGACCTTAAATTAAAGTGTGAACTTTCTTTCAAGAACCTTACCATACCTTTTGAACAGTAGTGTACATGGCTTCCTTAAGGCTGATTAATTGACTGGTCACTCAGGCAACTCACTGAACAGTTTTTCTAGACTTTGAAATAAAGCATTGTGCTCATCCCTTCTTCAAAATCTGCCCTCTAAACTTTTTTTGTTTGAACATTATTAATGGCACAGCCCCAAAGTTATATTCATCTGACCCATGTGACATGTACAACTTATGTAGCAAAGCATAATTTGTAGATGCCTCAGATCTGCTGACGGTAGCGGAAGTACCAGATTTGAACTTCCCAAATGCCCGGCTTTGTTCCTACATTTTAGAGCATAAGTCATGCTAACACAGCACTCCTAGACACCTGTTCTCTAGTGGTTCCATTACAGTTCAAAGCAGCATCTGTATTATTGCACTTACACACACCCAGACTCCCTGCCGTCTGCCCAGCGTCTCGTAATGCCCATCTGCATTTCATTTGACCAGCGTTGTGTTAAAAAAGAGATAGAGGGGGATAAAATGGACCACAGGAGCGGAGAGTTTTTCCTGGTTATGATAATTTTGTCCTTGCGTTAAGTATTTTATAATGAAAAATTTTCCCTGCAATTGCCCATGTAATTGAATCCTGTAACTCAGGCTGGTGTGTGAGCCATGCTGTGAGCATTGGCAAACAGCTCTAGCATGCTTGCCCTACACTCGCTCCTAACAACCTGAACGAGTGCCAACTTTCCACGGCTCTGCCGCATGCTCGCTCCATATAGATCCAGAGAGAGAGGAACCGAGAAACATGACGTGAAGATGTGAATGGATAACACAGAGACAGCGAGACATACAGAGAGAGGGACAAAGAGAAGGGTTCAAGGGGGTATGAGAATCATAGTAAGGGTGACAAACTGACAAGCAGCCCAACTGTGAACCGTGCAACCCACCAGTGTAACAGTGGCGGTTCTTATCCCTGTCTCCATAGCAACAAGAAAAGCCAAAGAAAGACCTGTGATGGTCATCAGACACTTTGATTAAAGAGCAATGGTGTGAATAGAGAGGAAAAATAGAGGATAACCATTGGCTGAAATGTTTGAAAAGAACAAGATGAGATGAAATGAGAAGAGAAGAGAAGAAAAGAGAAGAGAAGAGAAGAGAAGAGAAGAGAAGAGAAGAGAAGAGAAGAGAAGAGAAGAGAAGAGAAGAGAAGAAATGGGCTTGAGGTTATAAAGAGATGTTATGATGGCATTTGAACCCTCTTTATAAACACAGCTTTTCATGAGCCAATGGTATTTTAGCATAACTGACATTGAGTATTAGAGCCTTTCATATTGAATCAGTTATATACATACATACATACACACACACACACACACACACACACACACATATATATATATATATATATATATATATATATATATATATATATATATATATATATATATATACCATTTATATGTTCATATTATAAGTTAAGTTATATATAAAATTTAGTTTTAGTTAAAGGGATACTTTATTCGTCTTTGGAACACAATTTAAGATATTTTGGATATAAACCAGGAGGCTTATGACTGTACCATTGACTGCCAAGTAAAATACACTGTCAAGGTCCAGAAAAGTATGAAAGACATGGTCAGAATAGTTATGAAGTGATGAGAAGTACGGGTTTGGAATGACGTGGGGGTAAGTGAGTAATGACAAAATTTTCATTCTGGGGTGGAGTATCCCTTTAACTATAGTAGCATGAACACTATTTAGGTGCGATCACATTTTGAGAAAAAAGGACTTTGTCTATTAACAAGAGTGTAGAGACACATAGAATACAGCTTACACAGAAGTTCAAACCAATAATAATGAATAAATAAGCGTCTATGTGTTGTAAAGCTTGTAACTGAAGTATGGTTTATTAGGATCAGACAATATTTGGCCGAGATACAACAATTTGAATATCTGGAATCTGAGGGTGCAAAAAAAAATACTTAGAAAAATGCCTTTGAAGTTGTCCAAATGAATTCTTAGCAATGCATATTACTAATCAAAAATTTCGTTTTTATATATTTACTGAAATTTATAAAAAAGCTTAATGGAACATGATCTTTACTTAATATCCCAATGATTTTTGGCATACCGATAATTTTGACCCATACAATGTTTTTTTTATGTTTTTTTTACTATTGCTAAAAATATACCCCAGCGACTTAAGACTGGTTTTGTGGTCCAGGGTCAAAAATCACAACTTTCACACATAATGGGGTTTTGCATAAAAAAGTAACACACTACGCAGTGAAGTGAAAAAAAAAAGATCCAGAGAAGAGTTTTTAAGAAGTTGAACTTCTTTTAACTTCAGTTCTGCATTTTAAGACTGACGTGTCTTATGCAATTCTGTCCATTTTTTCTCCATCGATCACATTCACTCTATTTTCACCAGTCTGCAATCAGCCTCTCCTGCAGAGCCATTAATTTCTCTTTCCTAAAAATAATGATTCATGTTTAATTATGGCTTATACTTGCTGCAGAGGTGTGTGTGTGTGTTCAGACCTTAATCTATACTGAATTACTCAGTCATGATTATCCATGTACAGTATGTTCATGTTCTTTTGCATTGAATGTGTCAGAAAGAAATATTTACTGGTACTACCGTTCATAAACGTAAATCTTACAAATGCGAGCTACAGGCTCCGAATGAATTCATGGGTGGGATGAATATCTAAGTCTATTATATTTAACACTTACACTTAAAAATACATGAACAAAAGGTCATAAGAATAACACTGCACTGTGAAGAATCTAGAAGAATACTTATATAGTTTAATGGCATCATTAAATTCTTCCATCTTCATGAGCGATTGTTCATTTTATTCTGAGATTCAAGGTCATGGTCATTGTCATCCAGATCTATCATGCAAATAGTAATAGCAAACTATTTTCAGCTTATAATTACAAAATGATAGCCTTTAACTATTATATTTTTGCATATCTTTCAAACCCTGGATGTATGGGGATCATATGGAAGCTTATTTCTGACGGTTATGACTTTATCTGACAATTATGTTTTTTCTCAAATTTGTACAGTTTATATATATTCATTTATTTTGAGTTAGAAACAGCCCGACTGTCAAGCTGAGACTTACCCTTTCCAAAATAACGTGAGACATGGTGGCGTTGGCATCCACTATGATGGTGGCAGTCTTGTCATCACGGATCTCCTTGAGAAGGGGGGTGGGATCCTGGCTGTCATCAAGCATGCGAACGGAAAGGGTTTCCTTGGAGATGAGAAACTGGCGCAGTAACACCTCCAGGTTTAATAGGCCTGTTGAAAAGGGGCACACACAAAACACTTCAGTGTCCTGAATCATGTCACCTTTGCTCACAACAGGAAATACATCCTCCCTCTCTCTTTTCACAGCAATTATTATGCCACGTGATCGTCCCTTTTAAGAGACTAGAGTAGATTTTCTGTGGGTGTAAATATAATGCTATTACATTTGTCTAACAAATTTCAGCTAAATTATCTGCCAATATCTTCTAATTGAATTCAACAACAATAATAAAGCTTTTTTTCTGTACTGTATGCAGCTAATTTAATTAGCTAAATCATAATCACCCGAGTGTTTAATCTCAGTTCCTTTGGCAATTATGAGGCCCAGGAGAATACAGGACTTGCGAAATGCACAACACTGTTTCGCAGTACAAGGTGACATCGGTTTATTATGATCTGACTCTTTAAATACGAAAGGTTTTGGATGCTGACTTCACACATAAAAGTGGCCGATGCCATTGCTCACAGCTGTCATCTCAATTTCCTGCCGAGTTACTCAGCGTATATTTGATTAACCATAAGCATGCGGTTTCTGTCTTTCACTCATTGCACATCACATGTAATTTCACATTTAGTGCACTACATTAAACACGGTGCTATAGCATTGTGCGCTGACTGTGCTCATCAAGTTGGACAGGAACTTGTGAGAACAGCAAAACATTGAGTTTTTATACCAACTCTTCTAACTTTTCTTGGCTTAATGGACTTTGAATTAGGGGGGATTGGCTAAGAGGGCAAAATGTGAGGATGCATGGAAGGTAGATGAGAAGATGGAAGAGTATAGGGTTAAGGTAGCACAGTGCTTAAGGTGTTAAAGAGAGGGTTCCAGTATTGGCAAGAGAAAAGCACAAAGCCGCTTCCCACACAGAGACTGTGATAATGGCTTAGCCTCCATTCACTCTGAGCAGCCAGTCATTTCCTTAGCTATCACTTTCCACTAAGCTTTTACAATGCGCCAACTTCATTTATCTTTAAAGCACACACAAAACATGGACATATGCTACAGCTGAAAATGCACACATGCTTAAAAACTCAGCGGAGCACAGTGCAAACAGCAGAAAACTATTCACACAGGTAAATAACAGAAGTATGCACACATGCACTCGGTGGACTGGATTTGACTACGCTCCAATGTGTAAACTATTCCTAAAATCTGAGGTAAAGTCAGCTGTTTTGCTAAATTCCACTAGACTTGTGCTTAACTCCCACCAACCTTGCTGGAAAAAAACCCCCCTGCTTCCTAGCTAGTTCTTCAGCAAGTTCTGTCAAGTTATGAACAATCTTCCTTCCAGTAATATTAATAGAATGTTCGTTTTTTCATTATTTAGTCTTTAATAATGTTCTCAAACCATCAGCACAAAAACCTTATTCATAGAAACATTTTAGTTGGACACCAATCTAACAATTTTAAATGAATTTAGAAGAAAACATTAAAAAGTAACATTACCATAATGTTTGAAAATGGAATGTCCCCTTAAAGCCTGTTGAAAAAAAAAACCTGCATATGCTGGTTAGGTATAGACCAACGCCCCTTTTTGGGGGAAAACAAACGGATTCCCCGATACAGAACTCGCTCTAATTTCTTGATAGCAAAAATGGCAGAAACATACACACTCTCTTTGCGGGCCGAGGACTGTGAGAGGTATTTAATGAAGCTACTGGATACGGTGTTTACAGAGGTTTCCCTTTGAAATGGTCGAAAACTGGATTAATAACCCCACGCAGTGGCCAAATATGGACATCTAACGTTACCATTATCTCGTGAAATCACCAAGTAGCCTATTTTTGTCATTAACATGCTCACAGTATGATAAACTGATGAGGCCATGTCAAGAGGAGTCAGTGGTTTACTTGGATCATATTTCACTTGATTTAAGCTATTGACAGTTTTGTTGTAGTTAGAAATACGAAGCTGCTAGTAGCTACGTGATAAACGTTAGCTCTCATTAGGCATGCTACCTTGGCTGTTAACTGATTTTAAGTTTGAAATGTTCGCAGACTAGGACTGAACAATATAAATATTATACAATATCTGTTTGTAATTGTGTCTGACAGGCCTGTACACATCAGAAACAATGAAAAACAAAAGGTCCCTGGAGCGAGTTCTGTATCAGGAATCCGTTTGTTTTCCCCCAAAAAGGGGCGTTACCCTTCGATGACGCAAAAGTAGCGTTGGTCTATGTTTTGATGCTGGGGTGCCGCTTTATGCTGGTCCTTTGCTGGTTTAAGATGGTCCTTTGCTGGTTTAAACTGGTCATTTGCTGGTTTACGCTGGTCGTGTGCTGGCAAAAGACCAGCATAAACCAACAAACCAACAGCATAAACCAGCTAAGGACCATCATAAACCAGCATCCCAGTTTCAAAACATACCTAACCAGTCGTGATACATCGTGATACTCTCCATAATGGAGGAAAGCAACAGCATACTGGATGAGGAGGAGAATTGTTGAACAAAGTCATTATTTTTGTTCTTTTTACATAATTTTACTGATGTCCTAACTATGTTTCTGTACCTTGATCATGGTGGTACCCTTGCAATCTATTGGAGGGCCAATGAGCTCTCAGTATGCATCAAAAATATGTGAATTGGTGTTCTGAAGATGAATGAAGAAATAATGTTATAATAATTTAATGGAAACTTTAGCAAAATGTTATTTTTTGTTAGCTGGGTTAGCCAGTCTAGGCTAGACCAGCAAACCAGCTTTATATGGTTTTGGATATTTGGTTTTCTCAATTGGTTTTCTTCAACTAAACATCTGCTTTCTAGTAGGGACTCTGGCACGTGGGTATTACAATTGCAACAAATCAGCAGCAGCAACAGATCTTTTCTTCTGTGACATACGTTACATCTGAGTGTATGAACTAGCGAAAAAGAAAATAAGTGCAAGATGTGGACTTGGTTCTATACAGTAGCCATTAATTGGATTTTGAAATGTGGGCTTTGCACTCAAAAAATAAAACAGTTAATTGTGGAGTGTCGGGGTTTAAGCAGATTTAGTGATTGGAAACTGCTGGCATAGATCAACAGAGAGAAGTCTTTCATTTCACTGGAAGATTATGACATTTTGATTAAAAATTATGGGGACATACAGCTTAGAGGCATTAATCAGAATAATATCAATAATGTGCATTTTGAAAATAAAAGTTTTATTTTTTTTCATGCCAGCACCTTTTCATCCTTTCTTTGATATGGGGTGTCAATACACGCTAGCATTACAATAGTTAACAATTTGAAGAGTTTTTAAAGAGTCATGATTAATTATGTTGCTGTCTGGTCCTCTTATTGTTATTTTTCAACATTAGTAAGTTGAAGAGTTAGGTAAACCTTTTATATCAGTTCAGAGAGAGTTAAGAGTCAGATCTCATCCTGCCCGGGGCCAGACAACCGTTCTTGCACTCTTTTTCTTCTCATTAGACAGAAAAAGGGAAAGCTGAAGGGGTGTGAGCCACTGAAAAAAAAGCTTTTGTCTTCTTCCTTTAACAACGCATGTCAGAATCCCATTACGCTCCTTATCACATTAAATTAATGTCTTCCAGCACAAAGGAGAGAACTTCAGAAATAAACACAGCCAGACAAAAGAGAGTTTCCAATGTCCTGCTGCAAATCAAGTGGCCTTTTCTCGAAAGGCAATCCTTTCTCTACGACTTCCGTGACTCTGACTTTTCATTACAGGGGCTTTTTGCTTGATTTTACAGTTGTGTCCTTATTTCATCTACACATTTATCATATTCTTTTTTGAAGAGGCAGGAGAATTAGATCATCCCAATTCACCCACGTTTAGATCCTCATCTCTCTGTGGGACGCAGGCTGAATTCTTCACTTAATCAACTTTAATTACAGATCACTTCAAAGCACTGAGAAGAATGTCGGGCAAACACGTAGTACAATATTTCTGTTCCTAGCAGAGAGGCACAGCAAACCTGACAGGTGGGAAACCTCTTTGAAGTGGGTGTATTTGATTCACTGTGTTCAATCTGTGCAGCAAAGCTCAGTTCCTTTCAATTAAATCCGTGAGCTCCTTTAGTTCAAGAGGACAAACTTGAAAGAGATTGTAGCGCTCACCTGTCTGACCCTGTTCAGAATAATTTGGGTAATACCTTATGAACACAGGGTCTTGGCGATCTTCTGGGTCTCCTGACTGGATAGTACAGGTCAGCCAATTTTGTTCAATAATGAGACCTTACTCGCCTTACTACACGGTACGGACCTTGGAGCCAGATGAAGCCTATCACTCCTCCAAAGAAGATTTATACAGTAATAGGAATGAGAAAAAAATACATATTTTCAAAAGTTATCACTATTCATCTCAATGGCAAATGCTATCCTTCCAATAACATGGTTATACTATGTTAGTGCAGCAGAACCAAGGGTATTTGTAGTAAAACCATGGTTTTAAAGACATTTGTTTTTGAGCCAATCACCTAAGCAATACCCAAATGATAATGTGACAGCTGGAAGTTATGGCGCTAGAACAAACACAATCGCAATACCTTCACAAGTGACTATCCTGAGCCGTGACATGCAACTTTTACATTACAACTTTTAGTATAATTAGGCTGGTTTCAGGTTCACCGGACACTGTTTTATGATTTCATTTGTACACTGTTGCTTCTCCACTATCCTGTCAAATTAATGCCAAAGGCCCCAATATTAGCAATTTACTTCCATTTACGCATCTGATAGACTGACATTGCATTCAAGCTACTGTATACATTTCATCAGTTTAATTAAAAAACTTTTAAAGAAAATTTAAAGACAGAGGATTATATAATCAAACTATGCACCGAAAGCTAATTAAAACAGACATATCATGCTACACACTGTAAAAAATAAGTGTAATTTTAACTGTAAAATTTTGTAAAAACGCTACGGAAAAAAACTGATAATAGGTTAACAGTAAGTTCCCGTACTATATACAGGGAAAAACTGTAAAAGATCTAACAAAGCATTTAATGTAAATTTACAGTAAAATTCTGTTAATTATACAGCTTTTAGAAGTAAAAAAAGAACAAATCAATGTATAATTTACAGTCTAAAACTGTAAACTGATATTCCCAGAATTCCCTGCGTGACACTCCACGTTTGAAAGTATTTTGTTTAAATAATCATGTTTTTAAATAGTTCTTGTTATCAGTTATGTACATTTGAGCTTTATGTTACATCTTCTGTTGCTTAATGAAAGTTTTTTGCATTATTTAAGTATCACGTGTGTTACCATGATGGTGTTTTGTGTTTCCATAAATGTGCACCTTCTATATGTTAATATATACTTCTGCTTGTGGTGAAGCTACTTGTGATGAGCTTTGATACTTCATGTGGCTTTCTCTTATACAGTACCATCTAGGGGTGTCCATGGTTAACCGGTTAACCGATTAACCGTTAAAAATTGTGTAACCGAGTAAAACATTTTGCTCGGTTAAGTGACGTCAATGGCGTGCATTGAATTTAGTTGTAATACATTTTTGCACCACCAGAGACCGCCAGAGCGCTCCCAGACATTTGTAATGTCCACAAGAAGAAGTCATTTTTCTAATATGAAGCGGGCTAATACGAGTGACGGGGCAAAATGCAAGTATTGCAATACAGTGCTTAGATATACTTCAAGTACAACCTCGTTGTTGTAATCTCAACAGCCAACACCCGGGCATCATTAGGCCGGTCAGGACACACTGGATGCGTGGCGAAAGCATCTCAGCTGCGTGGCGTGTCTGTTTTTAATTCGGTTCCCATGTTAACAGGTTAGAGCTTGCCGACTGCCTGCGTGAGACGCGCGGCTCAGGCGCGGCTCGACGCGTGCATGCTAGAAATAGAACCGACGCCTTGTTGGAAGCGTTTCCAGGCAAAGTATAATAGGAAAATATGTTTATATGTCATTTTGTACAAAAATACATATTAATTCATGACATTTTGATATTTGAAAGTCTATAGGTTGACATAAATTCAGATATAAATGTAATTTAAATAAATAAATAAATAAATAATTATCGATTTTCAAATATTGTACGTGTCAAACATAGTCATAGTCATAGCCTTAGCGAGGCGGCCGCGGAGTCTGCTTGTTACCTTTTGCCTTATACATTTTAGGCTTATTCTCAAATTCAGATTGTGTTAATGGGCGGCATTATTAGGCAGTTTTAATAGGACAATTTGACCGGAGAGATACAATTTTGTCGGACATTCCTTTTTTTTTTCGGCCAATGTCCGGAAATTACTATGGTTATGGTTACTATGGCACACTATGGTTAACCGAGTATTAACCGCTAAGGGCCTCGGTTAACGGTTAATGAAAAACTTGAGAACGTGCAGCCCTAGTACCATCTTTATTATTATGGTGGTTGTCAGTATTTTCAAGGTACAAAACAGATTTAATTTTGTGTGTTGTTGAATTTACTGGTTTATATTCACATTTTCTTGTTTGTAAATTACAGCTTTATATTGTAAAATTATCAGTTTTTGACGGAAATGTGTTTACAGTTTTCTGTATTTTTACAAAATTATTCTGGCAACCACAGCTGCCAAAAAGTTTTTGTAAAAACAACAAGAAATTTTTTACAGTGCACATATCACAATTAAAATATGTATTTTATTTCAAATAAATAAACTCATATGTTCAATGGCCTTTTGCTGTATAGGTTAACCGAATGAATAACTGTCCTTGTATGGTGTCATCTCAGCAAGCCAGCTCTGTGAAGTATTCATGAGTGGGCCATGCTCTATTAAGCTGTCAGCGTGCTAAGTGATTAATGAGAGCTGCACATCCCGTGAGACTAAGCGTGAGAGAAAAAGAAACAGTAACGGAAGACGACAAGCAAACACAGAGGCGCAGGTGAACAGGGTTATTAAGCTGGCAGCACAGGGAGTCATCATCCGCTTCTTATAGAAATGTATTGAAGGGCATTTCCTCTCAAGCCTTTGGATCGCAATCGCACGCCCACTTTGCAACCTCGTAATGTTTGTCAGCCAAAGCAGAAGTGACTATTACCCACAATGGGCCCCAGACATGCCACTGCGTGGAGCAGATAGCCAATGGTGCGTACATATTTGTTCCAGGTCTACAAACACATCAACAACAGCGTCCTCTAACAGCTGTTTGGGAAAACATTTGTAATGGTGGTAAATGTCTTTTATTGACATAAAATGTTTTCATTTTACCAGCATTACTGACAGCTGCTGCTCTACCATATCAGTTATTTCTCACCTTTGCAAATGTTTTTTGGTAATTAGTTTACAGTATTTTGCATACTGATTTCATGAGATTGATTTACTGTATATGGGAACAGGGATCTTCTCGTGTTCTATACAAAGGCAAATTGTATTGGGAAAGTCATATTTCCACCAAGGATATCTATAACAATAACCATAAAGTTTTTTTTAATTCGTACTGAAGGGCTGTGCGTACTGCCATCAATAAATCATTATAAGTGTGTGGTTATGTTATATTATCTACATTGTTATAATATATTAGCTACAGTGTTCCTGTAGCTAAAGTGGTAGAGCATTATAATAATAAAATAATAAAACATTGACTACCAATCAAAATCCATTTGACCGAACAATAATACACAGTTGCTATCATTAACGTTATCTTTACAGGTGTCCTTGGTGTGAATGGGCTTTAAGTCATAAATCTTGAAAAGGCTATTGTTATAAATTGTTTTAAAGATTAAGAAACCTTGTGCTGTATATAACTTTCTCAATACAGTTTCCTTAGTACAATACACAAGTTCCCTGAGGGAAAAGGGGTTTATATCAAGCATATAAATGCAAATATAACTTCTACTCACAAAAAAGTGAAATTGTGACATCTTGCTCACATATATACATGCACTGATTGACAGAAATGAAATATTATTTAGAAAGAAATAACAGCACAAGTTAATATAGGTTATTTTTGAAGCTTGCTTAGTTTAGTATTGCTCTAAGGAAACTTTGATGAGAGTCAAAAGCACCTTGGTATAGTTTTGTAGAAGTTTTCTGTCACAATTCATTTTAAGTTTGGTCTGTCGCTGCTGTGAATCTCCTTTATTTTCCTACAGAATTCTTCAGGGAGCGCATGCACTCATTATTAACTGAAAAACATGATTATTTTGTTTTTCCTGTTTCCGACTCATCTCTGTGTTGAAAGTTGGCCTTTTACTCTAGAGGTACAAAGAGAAAAACATTTGAGTAACAGTGTTACTGAATGTGGCATGAACATGAAATGGTTAACTTTAGAGTGTACCACAAGACAAACTTTCCAAGTTACCTGAAATGCTGTCTGCTTTCAGCTTTCTATGGTACAATGAGCAAAACACTGAGTTCTTTAAAGTACCCAGAACTGAGATGAACCTCAGATATTGCTATAGTAGATATAATCACAATGGCATACCAATCCCCCACAGTCAGTCTCTCGAGAGTCTGTTCATCTGAGCACCAGCATCATTCAGAGCTTTTCAATTATAATTCAATTCCTAAACAGGATGCTGAATTTGAATTCAAATAGAATTAAAAGGTTACAAAAGATTTTTTATTATTTATCAAATAAATGTTTTTCTTTGGTATTTTCATCAAAACAAAATCTGGAGAAAAGTATTATGGTTTCCACAAAATATTTAGTAGCACAATTTT
Source organism: Carassius gibelio (assembly GCF_023724105.1). NCBI lineage: Eukaryota > Metazoa > Chordata > Actinopteri > Cypriniformes > Cyprinidae > Carassius > Carassius gibelio. The sequence goes on from NC_068410.1 coordinate 13,498,358, forward strand.
TTCCAACTGATTATAATAAGAAATGTTTTTGAGCACCAGATCAGCATATTAGAACGATTTCTGAAGGATCATGTATGAAGACTGGGTAATTTTTTTCAATATGAATCATTGTATTGGTTTGGTTCAGTCTTGACCCTGTTCTCAAGTCCGTACTGGTAGTTTTTGCCATCTCTCTACACCCCTTTCTGACGTCTTAGTGGGAATTATAGCTGTTCCACTTGAAGGCCTTAAGCTGATTATGGAGAAAGGTAGCCACTGTCTGAAGGGGCAATGTGACTTTGTTTGGTTTCTCTGGGTAATTTGTGGCATCCTTGCACCGAGATGTGAAGTCAGAATACTAAACTTTAATCCTCCGCCAAGCTGAACTCAATGTGTGTCTAATAAGGAGACTTTGCATAGCGTCATCCGTCAGCTGCCTTTTCTTTGACTACAGCGATCCGCCATTCATTTCCATGGACATCTCTGTTTCAGCAGCGTGCACTTACATTAACGGCAGTTTGATGGTGAATAAATGGGACAGCACAAATGCTGAATGCCTAAAGGGCACAGATGGACAAGAGACGGAACGAAAACAACACATCTGAAATAATCCAACAACGCAGTACAGTCAAACAGCATGAAATAAAATCAACGACATCATCAAAACCGTGTGGATATGTGAGATTAAATAAGCAGTTTTTTTATTACTAAATAATCGGCAGAAGGTAATGGAGCATGTGAACGTGCACAAAAGCATACAGAGTGCAGAAAGTACATGTGCCACTATGAAACACTGTCATCTTTGTAGAGAACACATACGTCAGAAAGCAAATGGAACAATCTATATGAGAGAACATCTGCTGCTTAACAGATGCAGGCAATTCTATATGTGCCAATTAAGAAAGAGTCCAGCAGAACATGTTATTATTACATGTTTTTTATTTATTTATTGCCTCTAATGCTGGGGTCACCAACCATGGTGGGCGGGAAAGAGTAATAGAAAATGTATTTATTAAGTTGTTTATTTCAAAATCTTTGAAGTCCCTCACATCTTTTATATATAAAGAGCTGTATTAAAGGCTGAGTGATAAACAATACCAATAACATTTTTGTTTGATAACAGTGATACGGTTTGGACATTTTTACTCGATATGGATCATTTTATCAGTCGATTCAATAGCAGAAACAAAACAGTGCATGTCGCTAACAAGTTTCTCTGTGTAAATGAATGGCTTGGGTTTTAAGCACCTGAAGATATGATGGTAGTCCAAATTTATTTCATCCACAGAGCTGCTCTGAGCCATTTCTTTTGAGAAAAGCTACCATCAAATATGCACTGAAACTCAAATGTCTTCATGACAACAGGTCAAAATAAAAGTTTAGTTTGACATGAAGAAATGTACAGAAATATATTACTATTATTATTTTTAAGGAATATACAACTAAGACTTATTTACAATCATGTTTTAATTTATACACCTCTGTTGTGCTGCATTTTATTTGACAAGTAATAATGTAGTTCAATGTTTTATATATATGTGTGTGTCTGTCTGTGTGTGTGTGTGTGTGTGTGTGTGTGTGTGTGGGTGTGTGTGTGCGTGTGTGTGTGTGTGTGTGTGTGTATAAATATTACTGTGGATGATGATTTGTAATGTGTAAGGAGTCAGTAGCCTAAACTTGCATAATTTTATGTATTTTATATGCTGTTAATGTGTGATGTGTTTATTAAGTATTAATGTGGATGTGTCACCAGTGTCAAAGACAAATTTATGCTCTGTGACAAGCAGAAAGGATAATAAAGTTTAATGATAACAACAACAATAACAATCATGCAATGCTTTGTTGTAAATTGACTGTAACTTTTTCATTTGATAGAACTGTAAAAGATTGATTATATTGTTTCAAATTTCATCAGATAACATTTAATGATAAATTTATTGAAAAAATTGTATTAAACTTCAAAGGATTCAAGATAGAAATGTAATGGAAAATGTAGGGAACAGAATTTAGGAACTTAATGAACTTAATTGCCATGTAGTAAACCCCAGAGAGTTGCTATGCCTTTTAATTTATGCCTCAAAAAAAAAAAAATATATATATATATACATGTTTGTTTTTGTGAAAAGTGGGGACATCCCATAGGTGTAATGGTTTTTATACTGTAGAAACTGTATATTCTATTGGCCATCACCAACCCTACCCTTAAACCTAACCCTCACAGGAAACTTTGTGCATTTTTACTTTCTCAAAAAAAAAAACTAATTCTGTATGATTTATAAGCGTTTTGAAAAATGGGGACATGGGTTATGTCCTCATAAGTCACCCTCTCCTTGTAATACCTGTGTCATACCCATGTCATTATACAGAGTTGTGTCCTGATATGTCACAAAAACAAGAGCACACACACACACACACAATACCAACAGAACCCCTGTGATACTCACAATCGGCCTGAGCACATATGAGACACGACGTGCTGCTGTTGAAGAACGTTAGCAGTCCAGCGACAGCCATGCTGATGTCTGTATTAGTGGGCCTGAGGTCCAGCGTGGTAAAGCGAGGAAACTGCACCTTCAGTATGTCCTCTGGAGCCACCTTCACGTACGGCACCTGCACAGGGACACAGAACAGGACAGGGAAATTGAGCCCTGCAGGACCCTTCTTGTTAGGCTGTTACCACAGGTAAACTGAATGAAAGAACACTGCAGGAGGGCGTTTTGTTTACTGCACTGATGCGTGTCTCAAGAGTTGCTGTGCAACAGAATCACTGCATTCTCATCAGACTAATTAGATCCATTTTTACGCCTAAAACTAATAAACAATCATTTGAATAATTTCAAAAGGTCCTCTCTGAAGGCATGTAAATTAACAATAAAAACTCATCAGCATTAGATGAAATAAAAACAGATTTTTTTTTAAAACCTCAGCGATGACTGAGGCAGATTTTCTTTTTGTGTAAAGGCCAAGTTAGATGTTTATTCAGACAGAGGTCATGTGCAGTGACATTTTCGAACAGTCTTTGAACAGAGATAGCACACAACGCAAAACGTCTTGTTATCAATAGAGACCTCAGCGTTGACTGCTCTCTAATTTGATGTGTGCTGATGTGCGGGTGTGTTGGGTTTGGGAAAAGTGGGTGCTGGCTTATTGGGGCTTGAAGGGGATCTTAGAGGACGCAGGCTGGCTGCGTAAAGGACCTCTTCATCACAGCAGATTGCCTGTCTGCAATGGGGTGTGTGACCATGCATTGTACTTGCACGGCCCTGTATCCCCAATTGGTTTTCCATCGCTTTCCATCAGGGTGTAATGGAGTCCCCGCCAGTGTGGATGGATGGTGCGCATGGGCTCTCTGGCACTCGGGGGACAACTGGGATTCTTGGAGATGGAGAGTTCGAAGAAAGGCCGGTAATGGGCTGGCTGCCTCCTACCTTCCTAGAATCGTTCTTTCTATTTCTCAGAGAAGATGCTTCTCTCTATTCCCCACGCCGGCTTGCAGACAACATCCCATCTGTCCAAAGCCCCTGTGCTAACTTGTAAATAGCAGCTACAGTTGGACTTCCTCCTGTGTGCATAAGCTCTTGTTATTCAGAGGTAATTCAACAGAGTGACACATACAGCTCAGCGAGGGAAGACAAACATCACTTATATGAACAGAAAAAAGCGCCTTTAGATTTTCTTAGATTTTCCAGCATGAGATTTGAACTAATTAATGGTTCAAACGGAGCTTCAAGTGGAGCTCCTTGGTAACAATGCTGGGCAGTGAAATGAACTTCACAGAGGTTTAATGAGCTGCCATTTTATACAGAACACGTGTGGACTGACTCCAGCAGACATTAAGATGTTATGTCAAGGGTCTTAATAGTCAGAGTGGGAGGTAAGAAAAAAAAAGTGGAGGTTAGGTTGGTTTACTCTGATGAACCTGTCATGATTATTGGACATGTTTAGAAAAGCATTGTTTATAAGTATTTAATATTAGCTTGAGTGATGGAATATCAACTTCAGAGACAAAAAAATAATAACATTTTGAAATCCTGAAGACTGTACTGGCCACTTGTTTTTAATGGATAGTTCACCAAAGAAAGAAAATTCTGTCAGTCATTACTCGCCCCCATAAGACATTAGTTCAAGAACTTTTTGTGCATAAAGAAAACAAAAATAATCAAGATGCATAATGCCAATATTTTTGTTTTCTTTGCACACAAAAGTATTCTCGTAGCTTCATAAAATTCAGAATTAACCACTGATGTACATGGACTATTACCACTGTACCTTTCTGGGCCTTGAATGTGTCAGATGCATTGCATGCAGGGTCAGAAAGCTCTTGGATTTCATAAAAAATATTTTACTTTGTTTTTTTAAGATTAAAAAAAGGTCTTATGGGTTTGGAATGATGAGAGTGAGTAATTAATGAAAGCCAATGACACTAGACGTCAACAAATTAAAAAAGAGACTGTAAAAGTTATCTGAAGAGATATGAACGCTTTTCATTAAGAACAGATTTAATGTATGCTTTTATGCAAATACAAACACTTATCAATGCATGTACATTGATAGTACATTAAATATGATAAAAGAAAACTCAAACATGCTTGCTTAATGAGCAAGAACAAACCTTATGACCATTTCAATGTTTTAGTGTAAAACAGTTCACTGAAGGAACAGAAAATTTCAGGTTTCACTAAATATATGTTCATTTCTCTTTTGAAAACAAACTAAAGTCTTATGTGTTTGAATCAACAAAGGGTAAGCAATGCAGGACAATTTTCAATTTTTGGGTGAATAATGCCTTTTAAATTTCAGTGTGCTCATAACCCCGAGCTATCTTATGATGTGGAATATATAGTGCACATTTCATATGTGGAATATAGACCACTTTTATTGTGTCATGTTTTAAACATATTTAAAAAGCAATAGTTCCGGTTCATGAAAAAAAAATGGGGGGAAAAATCCCCCATTTTCCATTGAAAACAAAGTCATACAGGCAGGGGCATCCTGCTCTCATTATTCCGAGGGGGCATGAGTTGTGTGTGTGTGTGTGTGTTTGTGTGAAAGAGAGCAAAGAACATTTACATCATCAAAGAACATTTTCACTGACAGTCTAGTTCAAGTTCTCTTAAAAACTCCCATTAAAATCACTGAAGCTGTTTACACTATGAAATTAATATCTTACAGATTTGTACACACATTTGCACTTAATTGTTTCTGATGAGAGAATTTACCAGAAAGAGGTTTTCAGTCAGTAAGCGAGCAAAGAAAACACCGCCATTTTAGCGATGACTCATCTAAACAGCTCTGATTGGTCATTGTATTCATAAGCTCAACAGCATCATGTGTGATTGGTTATAATGTACAGTGCTGTAAAAACGTGTGTGTCTCTGGGTCAGATTTGGGTCGAATGCAGATTTGAATTTAGCAGCTGATATGACGCACTGAAAGTTCTGTGAGATTGCATTAAATATAGAAAATATTAATCGGCTATTTTTTTGTCTTTTGGAAGCTATATTCAAAATGAACTTGGCTCAAAAATCACGTGCCCCGTCACTTTGACTGGGCATGATGCCTCTGCATACAGGTTTCGAACAACATGAGGGTAAATAATAACAGTATTTTCATTTTTGTGAGATCCATCTCTTAAAAAGACTCGCATTCGGACAGATGTCAGAATCTAATGTCTCATTGCTTGCTCAAACATACATAGTAAATATCCATGGTGTATGAACAGGAAATGAAGCCTAACACTGAAAGTGGTTTGAAGGCCATTTTTCTTGTGGTTACAGCACACTGCATATGCATCAGCATCATTCTCAGGGCGTAAATAGAAACTCTTTGGCCTGGTGGAGCCAATCTGGGCTGCAACATTGGAATTGTGAGCCAGAGGGAGAGTTGTGTATGAGGCTAATATCTGTCTGTCCATGCGCTGTCTGCTCCTGCGGGTTGACAGAGTGGCTGTCAGGCCTACAGATGCACTGCTGACAGGCTTTTAATGAGGGGCCTGGTGCAGGCCAAAAGCAGCTCACTGAAGTCAGGCAAACAGCCACGCAACACTGCAGTATAAGTACATGTGCTGAACATTTAATTTAAACCAGCGGGAACATGCTGACCTGGTACAAATGAATATTGAGGCACTTAACAGATGCTGCATTTTGGACATTTCTAATGTAGAACAGTACAATTGGATGGTTTTGCAATAAATTATCTTGTGAATTATATTATAACTGTTTCAACAATTCAGTTGATTGAATTGTAATGCTGGCAAACACTCTTTGAGCAAATTGAGCTCTTTGTTAGTCTTTATCTAAATGTGCATTGCCAAAATGTTTTTTTTTTAAAGTACACAATCATTTTTGCAAAGTCATCTTAATAGGGTTTTAAACTGCAATAAGGAAAGGACATTTCTGTAAAACTGCCAGACTAAAATACGCAACTCTGAATAACAAAAGCTGTTGCGACATCATGAGCATTGCTTGAAATGTCCCTTGGCTCATTTAAATAATCAATTTAAACCTCATAGGGAAATACATGGCATTCACAAAGCGCCATTTGTAATGTCTTTTGGCAGACGTATGGTTTTCTCACTTAACCATGAAATTGTGCAGATTGCTGTGATGCTGTGCTGAAAAAAAAAAAAAACTCTGCAGTGTAAAACTCCCACCTTGACCTTTTTTACCATTTTGTATTAAAGTAAGACCTGGTTTTACTGCATATGGTTGTCCAGCTTTCTACCTGTGGCTCTGAACAAAAACACATCCATAAGGGTGGACGGTCTCAGGAGGGAACCTTGGGGGATTGCATGCCATATGGCAAGGTAAAGCATAATGAGATCTTACATCTGTTCTCTTACGTGCCAGAGGAAAAAAAATCATGTTTAATAAAAGATCACAGAACTTTTACTAGGGCCACAGTGTCAAATGATACAGCTGGACATAGTGTTGTACTGTAGAGTCAGCCGTATTTGTTCGTTGTCACTCTCAAGAATGGCAGCGAGTGACAAAGCCATGCTAGGTTGCCTCACAGGTTGGTGGGGGCGGATGCAAGCAGAAAGCAGTGCCATTACTCAAAGACATGGAGATCAGCCATATGTGGATGGCAGAGTGGCTGGAAGGGTATTGTGAATGATCGTGACATTGCACACCTCTCTAATGTGGTGCAGTGGACCATGGGAAGTCAGCTGCTTGGGGAAAAACACACACATTCAAGCACTAAGTGGAGTAATCATGTTTTGGAGGCTATGTGAGCGCTGAGAGTCCCTGGTGGTGGGAGCAAAGAGAAGAAAAGGCCACCAAGGCCTTGAGAGAAAGCTGAGCATTGACTACAATCTCAATGATCAGCCTGCTCAAAAAAGGAAAAGAAAAACACTTTCTACGATGACTGTTTTGCAAGCATCACTGCTTGTTCTGAAGAACATGGAAATCCTGTAAAAGACTCTAACGTTTTAAAGCTGTGGGCTGTGTTGCTGGTGGAAAGGTGAAACCATGGTGAATAGAGGTAAATTGGACAAGTCATCTTTGGTGAATTTCAAATGCCACCTAACAGACGGAATCTGCAGGTGTGTCCCTCCCTCGGTCTCTGCTCATGCATTCAGTCATTGTGGACAAATGTACAGCCCTCCATGTAAAACAACAAATCAATCCACAGATGCTCATGGGTAGTTATGGAAGCAAGTTCCCTCCTAAAAATAAAACTAATTGTAAGAAAGCTGATAATATGAAATAGCTGTAACTGTAAGTAATAAACTGTGAGTTATAAAACCACAGTAACGAGAAAGTCACAATAATGAGAAATAAAATAGAAATTTGAGTTCTAAAGTCACAATTATAAGAAAAAGTTGCAACTGCACTAAACAAAGTGCCAACTGAGCCTTAACAAAGACCCACCCCTTTTAGTCACTGTTACTATGGGCAACAAGCTTTCAAATGTTTTCTAACTTTTCAAACAATAAATACCGTTTTGTGGCTCTTTGATGTGTTGTGACAAATTACTGTATTGCCTTTGTTCAAGCAGCACATGAACCGATCGTCTATTCATATTTTCTTAAAGCATGAAAAAAAAATGAATGAGCATCAGAAGGTATTTTATTTTAACTGCAGAAAGATATCAATAAACAAAATTTTTCAATTGTAAGTCCACCAAAGTCAATCTACCAGTCTGATTTGTTTGTCGGACAAAATGGAAGATCTGGCTTTATGACTAGTCAGATCCCCAGTCAATCAAGCTCTTTGTAAAGGGTCAATTAAAGCATAAAATAACAATTACAAGAAAAATAAATTTGCAGGTGAGAGAGGGGACAATCAGAATTGCAATGCAAAAGTTTCAATGCTGAAATACGTATTGTGAGTTTTTAGTCTGAGGCAGAAACAGGCTTCCAGAAATTAAAGCACATTGTTAAAACTTAAATATTTAGCAGGGATATGTGCTGTAATAACACACAACAAAATGCATGACTCGTTAAGAGTGTGTTCATGCCTGCCCAGGGATTTGTTTGCGAAGTTGATGAAGCCCATGAATAATTCCAATCTGCACTGCCGACGGGCTCAGCTGGGGCGTAAAAGCCTGATCCATTCACACCTCCACAAAAAGACAGCACTGCACCATGGATGACCACAGAACAAAGAGACAATAGAAAACTGGTCCAGTGTCTTTTGCACATCCATCATATTAGAAACAAAAGGATGAATTGAATTTGAAAGGGCTCTCACAAGCCAGGAGGGGTCTTGAGTGGCAGAGCACCACTACACACATCCATTTAGTAAGAAATAAAGAGAACTCATTCTCGCTGGTGTAAATTCAGTTGTAAATTCAGTGTCCCTCGGCGTGACAGATCAATTGCACAGCAAAAGAGAGGTGAGCAGAGGTGCCGCCGACAGCTGTGCTACTCTAATTATCATCAGGCAGATGAGGACGCAGCACCTGTGTTTTGTTTGCACGACTAAAGCAGAGCGATACGAGCATACCATGACACAATCATCCACTTTCACGACAAAGCCCTCTCTTCTGGAAATGTAACGTCCTCCCCCTTCTTGACGGTACCGGAGGGACTTTTTAGCCCTTTGCCACCGACATGTTGCTGAAGTCAATCTGGAACCTTCTTGTGTGTTTCCACAGCTGGTTATGAGTTGGGGTGTCATAATGTCCACACCGAGTAAAGAAGAGCAACTCAAAAAAAGACAAAACTAGAGATAATCAACAATGTTAAATAGTTACATTTCTCAATGCAATTTGTGTATGTTGTTATTTTCCCCAGTTTAAATGACGATTATATATATAATGTCTAAATGTAATTGCACTGCATAAAAATACCAAACCAAGTGGTGATTAAATGATGCTAGACTTTTTCTAACTAAAACTTTCAGTTATTTTTAACATACTGTGAGCAATATACAGTATTTTATGGCATTCATTAACCCTTGTTAATGATAGTTAATAAAAATACAGTCGTGCAATTTTTGTTCATGTTCTTGTTCACCGATATCACTTTGAAAAAAAAAGTAAAAAAATATTATAGAGATTTTTTGCCACAAAATGAAATTTGTCATAATTCATTCACTACGCTCTACGCTTGTTCCAAGTTTATTTCTTCTGTTGAACACACACACACACACACACACACAAATATATTTTGAAAAATGTTGGTAAACAAACAGATGCTGGAAGCCATTGTTTTTTAAAGTTTTTTTTTTTTGTCCATACTGTGGAAATTAAAACCTACCATCAACTGTTTGGTTACCAATAGTGGCAAAAATATATTCTTTTGTGTGTGTGTGTGTGTGTGTGTGTGTGTGTATAGAGAGTAGGCATTTCAAGATTTATGAAATACAGTAATATGTGGAATGTATGTAAATATATGTGAAAAGTATAAATATAACATAAATTACCATCTTTTCCCAAACATACTCGTGTATTCATATAAAAATATATAATTGCATATTTAAATGGCATAACTTCATAACTTCCAAAAACCTAAATTTTAATTGAAATTGTAAATTGGCATACATTTACATTTTTTATACAAAAATAAACATTATTTGGTTATACTGAAAGTCTACTTAACTGTTAAGTGACCCATGGGCTTGATAATTACGTTGTAACGATCACATCTTATGCGATTTATACACACAAACATCTGCGTAGGAACCACACTTGACATCAATTAAACTAAATAAATTGCCAGAGGCTTAAATCTTGTTCACAACATTCATTTTTGTACATAATTCAAGTACACAGGTTGTGCACAATGACTGGCAAATCAATTTCCCTCTCTACTTCTGTGAAATGATTATATCGATGCACTCTATTTTTGCACAGATTTTATTTGCTTTCACTATTTTTACTTAACCACTGCATCAAAATCAGCATAAAATAACTGAATCAAATTACTTTGGATATTAAAACATTCATAGAGCCCATAAGACTCAGATTCAAGCGCAGCCACAAGAATAAGAGCCATTTTGAAGGAAAGTGGAGTATTTGACAGCAAATCTGGAGTGCTCTGTCAAAGATATCGCCTGTTCACCCGTCAGTGCTCATCTGTCCATAGAGCAAAACATTAGCTCTTAACGCTGAGGGATCAGCCACGCTGTAGTTATACATCATTTAAGCCAATGAGGTCTGAAGTGTTAAGAGCCTCGCCACCTTATACGGTCCAGTAAAGTTTTCATAGCTTAATCACCACGACCGACCTCTCACCCCGTTCTGTTGGAATCATCTGCCAGGAACCAAAGCCAACCAAAAGTGAGGACAGATTTGGTTGTTTTTCCATTTACATGCATTTACGTCCTCGACAGATGCTTACTGACTCAAGCAACTTGCAATATACTACACAAATCATGTTAATGGCAAGTTACTGGCACAAATCACATCACTGGCGCTTCTCCAAAAACACTGCATGAGAAGTATGGGAAGATACAGTATGAGCATGTAGATAGAGAGAAGCAGAGAGAGGGAATGGACGGATGGACGGACGGACAAAAAAACAGCTCTTGCAGAGTGACTGCTGTAAATGAAGACTCCTGCTGGGCTGAAGCTTTGATAGCTAGCAAAATTACAGCATTCGGGATCAAACACAGCATGCTAGGTCCACTTTCATACGCTGGCAAGCCTGGAACAAAGTCTGGCCCAAAATAGCACGCCAAAAAAAGACACCTAGCTACAAATATACAGGGCTTCCAGGTTGATTCTGCTGGCTTTAACTCACACCGGCGCTCTTGTGTCTCCCTGTTGTGGGCCGCTGCTTATACTTCATTATTCATGCTTGATCAAGTGGAGTAATCCTAATTTAATATGTAATCAGTGATAACCTGAGAGACTGAGATGACCGCTCACCATAATTTGATTAAACAATGGTGGCCAAAGTCTGAAAGCACAAGTGAATATGCTTCTATTTTGCTAATCATTCTAATTTTAATATAACTTTTGGTCAAACTTTAGCCAAAAAATATTTAACTTTGTCTTTTGGCTTAATTAACTCCTAACTGGCTGTTTGTTAATAGTTAGTAAAATAGTTGTTAAGTTTAGGTATGGGGTAGGATTAAGATATCCTAAATACGGTCATGCAGAATAAGGCATTGATTGGTAAGTGCTTTATAAGTACTAATAGACAGCCAGTATGCTAGTAATATGCATGCTAACAAGCAAATAGTTAATAGTGAGAACTGGTCCCTAAACTGAAGTGTTTTCAAAATGTGTTAGAAATTCTATTAGCAACTTAACAATCTGATTGAACAGTTAAATTAACACAACGTAAAGTAACATGATGTTTGTTGTTTTAAAATTGGGCAAATAAATGAACATTTTGTTATGCAAGTAATGTAACATGACAGCATGGCATTTGTTCTGAACTGATAAGATTACAAAAATATTAGGTAGCAAAATTTAATTGAATTTGCAAAAAATACAAAACATTCTTTTAAATAATATAATAGTTCTTATAAATTGGAAAAAATACACAAACATTCTGTAAAATAATAATGTTTGATTTAAATGAGTAAAAAACAAATTATTCTTTTAAGTAACATAATATTTCTTATAAATTGGCAAAAATAAAAAAAATTGTTACAACACGTTAGTGTTATTTTAGTATTGCTGAGATACTATTATAGATTTTATTAATATTTTGAATCAGCATTTATTTTTATATTTTCCATTTGCAGTTTACTTTTAATGTTAGAAATGTTAGAAATGATACATTTTGCCTTTGCAGCTGAAATAAATTTAAAGCAATGTTTTACCTTTTTTTGTTTTGTTTTAGTTTTAGTTTTAGTTAACTATAATAACCTAGTAATATTTCATTTTGGAAAAAAAATTAATCATTCTTTTAAGGAATGTAACATTTACTTTGAAAAAACAAAAACATTCTTTTATGCATCATCACATACACAACATTCTGGATTTTAATTGGTCTAAATACAATATCTTTGTTTATTTTGAAGTTTAAACATGGCATCACAATTCCAGCCCCACTGTATTTCAAATTCAAGAGATGCAAAAGCAAATGCATGAAACATCTATTTATGAAAATGAACAAAACTGCTACAAAAATAATGAATAAAAATCAGCATTACCGCCGTGACACAGAGTACCCTTAAGGGGCAAAACTATGATTGGAATATCAACACATGAATACAAATTTTCTGTATGAATGTATTCAGAAGAGGTCTCAGGCTCCACAGGAGGTTCTGTCTGTTGTGCTCTTGGATTTCAGGCCTGGCCTTTGTCCCTCATCTAGTTCCATATCTTTGTCCTCTTCTGAACCTGTGTGTCATTCAGGTTCAAAGGCCTCAGTGTAAAGCACGGCCGTGCCGCTCTGTAGTGGCTCCTGAAGCTCTCAAAGGCTTTTGCCTCTCTCATCTGTCACCCTCTGTACTACAAACACACCATTCATATTTATGAGAAATTAGAGGAAAATCTTTTTTCCGCTCACCTTTTTTTTGTCCTACAAGTATATGTTTTTCTCAAGTGACTGACTTGAATAACAATGTAATTCACTAGCTATACATATATTCTACTCTCAACAACAAATCTTTTTTGCCAAAAAGGTTCTTGTACTTGACTTACAAGATGCAAAATCACTTTTACAAGAGCTGTCACTTTTTGTAGTATAATATTGCAGTATAAAATAAGTAGTGTGAGAAAGGAAAGTGACGGTATGCTGTGAACGTACATTTATCAGTAATAATGAGAGAAGTCAAAAGCCACACTCCAGACCCTTGCGACAAATTTGTCTTTTCTCTCTCAGCCAGATGGGGAACTCCATCATTGCATTACATGAGTGCAGGAGCATCTTGAGCACCCGTGATAAAACAAACAAACACACAAACAAAAAACGATTAGACGTTCATCTTGTACGCACTTCTATCTTCAGACTGAACTGTCAGTCTCAGAACAGCTGTGTACAGAAATATGATGATATAGACCTCCCACATATTACAAACATGCTTGCAATCTAACCAGCACGAACACACCCACACACACAAGCATGAATACACACACTGAGGGAAATTAATATGTTCTGCATTTGTATGCATACAGAAGGAAATTAAATTTTTACACATAGAAATATATATATATATATATATATATATTTCTATGTGTACAAATTAAATTTCCTTCTGTATGCATACAAATGCAGAACATATTAATTTCCCTCAGTGAAATTAATATATCAATATATAGTCAATATATATATATATATATATATATATAAATAAACAAATACATATATAACAATTATTTTAAAAGTCTACATGCATTAAAGTACTGATAATTCAACCTTAATCCTCCCTCTGATTTTGGGGGATATGTAGATTAATCTGGGGTTTTCTTGTAGAACTGTGTAAAACAGTTGCAGCAGGTTAAATATTTATTCCATACTTTATCGTACTGTATTAGTCACAGAGTTTCACTCAAATATGAAATTATCCCATATTATAGAGGCTTCTTGCTAAACTACAAACTCCTTCCTGTTTTGTACTCTCTCTGTCTCACACACACACACTCACACACAGACACACACGCTACTATAAACACAATGACCCCTCCCTCCCTTTAGACCATTAGAGATAGACAAACCATTTTTTTAAATACAATAACAGGAGCACAATGACCTTTACTCATAGACAGAGGACAGAGAACATCTGACCCCCTCATTTCATCATCCCAAAGCAGCTAACAACATCCCCAGCGCTAACCAAACCCTGACCTACTGCAAAGACAAATAACAGCGCCTGAAAAACAAATAAAATGTCAGCATTATAAATATTCATCGAGGTGTATTATATAGCTGATGTAAACGTTTAAACTTTCATTACACAAGGCCTCATCTATGACCTAAGCAGTCATTTATAAGATGTGACTATGAATATTTATGCACGTTGCTCACTTTGGAAGGCAAGTTGCCACTGATTATGAATTATGAAGACATTAAGGAGTGATGCTTAGTCAGTTGAGTACACACAGTAAACTTGTTTCAAGCTGCATTATTCATTACCTGTGTGACAGTAATATATTCTTCTGACTGCTGCTTTGGAAGAAAATCCACATATAATTTTGCACTGACTTGTGACGACATTATGTCAGCTAGAAATCCATTAAAAGACATTAAAGCATTAACATAGCACAACTGGAATTAAGATAGGATGAGCTGGCAGTTGGTTTCAAGCGACTGAATGAAAATATTTCACTTCATCCAGGTCTCTTTTTGTTCTCTGTGCTTGAAAGTTAACTTTACTGTCTGACGGAGCGAGAAACTGCTCCAAACAATTCAGTCTGCATCACGGCGACAATTAATCAATATAAATTCTCTGTTAAACCGCGTTATTTAATTCTTCCCTTAGTAATTTACTTAGTCTGTTTGCTTATGTCTTCATGTTTGCCAGCGGCAGAACAAATGCTTATAGGAAAGTTGACTTCAGAACAGTGGGATTGCTGAGCGTGATGTGTCAATAATCATTTATGTATTTATTAATTACAGCTGTACACTGTAGTCATGGCTTAACGCCTGCCATTTGGTTGTTGTGTTCATCAGTTGTGGTTAGGGATCATTTTTAGAGCATGTCACTGACCACACGGGTCATTACGGTAATGATATGAATGATTACTTGGTAATATGATCTGGGCTTTGGTATGTTGCGCTCATGACAAAAGAGAGCCAATGCCAGCACTCACCTCTTTCTCTCCGCAGATATTACTGATGATGGAGTTGGATGCTGGGCTGGCAGAGGGACCCAGGACCGCCACAACCCCCTTGGACATGATCTGGCACACTGTCAATAGTTAAAGGAAAGACCAACTGTCATTTATTACAGACAGAGAGCAGAAGGAAAGCAAGATGTAACCCTGCCAAGAGTGCTGCCACCCCATTTTTATTCAAGTATACCGTATCTGCCATGTAAGTCTGTTATACCCAAACAAAGCAAAAAGTACAGACAATTTTAACATACTCATTCATCTCAATGCCAGTTGCTTGGCTGGCACAGGTGATTTGAAATCTCAATGAAAACAACATGTGTCTAATTACTTTTGGAGCTGCAAGAAATTGATGATGACACCAATTTAAAGGCAATAATAATAATAGATTCACTGAAACACAATCAGCACCGAAAGAGAAATAATTTTGCTATATCATTTTGCATGTCAAGACGTTTTTTTTTCTTTTCTTTCTTTAATCTTTATAGACTTTGAACAGTTAAATACACACCTGTATGTCATAATGCACCTCTTGTTAACATAGTAATTTAGGTCTTAAGACGACGCAAACAGCTAAGAAAGAAAACATGTGTAACAGTATATTGGAGCTGGGCAGCTCTTAAAGTGACAGCAGACTAATATTCCTGCTGTCTGTCATTCATGTTAATCAAACATCAAAAGAAAATCTCTCACTGCTATTGACTAAATCACTTCTGTAACTTTAATAAGAAGAAATATATATTTACACAGAAAATAATAGGCAGTGTTTTTTTTTTTCGTGTGTGTGTGATATTGACACTGGTGACAAGAAATATGAAATGACATACAGTACATAAGGAAATCATCTAATAAAATGCTATATTTCAAATATTTACATGTTTGCTTGCAAACAGATGTATTCCATTAGAACAAACGCCTACTTTGGAACAACCTTCAATAGAGAAATATGATTTTTGGGTCCAGATGGTGTAGTTACTGAATCTACCAATAGAGGCTAATGGTCCATGCTAATCAGCCAAAACCTGAACCTTTGGTGTCCACTCAATCTGTTCTAAAATTACTAGCAAAACCCAAATAATTACATTTTATTCAAGAACGAGTTTTAAAGAGCCCACTATTATCACAATCTAGCACAATCTTTCAGAGGCTTAGCGCTGTTATTAATCTGCTCTTTTTCAGACTCTCACATAAAATTACATTTTATTATTAACTGACCTTTGAGTGAAGAGTGTCGTGAAATTATATTTGTGATTAGGAGCAGGAGGAGTAAGAGGTAGATTTGTTTCTCACTCTCTGGCACACGAGCAGGGCATTGGTCTGAACTCTAACAGAGTGTCATTTCACATGGGTTTATAATCCCTGTCTGTTTTAATTATGATGGTGTGGGCATTTTATGAGCCAGATACTGGTGATCTGAGCACTTAAGCAGGGCATGCTGGGAACAAAGGAAAGGGAAACAATGTGATTATAAAGCACCAGTTGATGCACAGTTTTTTTTTTCATAATCTCATAGTAACCAATGCAAATGCGTACACCTGTGGAAGCCTCTTTTACTTCTCTCCCCATAATACATTGCAAGCATATCACCGCACTGCCCTGAATGGTGATGAGCTGCATTTTTAGGATCACTTCACACTGCTACAGTGAATACACAATCATTGATTTCACAGGTCAACTGCTCTCAGTTGGAAATCAAGTGTAGCCTACAGGAGGTGGACACCCTTATGGATTCATGTCAACCTTGCTGTGCACTGTTATTTCTCTTAATACGGCTTTCAGCTTGTTAATGCAATTAATCACAATTAATCTCATGATTTCTTGGCATTAACACTATTTCAGACAGGACCACTTTGGCAAGTTACTTGAGTTTATTGAACTCAGTTTATCTTTGGCGGTATGGTTCCTTATGGGGGTTCTTGCTCCCAAATTAATTGAACATACAAGAGCTACAAGAGGAAACACTAACCCCCCCCCGGAACCATCAGCTTGGAAATACATAACAATTAAGACACATAATAATGTCTTTAAAGTTAAAGTGGTAATCGTGTAGATGTGGCAGTGGGACCTCTATCCTGTAGTTTGGTTTAGAGGATGAATGTCTCTCAGTAGTGAGGTCCATGCCAACTGGGACATGAAAGCCTTAGTGATCTGAAACAAAGAGATGACAACCAGAAGGCGCGCGGTAATATGCTCATGCTTATAATGGGGAGGGAGGGTTGCAAGCCATTTGAGCATACTTACCGAGCAGTAGTGCCACGTATATATGTCCCATGTCTAATGGGAGAATGGTAGTGATCAGAGCTATTTGACAGCTGACCGCATCAGCTGGTCGCAGACTATGCCTCCGTGGCCTGACTGAACTAACTCTGCGCTCAATTAGAAGTATATGATTATTAAAGGGTTACTCCACCCCAAAAGGAAAATTTTAGCAATAATTACTTGCCCCCATGTCATTCCAAACCCGTAAAAGCTTTGTTTGTCTTCGGAACATAATTTTAGATATTTTGGATGAAAACCGGCATTGATGTGTGTAGGCTACAGCCTGCAGCCTTGCAGTCAGTCAGGAAAAATCCTGGAGTCCTGCTGACTGATTTGGCCACTTCTCCATTACTTCGATTTATTTAACATTTATTCACAGAGGATACAAATTGTTGAATAAAGTCATTATTTTTGTTTTCTTCGTGTACAAAAAGTTTTCTCGTCGCTTCACAACCTTACGGTTAAACCACTAGATGCATTTACATCCTTAGTAATCCGATCGTAATAGGGCTAGAAACACAGTCAGAATAAAATGTCACATGTAAACACCTCAATCAGATTGAATTGGCCAGATCCGACTAAAATTTTGATCGGATTGTAAGGGGTGGTTTATTCCTTTTGTAATACGAGTGAGAGGACATGATAAACACTTGATCGGATTGAAAACCGAAACTGGAAAGTACTGTGCAGTGATGTAGAAATAGCATAATGAATTATGATGCACGGAAAGAGGTGTTCTTCCAGGCGAATTAAGTGTCATTAATAAGTGTCCTGTCATTATAAAACTCCCCTTTCACTCAGCATCTGTGAAGTGGAAAAGGACCACCACCAGTCCTTGTTTAAGACTCTCATCAACAGATGACTAGTTTTGGGTGTGGGAAGGAGCACTTTTACTACTTTTTTTTTTTTTTGTAACATTAAGCAGTACAACAGTACATGTGCTAGTCATCGCGCAATAAGGACCCAAAGTAGATAAATAACACGTGGGCTTTTTAAAACAGTATGACACAGCAGCAGGAAACTCCGTATATTCATGTAGTGTGCAGATATCAAAAGAGTAAATCCGATCAGAAGCTTGTGACATATAAACATGCATATAAACCTGATCACTTTATTTAGTGTTCATTTAAACACTACGTTCGAATTCGTCAATCAGACTGAATTAATTCTGATGGAAGCAAAAAGTGTCCAATGTAACCTGGACCTTGACAGTGCCATTTACTTGGAAGTATTAACTACCACATATAAGCCTCCCGGTTTTCATCCAAAATATCCTAAATTGTGACTTTTACGGGTTTGAAATGACATGGTATTAAGTGATTAATGACAATGTTTTATGGTGGAGTATCCCTTTAAAAAAAAGCTTCCAAAAGGGATTTTTGCAGTGATGCCACAAAAGAAAAATTTTGGGTTGCCAAACAATCTTTCAGTGAACAGTTCTTAAAAGAAATGGCTCTTAGTGTGAAGAACATTTTAATAGTCATTTAAAATCTTTTCCAATATAAAGAATCTTTTGTGCACTGGACAGGTTGTTAGAGGTTCTTTGTGGAGGCACAGATGGCAATAAAGTATCTTCATTTTGAAAAGTGTACTGTATTTTTTTGTGCATCCAGTTTTAATGCATTCAGTTTTTCCCTAACTGTTTAAAAGGAAAGAAAATTGAGTCAAATGCAAAAATGTCTGCCACTATCACTCAACTTCAGTGACAATCAAATTCCACAAGCTCCAACTAACTCCTGTTAAAACTCCCACTTGGACGTGATTTATACTTATGGTGGTTTCCAAAACTTATTGGAAATTACATGATCAGCATAATTTTGAGTGAAAAGTTGAACTGAAAATTAAGTAGAGCAGCATAAACTCCACCAGTTTGTTAAAACCCTTTAGTTTCCCAGCATGATTTGATAATGAACATCTTGGCTTCAGTTACAACAAAAACACCTGAACATCAGTAAAAAAAAAAAAACAACATTAATTTGATTAGCGACTACAAATTGTGCAGTATCTTAATTTTTTCATTTTATGTCATAACATTTCTTAGCTTTTTTCCCCCATTAATGTACATATATATATATATATATATATATATATATATATATATATATATATATATATATATATATATATATATATATACATTAATGGGGAAAAAAAGCTAAGAAATGTTATGACATAAAATGAAAAAATTAAGATACTAAATATATAATTTTTATTAGGTGCTTATCAAAATAAGTCAGACTGACTTTATCTTTGAACTAAAACTTATTCAATACTATATAGGTTTTTGCAGTGGCTTATACTTCACTGGTAATTAAAGCTGCAGTCAGTAACTTTTGACGCTCTAGCGGTTAATAAACAGAACTGCTTGCGTCTTGCAGAAGAACTTTGTAGCCGGAGCTACTTCTCTCTGTTTATGTCTATGGAGAATCACAAAGGTACTGGGTTACTCCGCCGCGGTACCCCTGAAGCAATCTAAAATAGTACTTGCATGCACAGATCATAAGGCATGTAGTTATTAACCCTAGCATGTACTACGATTCATAAGGGTTAGGTGATTCACAGTTATGACTGATTGGAGTCGAATCTTTTGACATGACCCTCCTGCACGGAAGATCCACAGAAAGACAATGTCGACCATGGATTGTGGCTGGCATAAGGACGTCTTTGTTCACTTCAGATCACAAACATTAGTATGCAGCAGACCACACGCAAACACACACACAATGTGGGCTGAGGGAAGATGCAGGCTTCAGCGATTTCAGACGCGAGTATGCTAGGGCAGGTAGCGGCGGTGTGACATTTCTCCATTCCTGGGAGTGTCACTGATCCATTTCTAATTCAATTCCTGCATACTGCAAGCTATTACAATACTGGATTAGACCAAACAGGGTTGTGCGGCTAACCATATAGATAGCAAAAGAAAACTGTTTATATCTATCAGGAGGGGCATTTTAATGGGGCTGCCTCATAAGCCCAGAGAAACCAGGAGAGGCTTTTTATCCTTAACCGCCATGTGTCTCAACAGCTCTGATTGTTTAAATTACAGCTCGTCGTCTCCTGATTTTAGTGCCGCCTACTTTCATTGACAGTAGTCATGTTTAATATCCCTCTGTGAGTGAGCAACTCTATTTTGTTCTCCCCAATGCTATTCGATTCAGGATTCGCAAGGGAAGCATTATTAAATCTACGGCATCAGAGTAAAGAAGGCACACAAAGATTGACTGGCAGCTGTTAAAGTAAACACACTATTCGTTTGAAACCCACTGACTGTCGGTTTAAATTTTAAAGGCAGAGTGCATTTCAAAGTCTGAGCCCACACTGAGAATCTCAGATTCAAAACCAATAAACTTAAAGATTTATGATACTGCAAAATGTAAAACAAAATATTATGACCCAAAATTATTGCTAACTTTTTCTCTTTAAATTATGCTTATAGTTAAAATAAATGATTTTGCAAAATGTAATTGTTGTGAAATATAAAACTAAATACATTATTTTGTAAAATTTAAAACAAAAATGTACAACAAAATTAAAGAATGTTTCAGATTCTGCACATTTTTTTTTTCACAGTCAATTTGTGAAATAAACAAGTTAATGAATAAATCTCTAAAATTCAGATTGATATAGATCCAGTTGAAAACTGAATCTAATTGGAGTTTGTTAATAAAATGTAATGTAATTTGTACATGGCGTATTAGCAGGCCTTCAAGAATGGCTTTACAGTAACCAAGGAAACAAATAATTGTTCCAATAAATTCCTGCATACCTTCTGACTACAAAGACATCAGAATATGACAGCGCACTTGAAAACCTGTTAATTTAATTGCTTTCACATAATGGTCCCTTTCTTTATCACAGGATCTGCTACCAGCCAAGAACATATGGAGAGATGAAACTGACAGACACTCTAATTAAGCATGTATATAAGCCTATTTATACTTGTGTGACTGCACTTCATTACAAAAGTTGGAAAATATTCAAACAAGAACATGTATTTCCTTTGGAAGATGTAAAAGATATCAGGGACATGCTCATACTTAAATAACAAAGTTCTGTGGTTTAAATAAGTATTCAGTGCATGTATTGCAGAAGGAATGCCCTCATGAGGACACAATTATCTCATAAATTGCCTTTAAATGTGAATCATTATCATACCTTCAACTGCTGAATAAAACCCCACAGTTAAGGGACCATTATTCAGCTTAAGGACAGCTGTGAAATTTTGAATTAAAGAGCTTCGCAAAAAGGTTCTATCTAAAGTATAACAAATGTATGGAATAGGAAGAGGCATCAATTTAGAATCTAGCATACATACAGAATATTATGCACCTTAATCTAAATGGTTAGGGACAGTTCACCCAAAAAGGAAAATTCTCTCATCATTTACTAACCATCATTCTGTTTCAAACCTGTGTGACTTTCTTTCATTAAGATATTCTGAATTAGGGTTGGGTGATGTCTACAAAATTGGCATTGGACAATGACATCGGAGTGGAGGGTGGTGGGGTGGGGGAGGTGTCTACTGGTGTTTATTACGTTTCAAATTTGGATATTTATCTGACAAAAACGCATGGATTCGCTAAAGGGGGCCTTTATTCACGCCCCGGAGCTGTGTGAGAGATGTTTTATTACAGATGCATGCACTTTATTTAACGTCTTCTGAACTGTTGACAACAAACACCTGCTTACCCCCACTGAAAGGCTTGGAAGAGCAAGGACAATATTTAATATAACTCAGATTGAATTATTCTGAAAGAAGAAAGTCACATACACCCAGGATGCTTCGAGGGTGGGTAGAAGATGGAGGAATTTTCATTCTAGGGTGAACTAACCCTTTATTAACTTATTGAGAGAAAACTGGTAGTTCTATGTGACTGTGAGATTGGTAATCGAAACAGGCTCCTCAAATCGAACTGTCGACTATTCGGGGTCACCCCTAATATACCCCATATATATGTATGTATAATGTATAGAAATTATACTGTATTTAAAATGATATACATCTCATAAATGACATAACTCATTTGAATACTCACTAGTTTCCCCTGTCTCGTATTCACTGTCTCGGAGCAGCTCAAAGATGTCCACCTCCAGCTTCCCTGTGGTGGAGCGGTTGCTGGAACGGTTGATGCTGTCTTTCGCCAGAGTGATGGCCAGTCGCTCCCCGCGGCTACACTCCATCGGGTCATCAAGAATGGCAGCTGGGACACAGTTCAAGAAGACAGAAAGAGAGACCCAGAAAGTGAGACAAGATATTTCGAAAACACAGCTGTGACAAGAGATTAAGAAGTCCTCAAGATTCTGCAGAAATCATTCAAAACAGTGAAGAATGTAGACACAAGTGCTTCTGGGCCAACTTTGTTAGCATATTAAAGCGCATTCATTCACAGTAGACAAGATTAATGCTGTTCTTTGACAGTTTTCTTGGTAGACTGACACAAGTGCTCCATGTAGTGTTTTGCTGTGAATGACTCTATCACAATGTTGTGTAGTAAATATCCAATATCCTAGCACTATGTTTATAGTCACTGGCTGCTTAGTGCTATTAGTGTACATACTGTATGCTCACTTTTGTGAACCCATATCATATTTAATCTGCTTTGAATATGTTTAGTCCATGGTGAGTTGACACAAGGCTTAGCAACAATATATGTCACAGCCAGTATCTGACGCTCAAGGATATTAAAATCTATGTAAAGCAAATAACATTTACATTTACATGAGAAAAGTCTAACGATGTCTGACATCGATTCAACAGCAAAATTCCCACTTTTTGCACAAAACTGCAGATGGAAAGCTTTATGCAAGCCCCTGCCATCACATCAAAACAACCAAAGGTGAACGTCTTTCACTTTTGATGAATGTCAACCTATTTTCAAACTATCATTGTGATATTTCTGTTACCTGTCATGTTGGCATATTGAAATGGTTTATTTTCCACTGTTCTTTAAGCCAACACATAATTAGCTCTCCAGTGACCCTGAATTTGTGGTATGACTCACATGCGTTGCCCTGAAAGTGCTTTATTTACACTGCAGCACTGAAACTGTGCACGATTATAAAGATTTTTTAATGCCAGTTGTCAAACCCTGACAAGAACAGCGTGCTAGAAGAGTTCATGCTTGTGTTCATACATATTGCATTGGAAGTAAGCAAACCCCTTCTAATCTTGGACTGTACAATCATCATACAAAATAAATAAATAAAAATTACATAATGCATAAATGGAGCTGCAGTGATTCAGAACGTTTTAATGATTTAATTCAAACAAGACCGAATCAGCCATGAGAGTCCTCCTATTAAAAAAAGGGCAATATAAATAACAATCCACTTGAGACTGCCATAAATATCGAGATGTTTGTTTAGAGATGGTAAATGGAGATGCGCGGTGTGTTGTAAATGAGATTAAATGTATTCGCTTGAGGCGGAGCAGTGAAGGCAGTTAAGCCACACTTTTATTTTGTGCAATTTTAATGTGCTTTTGGGTAAAAAGCAATTAAATTACTATATACAGGAGTCCAATTTGAGCTAATGTGAAAAAAACATAGATTCTTGCTTCTCAAACAGATTCAAGGATATTTAACAAAAAATGTATTATCAATTAATGTGCTGTCACATTTGGGGCAAAGCCACATTCATTACAGAAGTTTTTTCCATCAGTAATACCTGTCGTAGCGTATGTTCGCAGGAAATGCATTCCTAAAATAAACATTTATTCACTTTAAAACAGTCATCTTCAACCAAAAAAGAAAAAGATTACAGGAAAAGATGGTAATTCTGTCTCCAATGCAAGCTAAATCATCTTCTCACAAACCTTCCTCTCTGTCACAGCCGATAGCAGAAGGCTGTTCCCACAGCATACTGTAAGTGGAGAAAGCTCATACTGGGCAATTCTCCCAGTGTTCACCCCCAAATCTCGCAACAAAGAGCGCCAAATGGAAACACTGGCCCCGCGCTGAGCCCTGAGGTTCTGTTCTTGTCCCCAATCCGCGGTCGCAAATGTAGATGTCAAAGCAAGAAACTGGAATTGCCAGTGCTAAATGGAATCCTAGCGCAGGGTAAAAATATCAGAAGGGGAGATCTGTTGCGGGGCAATGACATTTTAAAGGCATTGCGGTATGAGACTCTGAGCAGTGTGGAGGTCCAGTGCAGACGAGGTTCTATTCAATCTTCCAGTATTGGCTTGGCCACTGACCCTTTTAGAGGAATCGATGGTGAGCAGCAGCGTGTGCCGGAGCATGAAACGCATTGTGTAATGTGCATGGATACCAGGGCTGACAGTTACAGTATGAGCAGCACCGTCCTTGTCTTAGTGCATATTGATACTATCCAGAAAAGCATGTGCATGTGTGTGCTTTAAATCAATTTTAAGTCTAAATGTATTTATGAGCGTTTTGGACTTTGAGTAAAGAAAGTCAGGAAATTAAATTAAAGATTAAGGAATTGGATATGTTTCAGGGCAGACCTGTTTTTTCCATACGAGCACCATAACTTCTAAAAAATGAAAACTTTTGGGCATTTTGGCCTTTGAAACAAAATAAAAAGGGGCAATCTGATACAGTATGTTGCAGGCCCAATTCAAAATGGTGGAAGCTTTCGGGCTTTCTGGCTGATAAATGAAGCTAGACAAGTAATGGTGATGTTAAAGACTGGATATTTTGATATAATGCAGACAAAGGAAACTTTTAGGGTTCACACTTTATTTTAAGGTCCAATTCTCGCTATTATCAAACCATTAACTCTGACTTCTGCCTCAGTAAAATCCCAATTTGCTGATTATTAACAGTTAGTAAGGTAGTTGTAAAGTTTAGGTATTGGGTAAGATTAGGGATGTAGAATATGATCAAGCAGAACATATGCTTTATATGTACCAATAAACAGCCAATATGTTAATAACAGGCACAACTACTTAATAGTGAGAATTGGTCCCTGTACAAAAGCATCCTGGCTTCTAAAAGATTAAAACTTTGGGTGGTTTGACCGAACGTTAATAGAAAAATTAAGCAAGATATGAAATGGCAATGTTATAAATTGGACAATTGGATATGACACAGACATAATTCAAACCTGCCTCCCCACGAAAGCACATCAGGGCTTTATTTGACAGCTAAGTGAAGCGAGACAGAAAATAACAAGAGGGAAGGTTGAAAAATTTAATGATGCCAGCCAGATTCGAACCTTTGCCCTCATAATAGCACCACAGCTGTTAAATAACATAGCCTTCATTCCTGCACAGCTGAGTAGCTCAACTTTAGACAAATGGGAAAGCTAATGTGTACATAATTCACTCTCTCCAGATATTAAACACCTCCTTAGCATTACCCACTGCCTTATATATTTATATTGTGCATTTGTTTACGTGCACTCTGTTTCTGAAGTTAGATTCTATTGCACTATATTTCTTCGAACTACTTATTAACCTGTGCAGCTCAAAACCACTATGTATCCTGCAGGCTAAAGAAACAATGAAACAAACCATTTGATCTTACAATACATGGGGGTTTATAGTATGTCCCACAGGCCCATTCAACGCTACATTGTCACCATAATAAAGCCACTAAACTCAGAAAATCACCTGGTGCTGCTGCTCCCACTGGGCTGTTGGCTAACAGTAGTCAAAACAGACCAGCCATTGCAGTAGTGTGAGGAGAAAGGAACTCATCACTCAAGTGGTGTGTCCAATGTACTAACGCCTATTAAATAAGCACCATCACACACTTAATCAACCAGAGTGACTGAATGCAGCTAAAATGGACAATTGCAACACCTTTAAGCGCACTAACTGCCATTTAATATGCTTTTGCATTTGAACCGTTAGATCCAAATGAGGCTTGAAGAGCGTCAAAGCAGCAGAATCTTGATTGTGACATTTATACAGCCATTATGCTAGACTGATTATCAAAGAACAAACTGCCAACAGTAATGACATTAAAGCACACTCATTAACTTTCCTTCAAACAGCTGAAAGCGCTTTACCAAAACAAAAGAACTTGATGTTGTACATGATGTAGCTACAAAAGGTATTTATTTATTTTACAGTGTAGTAGTTATTTAAATATTGTCTTTCTCGTATAAAGGCAGAACAGAGCACATCATGATCTCAAGGGAGGCCACAATAACTATCGTTTGATCATTTATGTATGCTCCTTTATGATGCATGTTGTAAGCAACAATTTTGAGGCAAATAAAAATAACCCTCTGAGGATATTTCAGTATCAAGCCCAGTTTAACTGACTTATCTTCTGTGGGAGTATCTCTTGTTCGCTTTTAAAGAACAAATTGACTATTTTACATTGCTTAACCTGCAACTAGGTTGGTGCAAAATACATATTTTCAAAATTGTATAGCAGGTTTTAAAAGTATAGTTCATCTTCTATTGCTGGGCTTGGGGTCTATGCAAGTCAATGGAGACCAGCAACTGAAGGTGAAGTATCCCTTAAACAACAGTCAATTTGTTCTGTTTCAATCAGTCATGTTTCTTCGAAAGCGTTTACATATTGTGTTCTTGCATTAAAAAAATCGCTATGCTAGAGAGATAAACAATCAATGATAATGTTAAAACTACTAAAATATCCAGTAAATATATATGAGCAATATGAGACTATAGCCAGATTGCTGCTTTTTCTCAAAAATATATGTAATAATATCTAATTATTATATTAATATTTAACTTACATTGGAAAAGTTTCCGTGACCTCTCTAAAAATCTCATGATTTATTCCAGAACATGATGCATGATGGGATACACTAAGCCTTGAATAGCACTCCGGAGTGGAATTTGAGAAAGTGTGGGTTTAGTGTGTGTTAGGGACAATGTGCTTTGGCATTTTGAAGACATGGTACAGTCTTGTGTCAGGGTATATGCAGGAATCTTGAAGTTAATTTTAATACCTTTTCAAGACTTTTTCCAAGACCTTCTCATTATTTTTTAATACCTCACCGCCACTTCAAGCTGTAACCATTTACATCAGTGATACTTTTAACTTAACAGTTTTAGTTTGTGATAAAGACTATAGACCACTCTTATACAAAAAAATCTAATAGGCTGGGATAGTAAATCAAAGCAAAGTTTATTAAAAAAAAAATTCGGTGCGTTGTAGTACACACTGGGAACGCCAGAGCGTACTTTGTGGTTTTGAACTTCCGCCCGCCTGCCCGCTCTGGTGCTCTGGCAATTTTTTATAAAAATGACTAAATTCACACTTTTACGATGTTTTTGGGACTCAAACTGTTGGACAGCTAATTCAGAAAAAATATTTTCAAAATTTAAGACTTTATAAAGCTGTTATAAGACTTTTAAATACTTTTTAAGGGTCTTAATTTTCCCATAATTGATTTATCACCTTTTAATACTTTTCAAGACCCCGCGGATACCCTGTGTGTACTTTCTTCCTGTCGCAAGCACACGCCCAAGTGGCCAAGACTATTATTATTTTTGAACGAGTCATTTGAATGAATGATTCAAACATTTAAATCACTTATTTAGCTACTGAACGAATCAGTGGTTTTGAACAAATTGGGTATTCAATAAGCTTAATTTAAAAGACTCTCACCACTTGTTTTGTTTCTGAATGAATCAGTGGTGTTGACCTAAACATTTGACTGAATGATGATTCGGTTATTCACTTACAGCATGAAGACAGTTGCTTGCAGCCACCTACTGTTGAAATTATGTTACCACACTATATACAGTATATATATTCAGCAGAACAGGTTACTGTAAATAAAATAGATTTCAACAGCTTAAATCTGATTTGCCCAGCTTTTTAATGCATTGGTACACTGACACTAAGATATGTTTGTCCTTTAGGAGAGGAGTTTTACGGTACGAGATTAAGATGCATTGTCATGGGGCTTAGCTTATCTATACATTGGCCGTCTGGGCACACAGCCTCCTGAAAGCCCAACAACACTGCAATAGGCTGCTTACATTGGGTATCTACGTATCAGATTTGAACTACTTAGATCTGCTCTCCACTTCATCCCATCGAGACGAAAGAGGAAATAACTACAGCAAAAGCAAAGACCTGGGAGATAAAACACTTGAGAGGCCAACGTCACAGTTTTACAGAGGGATCTGCACCAGCAAATGATGAATAGTGAGTCTTAAAATGCTTTCGAAGGTTGTTTGACTTTATTATTGACTGGCCTTTTACCCTTGTCACTGATGAGAATAGACTAGATATTAGTATTCCACCTCTCTGTTCATCTATATGAAGGAACAGCAGGATGTTTTAAATCTGATTTAAATTCCGTTTGCTATCAAGCTGTAACCAAAGTTATTTCAAGGTTATCAATAATGTTTAATGGTCTGCATTCTTCTCCATCTGGAATGACCTGATTGTTTGTATAAAAATGGGCTGGTGAAGGTCCCATTCACATGTGATTCTGTATGGCTCTTCTCTGCACTGAAGCTTTTTAAACCGATATATCATCTATCTTTGAATGGGAATGATCTGTCTCGTAAATCAACTTTTAATTACAGATTCTAATTAAATTTTTATTTTCACCACAGCAAGTCTCATCTAATTCCAGAAATGACACTAATTAGCGGAGCCCCTGGACAAGCCGCTGAAGACTGAATCCATCGCTAAAGGGCGTAAGGTCTCAGTAAATCAAAATACTGATTGCTTTATGGACATCATAGTCACTTGTCTTACATTATGTGTCTGTAGGGGGGAAAGTATATTATTCACACCTTTTAAGAGGTCTTTGTCTTGTTGGATTGGCAAGGGAATTAGAGAAATGTGTAATAAATGAGTAAAGCCTAGTTGGGCATTAAAATGAATTGTTTTAAAAGCCTCTGCACATAAAGCCTTAGAAAGAAATAACACTACATGATCCAGATTGACAAACAGCCAAAGAACTACTCACACTACTGAAAACAGCACAACCTCACAAAAGAGCAGGGAATGAATCTGAAATTAAAACGGTTCCGAAATTCCCATTACATCTCCTTCAGTCTAGTTTTTTTTTCCAAGAACTGTAATTATTTACATTATATTCAATTAAACACATTTACATTTTTTATTCATATTAAATGTCATGTATAATAAGATAATCATTGAAGAAATCAGAAATTGCACTCTCTATATTTCTCATTCATATATATATATATATATATATATATATATATAGACACACACACACACACACACAGACAGAGACAGAGAGAGAGAGAGAGAGAGAGAGAGAGAGAGAGAGTTAAAAGTTGGTCAAAATTTATTTCATGATGAATCTAAATATATACAGAAAGGTATTAGTAAACTTGTAAAATACATAATGGTAAAAACATTTCAAGACATTATCAGTATGTTTAAATCTTATATAACAAAACAGATAACAAAAAGAAGTTAAAATCTGTTTTAATAAAATCAACCCATAAAAGTGCCTGTAGCTTAACAAAACACCTACAGTATAGTTAAATATCTAGGTCTTGAATTCTCTTTTTTTGAATTATTATTTCAACCAAATGTGCAAAAGTGCACAATCTATTTTATTGTGCACTTAAGCTAAATGTGGAAAAACTGTGCAGTTTGCATTATTTAACATGCTGGGTGACAGACACACATTTACAGGTACAAGAATTTATACTGAAATGCTGGCTGAAATATTTTAGCTGTGAGAGAATCTGCTATTCACGGTTTTAAGGTTTATGTGGGTAGCCTTTTACTGTAAAGCGTGGCATACACTAGAGCTCTTTTTTACAGGAATGATAAATGAGCAGGGAAAGGGTAAGAAAGTTTCTCTCTCATTGATCATGGCTGGTGATCTTTGTGTCTGAGTGTGTTTGTGCTTTCATTGCTATCTGTGTTTAGCTGTAATAGTATTGTGTGTGTGTGTGTGTTCACTAAGGGAGGCCATTAGAGATGGAAATAATGATGGTATTAATGGCACCAATTGCTCATCCTGCCTGCCACTGGAGTGCAGCCCTTGGGATGCGTGTGCCAAGATAATTGTTTACATCTTCAGTTGCCTGTTTTTATCCCTTTTCGCACACTTTATACTCAGCACACACACTTATACAGGATAGAGAAGGAGGAGAAACACACAACGCCCAGGATCTGTCTTCCCACCTGACTTCCTGCTGCAGGAAACAATGAATACTCTATTGAAAAAGTTGCATACTTCGACATTTCCAATTAAATGGCATGTAGATATTTTCTTTAAAGCCAATTAATAGTCCAAGTGATATGTGCAAAATTTGAGGTAAATTCTTCACTTTGTCATAAAAGCATGAATTTTGGTACACTGTATAGCTTGTGGCCCTGAACATTTTCAGAAATGGAGACATCCACAAAAGTTTGCGCAAAAGTGGAAACGGTTGTTAATTTTGCGCAATGCTAGACAGTATTTATCATGAGTTTTTTAAATCGCAGTGATCAAATACATTTTAATTATAATTAAATTATGAAATAGAAATACTGTCAGGAATTTTAGCGTGGTTTATCATCAATCCAGTAACTCTCAAACTAGTTAGGTGACGCTTTCGTAAATCTATAACGACCCCTAGTTGGTATCGTGATCCCTGGGATTTTAAATTTTGCATTCTTTTAATTCAGCTAAGATTCATGCTCCAATGTACACAGCTTCTAGTGGTAACATTTTTCACATGATACGAACGCACTATTGTGATCACTATGACATTATGATAGGGTATAAAGGTCGGTATTATGTTTACTATACTTCTGCTGTCAATGGACCTGTACTTCTGCTATATCCATATACATACATATACTAATATAATCACTTCTCTAGCCTCTTTCGTTCCTGCTCATTAAGTCATTGTTTCTGAGTGCTTGTCCTCATTCCCTCTGCTGTTCTCCTGAATAACACGATTCAGAATAATTAAAGGTTGTTGCCTTTCTCTGTCATGACATTCCCTCCTGCGATGAAGTGTACAAAACATGTCAGAAGATAGCAGCATGCCCAGACTAACGATGAAGATTTTCGCTCTTTCTCATTTTCTGTTCTATGCGCTTATCTTGCCTACAGTAAACAGAAGACTAAGCATACAATTCCTTGTTACACTGAACGGAGAGTGCACTCCATAGAGGGCATTATCAAAGCTAAGCACCAAATCGTCCCTCCTTGTCTTTTTTTTCCACATAGAGAGTGTGATGGAGAATTGCAGTGGACTAAATTCAATTGGTTGCACATCCAGTAAAGAGCAGGTTGCAGTAATAGCCTCTCTGGAGTCTACATCTGACCAAGGGATTTGTTATTTTGCCTGCCACCGAAGTGGCACTGTAACATCACCAAAAACAAGCACACACATCATTACCATAAAGACATTCACTAGCGTTTAGTGCAGAATCACACCTACCCACACACTTTCACGGCTC
Source organism: Carassius gibelio (assembly GCF_023724105.1). Classification (NCBI taxonomy): domain Eukaryota; kingdom Metazoa; phylum Chordata; class Actinopteri; order Cypriniformes; family Cyprinidae; genus Carassius; species Carassius gibelio. The sequence goes on from NC_068410.1 coordinate 13,530,121, forward strand.
CAGAGACTCCAGAGGATGCTTCCGGACCAGCATAAAACAACAGACAAAATCGCTTGCCAACAGAGCAAACAATACCTGACTGTACGCTGTGTGAGGAAGGTGTTTATAGTGGAAATGCGGTGCTCACATTTCATTTCACACAGAGACAGAAGAAGGCCGGAGCTACAGTGAAGCGAGGCAACGTGATGTAGAGACGACGGGAGAACGGCATGAGGACTCAAAAGCAATGTTGGTCTATTAAGTTAAAAGCGCAATGTGCCATTGAGCTCAGACAGAGTCTTTAAAATATTGACTGATGAGTCTGTTGTCACACATCAAAGGGAGCGCGGAGCAAGGAGACGCGGGAGATTGCTCAAAAACAGACTTTTAATAACAAAAACCAAAGGGAATCCAAAATGACATAGAGAAATGACAATTGAGACTGAACGCAAGGCTCAGAAAAACACGGGAATAAATTCAGGAACTAAATGGGGAACACCAGGAACTATAAACAAGGGAATTAACAAGACACAGCTGAATAAAATGGAACTTAGTTGGAACAGGAACAGGACAGACCAAAATAGGGCATAATCATACATGGGGGAAAACTAGGACATGGAGCACATGGGGAAGGACAACACACCAGGCTCAGGGGCTGGAGCCAACACTGGACTAGGCTCAGTTGCTGGAGCCGAAACTGGACCAAGCTCAGGGGCTGGAGCCGACACTGGACCAAGCTCAGGGGCTGGAGCCGAAACTGGAGCGGACTCAGGTGCTGGAGCCGACACTGGAGCGGACTCAGGGGCTGGAGCCGACACTGGAGCGGACTCAGGGGCTGGAGCCGACACTGGAGCGGACTCGACACTGGAGCGGTCTCAGGGGCTGGAGCCGACACTGGAGCGGACTCAGGGGCTGGACCCTACAGTCTCTTTCCCCGCATCCTTCTTTTATGAGCCGAGGTGAAGGAGACTGCTGCTGTCAGCTGAAGGCTTGGGAGAGAATTGGCCGGTGGGTTTGACAATGGAGCGGCCGGCAAACATGAGATTGCAGCAGCCGGTGGCCTTGGCTTGCAAGCGGCTAGCGAGCATGAAGACAGACCGGCCGGCTGCTCCATCGTTATGCTGGCTGGCTGCTCTGAAGTCAAGTCCACCAAGGGGGTATGAGGCATTGGCAAGGTATGTGGGGTTCCTGGCATGAGCTGGAGCGACATGATGTGTTCCAGAAGGGGTTGGGCGACCACTTTAAGTTATCCCTTACTTCTTACACTTCGTAATAAGATCCATTCAAATAAAGGATAAGATCAACCAGATCGATCAGGGGGAAATAACACGTCATGAGATCACAGTGAATTGTCATCATCCAGCCCCCAGCAGGAAACACACACCAAAAGCAGCATTGCGCCAGCTCACCTGGTTGGAAAGCTCAAAAAATGTCCTCCACATATCTCTCCTACGTCCAACCAGCCTGCCGCAAACAACACAGCCTGTCCTCAGCCTCTGTCATTTTGTGCGGTTCAATCTTCTATAATATATATATAATAATTATATATTTGTTATTTATTTATAGACAGACATTTTTTATTTGTCACCCACCATCTGCTGAATCTTTGCTCTACAAGTTGATCTACAGAAACAACATTTGAAACAAACACTGCTGTCATCTGTTAAAGACTGAGAATTATTTATGCTTTATGCACAGTGGTATTGTTTGCCTCTTTCACGTAGTCCAAGTGTTCACATTGATTATGTGGGTTGGGTTTGAGGTTTGGGAGTTGTTCCTCGCATTGATTTGTTCACATGGTCCAGTGATTAAAAGAGGAAGTATAACCATTCATCCCTACGGTAAGCCACAGACCCATCAGGTGGGGCTTAATGAGACTCTCACTGTCAAGGTCCCAGTTATCACCTAAAAGGCAGCAGAGCACATCTAAACTGACCTTGTGCAGTTCTAGTGCTCCGTATTAGAATTCACACTCATAGTGGGTTATTGCACAAGTAAAAAAATAAAATAAAATCTGCTGTGATGTGAACATGTATAGACATACAAACAAACATCCAGATGATTGTGGTTCCAAAATTATTTACAGCACAGTGCCTCTTCACACTGGGGAGCGTGTTTATAGAATCAATGCCTTGCACCAACATTCTAAATCAGATCTGCCACTCCAGTTCAGCCCAAATCACAGAAGGGCAAAGATGGGACAGACAAAGTACATTTTAAACAACTGCTTTCGAGAACTCCTTCTCTGTTCCTGGCCACCTGCGATCGGCCATTCATCTTGACAGGGTGGAAAATAGCTTTGCTTCTCTGTGTTTTTGCCCCTCTTTTTTCAAAAGACACTGAACTGAGGCGTGAACAGGTAGGATGCAGGTGGGAGATATTTTTGAACAGAGCTGCCAGATTTATTTCTTTTTTTAAATTCATGTCCTCTACCCAGAACGACTCAGCCGACAGTAAACGGATGTGTTTTAAGGTGGGGTTGACAGTGGAGAGATCTGTGTAGCTTTTCTAATACACTCCACCAGACGCTGCCAGCACAAAATAAAGAACTGTTGAAACGCTGCCCGGCGTTTGCCATGCAAGAGGATTGAAATGCTTCCTGGCATTGTGTTTGTCTTGTCTCTCCCCCTCCAGGCTCTCCTACCCTAAACTCCTTCATTTAGGATCCACCTGAGGCTATATAGCTCTCTTGAATGATGTAAGGCATTGTGCCCCATAACAATATTTGATAAAGCAAATGCGTTCTCTTGAAAACGTCTGAATATGATGCATGAATAAAATATCAAGGACTCCTAGCTTGAGACCTAAAAACTTGAGACTTAAAAACAGGTAGAGCTGATGATAGAGCTCCTTTCGCATGAGAAGAATCCTTATGTTTCTCTCTCTCTCTCTCTCTCTCTCTCTCTCTCTCTATATATATATATATATATATATATTTTTTTTTTTTTCAGATTGCATTAAAATAATCTATTTAAAATATATGTCAGCACTGGAATTTCTTTTTCAGCTATATATCCATTTGGGATGAACTGCAGTGTGAAAGTGTAATCAAATTGGAAGAACCCAGTGTGGCAACAAAAAACAAAACAAAACAAAAACAAAGAAAAGAACAGAACAGAACAAAATAGAACGAAGAACAAAACAACAAAGAAAACAAAACAAAACAAGTTTTAAACATGTTGCTTCTAAACAAAATGAAAATATTGAAAAAATAATAATTGAGTACGATTTAAAAAAATACCAAATATGTTGCCTACATAGTACTTTGTTACCACAGAACATAACGTAGCCTAATGTAACATAACATACAAAACAAAACCTTGATGTTATTTTATAAAAAATAAATTCCTTTTTTGCATGCAGTATAAAATGTTTCTTGAGCACCAAAGAAGTATATTCTAATAACTTGTGACACTGAAGACCAAAGTAATGGCTGCTGAAAATGTAGCTGTCATCATAGGAATAGATTCTATTTTAAAATATACTGAAATAGATTAGGAGTTATAGTTTACTGTATTTTGGTAAATGCCACAACTCCAGACTTTTAAATAGTGGTTTATACTGTAGTTAGAGTAAAGTACAGACTTTAAGTACAGACAGATTCTGTGTGAAGGCGTTCATAAATATTTCTTTTTAAAAAATCACATCTTTCATGGACTATATTTTGTGCTGAAGAATCAGAGTTTGGGTGAATAAGCCTGTAGGCTTTAGTTCTTCCTCTCCTCCCAAAAGCGCTGCACTCGGTTTTAAAGACGGGTGTTCAGAATAAGTCACGGATAACTCATTTCTCGTCTAACTTAATGACAAGAGAAAATGGAACGTGGAAATGAACCTTTTTCAATTTTCTCAAAGATCCCAAAGAGAGACTAGGATCCATTTCTGCTCATTTTCATTTCTGCTGTGTTTAGTGGAGACTGAAGCAGAGCCCGGTGCTGTCTAATGTGAACTCAGTGCTCAGCATCTGCTCTCTGACACCAGATATGGTGTCATATATATATATAGTGTTTATGATTAATGAGCTAATTTAGTCATACAATCAAATAAAGCTGATGTATAAAACCTCAAGAAGGAACTCTTGTTTTGTCCAATTTTGCAGCTAATTTACTTTATGGACCGGATGACATCTTGAGAGGCATGAACAGAACAATAACAATAATCGTTTATCTTATTTCAATCTCATCATATATTTCCAGGAACTGTAGAGCAGGATTTTTTTTTTTTACATTTTGCACACCTAGGAACTCTTGGTAGATAAAGATGGAGCAGAGACCCCCTAACATATTGTAAAAAATTGAGTTTTGCATTTTCATCCTGGTCTATGTGTATTTGTATTTATGTACGTTGATGTTTATGATGTTTGCATATTAAAATAATCACTTATATAGAGAGTCATAAAATTCATGGAGTCAAAATAAAATCTTATGTACATTTCAATGGGGTTGAACAAGGAAACATTAAGCAGAACCTTAGCTTCCTAACTTTCTTAAGTTGTTATAATTTTTTCCACATTAAATAGATTAAGATCAAACAATAATTGTAGCACTTCCAGAGACCCCCTGCTGAAGACCCTAGTTGTAGAGAGTGTTTGAGCTCTTGTATCTTTTAACTTTACTCTGTTAGATAAATCTAAAGGTTAATTTTTTGGATCTCACAGCAGGAGTGCAAAAATTTATCTTCTCTCATCCAAATCGCGAACAAGTTCCCCGGTCAAGTCTTAAAGTTCACGATCTCTATGATCACTGGCATGTGACTGGCATCCGACTGAAGTCTAAGTGAATTTCCTCAGTGACTCTGTGGTGGGGATGGCAAGAGGTGCTGGCATTACAGTCAGGTCAATGACGCTGATGTCGATCGTGTCAATTTAAGCACATCCTCTGCTAATGAAACAGCTAAATGTACTGTAGGCCTGCAGTTTTTCAAACGGTCTTTAAATGGATAAATAGATATGAAATCCAAGGTTAAAAGACTGACTAAATTGTATCATGTATTATGTATATATGGAATATGTTAGTAAAAGTCCTTTCTGTGAATTGATTGCCCAAGCGGAATATTGTGGTGTTGGTGTCAGACCTCGATTACCAAAAATCACGTTTTATTTGATGCAAAACTAACTTGACTAAATCGAATGTAAAATAGCTGCAAATTAATTTTTTCCATGATTTTCTTTTCACCAAGCAAAGTACATTTTGAAAGTGATCTGAAAACATTTTTAGAGGTTGTAGCACTTAGTATAGTCACTTCTCGCCACTGATTTATACTAAATAATGGTGCATAATATAATAATATTAAATATTCTAAACACCACTATATCTCTCCAGAAATATATTCCCAAACTGAAATAAGAATATTTGAAGAAAACATGAAAATGAAAACCTTAAAATCCCCAGCTTCAACACAAAGCAGCAGAATTTGAGAGAATGCATTGAAGGATGTTCTCTGTGATGCCACATTCTACAAGTATAGCAATCATCTTTCTCTCCAGCAAGGTCGTGACTGTATACCAAGGACTGTACATGATGTCATAGATTGCCGCATTACTGAAGAAACCTGCAGAGCTGTTAAAACCAGTGAAAAGATAAAAGAATGAACAGAATGAAAAACCATCATATCATTTCTCACAGCCTTTCCATCTAAATCCCACTGAATCTCTTAATACATCTACATTAAATTGTGTTTAAAATCGAGTGCAGCGTTAGTTCAGTCAGGCCACGGAGGCATAGTCTGCGACCAGCTGATGCGGTCAGCTGTCAAATCGCTCCAATCACTACCATTCTCCTATTAGACATGGGACATATGTACGTGGCACTACTGCTCGGTAAGTATGCTCAAATGGTTCGCAACCCTCCCTTCCCATTATAAGCATGAGCATATTACCGCGCACCTTCTGGTTGTCGTCTCTTTGTTTCAGATCACTAAGGCTTTCATGTCCCAGTTGGCATGGACCTCACTACTGAGAGACATTCATCCTCTTAACCAAGCTACAGGATAGATGTCCCACTGCCACATCTACACGATTACCACTGTTTGCCTTTTAAGACATTATTATGTGTCTTAATTGTCATGTATTTCCAAGCTGATGGTTTCGGGGGGTTAATGTTACCTCTTGTAGCTCTTGTATTTTCAATTAATTTGGGAGCAATAACCCCCATAAGGAACCTTACCGCCAAAGATAAATTGTTTTCAATAAACTCAAGTAACTTGCCAAAGTGGTCTTGTCTGAAATATATTTAAAATATATTATATGTACGAAGGAACATTTTAATTTGAGTGACCACACTTAGAAGAAAATCTTAGACAGCATTTTAAAAACAAACTTTTTTAAATCTCATCTGCAAACTTTTGAGACAAGTAATGTGCTACTTGAGCAATCATTTTGTGCAACTAAAATTGGTAATTTTCATTCATTGTTGTTAAAATGAGCCATTGAAGGCTGGCCCGCTAAACCTCAACCTCCAGGAAGTAAGGATACTAATTTACTTATAGCCTACAAACATGCCCATGCTGAGAAAAGCGAGACCTGGAAAGTTTCCAGCTTAATGAAAGATTATAATCAGAATATCCCAACATGCTAAGTCTTTAATGACTTGTTCAAAAAGATAATCTATCTACTAACATCTTTAAATCCCTAGCTATAAAAACTGGCACAAATTCACTCTCTGGTCAGGGCAGATTTAATAATAAGCCTTGGCAACTAACAGCAAAGCCCATTGTTGTCTTTTGCTCTGTTCTACTCTAAAGGAGGAAATACAGTATTTTATCAAAATTGTTCCTTCACTAATAAAAGACATTGACAAAAGTTTCAATATTGTGGGGTTTTTGTCAATATTGGTCAATGTCAAAGTAAAAAAGTGCATATTGAGAACTCTGTATTCAGTTCATTTCCATTATACTTAATTTAGTTGATCCTTTTAAACTTTTTCTAGCTTGTCCTGTTTGCCCACGTCTTATTAACTGCCTATTCAGTATTTCTCACAAACAATAGATAGGGAATCAATCATTTCCATTGAATAGTCACATAAAGGCTGCGTGGAGGGATGTCACATTTCTCAATATAATACTGAACCGTTCGGTATGACATCCATGTGCTTGTGAACTTCAGTTTTTCAGGTTTGCGTTTAAATAATATCCATGTGTTTTATTTCTGCCTCTGTGTTTGTGCCTGTGAGTTCACATGCATTTGAAAAAGCAACACACGCTGAGTATCTTCCCTTGTAATTACATGCAGTGATAAGCCTTTTTAAACCTTTTGTCTAACAAAAGAGTACATGTTTTATTACAAAATTAGTCAAGTGTTTGAAATAACTTCCTTTTGTGATATGATGTGACTTCTTATTACAGAAAGTGGCAGAAAATGTATTCTATATTATAATAAAGGCTATATCAATTAGAAACGGCTTACAAATATACTTAATCATTATGAAAATAGCCGAGATGATTTGAAGAACACAGATAGACAATATATTGTCGCAGACGAGTGTTTATTGTCCTAATATTTCATCATTCAAAAAGTTAACGTTATATCTTCTTTTTTATCTAGTTACAACGATAGTAATGCCTTTATCCGTATTACGGATTTCCTGGAACGTCAACAGTGTTACTTCTATGATGCATATGTGGGTTTTCTGCATGAGAGTGCCCTCTGGCGTTCAGTATGAATGAAACACACATTACATGTGTTTATACCACTTAATAATGACCAAAACCATCTTATTTTTTTGTAAAAAGCAAAAAATAAAAATAAAAAAATGTTAAGCAGACATATAATAATCAACTCTTTTTCAAGTGTACAGAGGTTTACGGGACTTTTTTGTTGTTAATTTGTTGCAAAAATCCAAACAAAAACACTCCAATCAGAAATGAAAACTGTGGTTAAAACCCGAGGCATGTATTAAACCATGGACTAATTGTATTGTTGCATCCCTAGTTGCAACGATGTGTTTACATGGGATTTTCAGATTCTTCTTGAGCTTGTAATGCGCTGAAATATGAAATGAAAAGTAACTATACTGAAACATGAAACATATTATGCTTTGTGTGACTACACAGTAAGCAACTGGTGAACTGGATGGGATATATTTCATCACAATCAAACTATAAGCACAAACTGAGAAATATCAACAACCAATCCTTTTTTCTCAATAAATTGTCAAAGGTCATGTCAAAGGACCTCTTGCAGGTCGTAAAAAGGCAGTTTTACTTTGCTTCAGTGTTTTCATTTTTTTGTCATGTACAAACAGAAGCTACATGAGGGAAAACTCATCGGCATGTATTTCAGCTCGTTGGTTGTTTTTTATGCTGCCAAGCTCAAATATTTGAAATGACATATTGCTCATAACTGCAACAGTTTGTTCTGACCAATTAACTTACATGGCTGGAGGAAACTGATTACCTAGCGTGGCTCAATGGATGGGCCAGATAACAAACAATGGCGACGTTTACCGCGGCCGTGTTAATCACACAGCCCACTGCACTGCGATAGCTTGCAGAGGCTGTGTGCACGCTGTTAATATAACGCCTGAGTGACTGGGGTCATTGACAGGCCCTCGCCGGCTTTATCTTGCTGAAGGTCAACATGTTACCATTGGGCTGATGCTCATCCTACAATAGTCCAGATTAAATTCTAGGGAGCAGCTCTGGATTGTGGCAGACTCTCACCTTAAATATATAACACCGCTGGCTTCCACAGGGAATACAAGGACCTTATTAAATCTTCAGGGTCAACTGCTTCTTGCATATCTGAGCACTAACCAGCAACAGAAGGGCGGCCGTCAGTAACCTGTAAAAGTCTTCGGTACATGCCTGAATCCAAAAGTGTGCAGTATGACAGACTTAGCGCATGCAGTGTGTCATACTTACAAGCGCCCTGTCCTGTATGAGTGCCACTGAACTGTCATGTGGTGTGGAGCTCACATGAATTCTTTAAAACAAAGGTTTTTAATCAATATTTGAGGAAGAAACAAAATGTATGGTCATTTCATTTCAGATTTTGTTGCTGATTTGAAATGTTATATAAAGGGATAGTTCACCCAAAAATGAAAATTCTGTCATTAACTACTCACCCTTAATTTGTTACAAACCCATACGACTTTTGACCATCTTCTAAACGCAAATTAAGATATTTTTGATAAAATCAGAGAGCTTTCTGATGTTTTTATTCAACACGTTGTGGCACTGTCCTGAACGCACAGCAAACACGACACGGAAGGAAAGAAACTGTTAAATAATGTGGATAGTTTTGTGTTCTTTGCACATAAAAAGTTTTCTCGTAGCTTCATAAAATTATGATCGCACCACTAATGTCACATGGACAATTTTAAAAATGTCCTTGCTACCTATCTGGATCTTAAAGGTGTCAGTTATGTTGCTGTCTGTGGAGGATCAGAAGCAGCAAGCAGTTTTTAAGATTTCAGAACTGGTCTTGATGTCCAAAATAGTTGAGGTGTGAACAGACTTTCCTTAAAAGGGACTTTGTTTTCACTTCCAAAAACTGTGAATTTAATAGTATTTTACTTTTAAAATGACTTAAAATATCCCATTAGAGCTATTACAGTTTTTCACTCTACAGAGTAATAGGTAATTACTGTTAATAGGTTTTTATCGCAGTCTTTTACCATTAAAATTATGATCATTTCTTTACTGTGTGGGGTTATCTTCTCTCTTTGTAATGGGTGTACAGACAAATGTCTTGCTCTTGAAAACTTCTTTAGGCCCCATAGGAGAGGTTCTATGGCATGATGGGCTGTTAGTGCTATTTTAGAGTTACCTTGTTGCTCGCACACACACACACACTCACACACACACACACACACCTTACCACCCTCTTGTGGCAAGCTTCCAGGCACTTGTGCTAAGCACCTCTCTGGGCCACTCTAAGCATTACGGTACTTGGTGGGAAATGTTGTTTCATTCGCGTGTATAGGATTTCTAACTGTAAGCCAACATTTGTCAAAAGAAACCACAAAATGCATCATGTTTCTTGTTAAATTATACATTGTGCTAATGTTCATCTGATCTGTGTTCAAGAACCAACCTGCCTAGTGCTCTTCAAACACAACACATGCTGCAATTACGCTACTATCAGTGAGGAAATAACCTGAAACTCCAAATAGAAAGCAATTACCTTGAGAAATCACTCAGTTGTATGGGAAATAATAAGTAGAGCTGGGTTAGAATGTTTTAATGTGTTTCAAGATGAATTCTGGTCAACTATATTGAATTGGGAACTCACGATTGAAAAGTTAAGAAAACAGAATCTATCTGATATCCAAGTGCAGAAATGGTGAGTGTCTGGTAATATTTTTCCATTACTACAAATTATAAGCAGTGTGAATGAGACTCGTGATTTGATTTTACAATAATACATTTTCTTTGTAGGGAGACTGATAACAGAAGGCTATTAGACTCCACATGTGGCAAATTCAGCCTGGATGGTGACTGTTCCATGCCGTCTGTCCTCAGTCCTCAAAATCTCACAAGCTGAGATCTTTTATTCTATTAGTTAGAGTTGGTTATTGTGTATTGCCAAATATGTGTTGTAAAGTTAACCTCTGCAAAACGAATCCAATCCCACCCCACAAACATTCCAGATGATGAGACACAACGCTGACTGACACACAATTTCCAATGTGTCATCTTACACGAGTGCAGGGGTGGATTCAGCTGGAGAGAAGGTTAATACTGACATTCCAGAGGCCACATCTCCATCAATTTTATTTTTCACTTCTGTGCATCTCCTTTTCAATCTGGAGCAGCTCAGTATTACTAGGATTTATGTTTGATTTTTTTCTTTCAAAAGTTTCTCATGCTCATTAATTTAATAAACAATACAATAAAATACTAATATTCTTAAATCTTATTCCAATTTAAAAAACAATATTATTCATTTAAAATATTCTATTTTTAAACATCTTACAATTGTGTTTCTTTCTGTGATGTCAAAGATACATTTTCAGCAGATAGTATTCCAGTCTTAAGTGTGTTGAAAATGGTTTTGCCGCTTTGTAGTTTTGTGAAAACCTTTGTTCAGGACTCTTTAATGAATGGAAATATCTATTTATTATTTAATTTATTAAATCAAGATTTTTAAATATAAAAATGTAAAATTCAATACAAATTTACAAATGTTCAATCCGACTTTACAATAACGATCCATTTGTGAATTATTTAATGCATTAACTAAGCAAACCATTTGTTACAGTATTTATTAACCTTTGTTAGTCCATGTTAGCACAGGTTCATTAACTAGCATTAATAGATACAACTCTTCCTTTTAATAATTCATTAGTTGCTAAATTTTGGAATCAGCCAGATTAATAAATGCTTTAGAAGAATTTAATGTTAACTAATGCAGTTTATTAATATTAACAAATGGAATTGTATTCTAAAATATTACCAAAGCTCCTCAGGTAACTCCTAATTACTATATATTTTAACCGCAGAAGGCAAATCTAAGATTAATATCAAATTTGACTGATTTTCTGTTGGGTGAGCAGAAGACCATGCCCACCCTTACCCATCTGTTGCCTACATTGTAATACATTTATCTGTTAAATCGTATAAGCACACACACACACACACACACACACACACACAGAAAGCTAGAAAGACACATCGTCACACTCAGTCCCCACCCACACGTCCTTGGATTCAACATCAGACTAATGAAGGGTTTGAAATGATCCAAACCTTTGCCACATTATCTCTCCACACATTCAGTTAAATACCTGCTCACAAGCTGTCATATTAAAGCTTCATGAGGACTGCTGTGTGCCGGACTTCGCTGTGAGGTGTTCTCATGAATAATTGAGGAAAATTCACCACAGGTTGAGATCCGTGTCTAAATGCGGAAGATCAATGAGATTGAAGCGGCGAGGAGACCAGCCGGAGGGTAAGACTTTCACCCTTGCCCTTACTGACGAATGCAAAGAAAAGATCTACTCATTACAGGGCTGCTGATAATGCAGTTCATATTAATGCCCCCTCAGTCATACAGAGTTCAATGTCAGGGTGTCAGAAGAATGACGTAAATGAACAACATCTAGCATGATGTGATTATCAAGCAAGGCACATTTCTGATTATTACGGTAACAAATTACGGGAAAAGAGTCTTTAGATCGATTCTTCATCTCCATGGCAATATCACAAAATTGCTCTGTTCGAAAATTGACACCATCTGCTCAACCAATGGTGTGAGATTGGTGCACAGCTACCAATTTGTTCAGCCAATGGCAGTGTTCGGCAAAATGTAGATCAAACAGTATGAGAGAGATCATGGGTTTCATTCCTGAAAAATTAATTCATCAAATGAGTCTGCCAAAATGAAAAATTAAATATTAGTTTAAAATAAATACAACAGTTTATGATTTAAAAAAACATTTATTTTAACATTTAAAATAAAAAAGGAAAATATAAAAATACACCTAAAAAAATTAAAATATGAATACAACTATAATAGATTAATTAAAATACAAAAATTATAATACTAAAAATGTTTTCAGAGGCCTCCCCTGAATCACATTCAATGATGTTTTTTCTCCATTCATGTTTTGTTGTATTTGCCACTGTTAGTCTGATGATGGTCATACATATAAGCACATAAGCAGAAAAGTCACTTGACTGAAACAGAGGAATACACATTTCACTTATAGAGGTACAGCAACAAAAAAAGCCATTTTACTTCCGAGGGTCATAGAGAGGGTAGCAAATGACGTTTAAAAATAAATTACAATGTTTCTGGTGCAGGAAACCGTGACTAACATAAATACAAGATGTGTGGCACAAGATAAATAGGGCTTCAAAATATGAAGTATAATGTTGATACCAACCAAACATCATAAATCAAGGTTATGGTAATAATTCCAGAATAAAAAGACAACCCTGAAATATACCGAAACCCTATAAATGAGTTTTTACTTCTGAAGAGTTTTCTCTTACTATCAATTGTTTTGAAATCAAAAAAGATCCTTCACATAACCAGTGGTCCGTTTCGGTGCATCTGTTCTGTTCTGCTCCATCCGTCAAGGTGATTCTTTTGTTCTAGGACGTATTCCACACAACTAATGATTGAAATACATTCAGGACCATCACGCAGCTCTAATATTCCGCATCTCCGTTACTGCCAGCCGGATCCAGACGCAGCATTTGTTCCAGCTGCCTTTGAATCTGAGAGGTTGTTTATCAGCTCTATAGCCCACGTCGGCCTGCTTTCTCCTGATACCCATCAAGCCATCTCTGCAGCAGTCTTGCATTCTTGTACACACTCTCTCCCGCTCTCTCTCTCTTTCGCATGTGCTCCCCTATACAATTACGGAAGGCCTGTCTGGGGGCACCCACCGGACACAGTTAGCCTGAATGACAGGTAATGACACCCACTGAGAGATTGGCTTTTCCCAGGGCACACCATCATCCACAGTAGGATGCCTGCATCATTGCACTGCCAAGAGAGGATGTCTCTCTCAATCCCTATCCATCTCGACCGCCCTTTTCTCTGTTGCAATGAGCATCCATCGCCTGGCTTCAAAAGGATGGCAGATTGTGGATTGATTAGACTAAATAAAAAAATCACTTGATCAAATAAAAGGCTGTCTGACAGCGTCTAGTGATGTGATCAAAAGTTAGACCACAGACTGGGCAACGATCACAAAAGTCTATAGACGTGTATAGAGCTGCAGGCTTAAATTAGCAACTGATTCTTAAAACAGTCACTGTTGTATGTCTATGGCAATGAGAGTTGTAAAGCGCAAGTATTGGACTACACGCTGGTCAGGTGTTATTTCAATAGAGCCAAGCCTGTTAGTGAATAAAAGCCAAGGCTATATAACTGTGTCTGTTGCCGGGCATAAAAAAGGTTGAAATAGTGATGTGAAATATGAATGTTCCAGAAAAAATGGAAAGTGCCATGGTTTTCTTTGCAGTACCATGTAAATACCATAGTACATGGATATGGTAATTATTTTGTAACATTATAGCATAACAGTATCATTTAGCATCATAAAAAACATTGAAAAGATTTTAATTAAAATATGTTTTAAAATGTAATTTATTCCTGTGATGGTAAAGCTGAATTGTTAGCATCATTACTCCAGTCTTCTGTGTCACATTATCATTCAAAAATCGTTTTAAAGTGCAATTTGCTGCTCAAGAAACATTTGATATTTTTTGCATTTATATACATTTGCTGTCTTGAGAACATTTGCACTACTTATTATTATGGGGCTATTTTTTGTGGAAACTAATATTTTTTTGGTGAAAACCATGGGACTTTTTCAGAGGTTATATACTGTAGAAATGATAATAATACTATTATTAATAATAATAATAATTCTTTCAAATATAAATTTCAAAATAAAAAATAAACAATATATTTTATTATTACTTTTGCTTAATGTCCCCATGCTGAATAAAATTATTATTTTATTGACCCCAAACAGCACATTTTAAAATATCTTGCTATGCACATCTAATACCATCACTGCACCACAGTACCACCACAGTTTTAAAGTTAACCAGTGAAAATTCAAGAAAATAAAGTTATGTCAGAGAAGAGAAATGTAAAAAAAAGTTAAGAAACTGAGGCGTTGAAATGAAGTTGTCATATCAAGCCCAGATTTTCTCATTTTATATTGTATTCCTTGAGCTTGCAGCAGATGAACACATATCACAAGAGCAAATCTACGGTCTGACCTAAAGCTAAAGCACTCAAATGTTGTCAGGTTAGCAGTGTATCCCCATATCCCACAGCTTCTCTCCCCAGCAAAGAAACTACAGAGTCAGGCTTTAAATGCCAAGGAGAATGAGACATATGTTTGCTTCAAGAGTAATCTGTGCCAAGAGATTTACAGCCCCCAGATAAGTTTTCATTGAAAATGTATTTCCAGGAATTTTTATAATTCTAGTCTAATAGCAAGTAATAACTATATGACTATTCTAAGGTTTCATAGCACATAGCTATAAGGTTTTTTCATTTTTTTTTTATTTTTTATATATATTACATCACTTATGTATTCCTACCCAGTCATTAAGGCTTTAACATAATTTACATTAAAAATGAGTAAGACGTTACAAAACAAATGATCAATATCCCCTTTAAGTTTGGAGTCAAATACACTCTTTGGAACATTGTAATATTATCTAAATATTTTTTTTATTCCTTCACAGCTTTGTATGATTATTTATTTGCACAACATATGATTTTATGTTGAAGGATAATGATAATTGGATGAGACAATGTGTAATAAATACTGGTACTCAATTCAGTAACTTGGGAATCTTAAGGGCACAGAAACCATTATAAATGCAGTACAATGTGTCTAAGTGAACACTGCTCATTTTATTTGCCTAGATCTCTTAAGATAATGAAAAATACACGAAAGATGTGGATAATACATGTCTTCATTTAAGAAAATCTATTAATTTTCTGAATTCAGATTATTCTGTGGTCTTCTGTGTGGCTTGTTGGTGCAACTGTCTGTTAAATGTAAAAAAGACTTGTCTGTTTCTTGGAAAAAATAAATGTTGGCATAAATAGCACAATAATAATGAGGAGGGAGACGGTCCCTTTAAGTTGGTCACTCTCAGACGAATTGGGATTCCTACCAAAGCACCATGAGTGCAGCTCCTTCCAGTGTCCTGTGCGAGCTGCCTGCGCCCCTATTTGGTGTAGGCCGGGGCTCGGAACAAGTAGTTCCACTCACTATTGTCAAAGCACTACCTCACTGAGTGAGATTTGATAACACTGGGAAAATGTACCCGTTCCACTTGGAACAGGGATGCTGCGGAAGCCACACATTCTTCCAGTTTTCAGAAATTAGGTTTATATAGAGAAATCTGAGGTGATTGTAACACTCTCAGGAAGGCAGAAGTCTGCTGGTGCGGGCCCGCCCAAACCTCTGAGACTGCATACCTGTTGTACGTGGCCCAACAGCCGGTGGTGGAGGCATCCGTGTACACCACAGCATGCCTGGAGATCTGTTCTGGGGGCACCTATGCTCGGAGGAATGTAAGATCTGACCACGGGGTGAAGGCTTGGCGACAGGCAGGTGTAACTTGGACCAGGCCATGCTTCCACGCCCACACAACTGGTCTCGAGACTGTGCTAGAATCATGGAGATTGTTGAGGATGAGAACACCTAAGGCACACCCTTCGAACACGGACCACAGAAATGGGTTTTTGGCGTGGAAGAATCGACACATGAAAGTACGTGTCCTTCAGGTCGATCACTGCAAACCAATCTCGTGGACAGACACACCCGAAGATGCGTTTCTGTGTCAACATCTTGAACGGTAACCGATGGAGGGCCCGGTTAAAGACTTGCAGATCCAAGATTGGCCATAACCCACCCACTTATTTTCTTGGGTACGATGAAGTATAGGCTGTAAAACCCTGACCTCATATCAGCTGGAGGGACCGGCTCTATCACATCCTTCGCCAGTAGGACACCAATCTCTGTCCGCAGGACAGGAACATCGGCCGCCTTCACTGTAGTGAAGCGGATGCCATTGAACTTGGGGGGAAGCCGGGTGAACTGAATCACATAGCTGAGGCTGATGGTTCACAGAAGCCAGTGAGACATGTTGGGTAGCGCTGACCAGGTGCCTAGAAACCATACAAGCATGACCAGCTGAACCACAGCCGTACATGCAGTGGGGCAGTGATGTGGAACACAGTGACCCAACTCGGGTTTGTGAGCGAGCCAGAGAGTGGGGTGAGTGTGGGGTGGCAGGCTAATCTGGTTCAACAGGTTGGCAGAGAGTGTGTGAGTAGGGCCTTTGTTTGACACTCTTGAATCACCCGCTGCTGCTGCTGGCTGGCGGACGGGTTGGACTGCCTCAGTCTGCTCCCATGCAGCTGAGAGTTGCTGGGTTGGTTCTCGACCACGTCGCCAAAGAAGCCAGTTTGGAACACAGGGGCATTAAGGAACCGATCTTTGTCAGCGTCCCTCATATCAACCAGACACAGCCAGAGATGGTGCTCCTGGACCACAAATGTGGACATTGCATGACCCAGAGAACTTGCGGTGACCTTCGCCACTCAGAGCGCAAGGTCAATGGTAGATCGGAGCTCTTTCAGAACTTCCGGATCAAGACCACCCTTGTGCAGGTTCTTCAGTGCCTTGGTCTGGTGCACCTGCAGTAACGCCGTACAGTGTAAGGTGGAGGCAGTTTCTCCACAGGCCGTATAAGCATCGCTGGACAGGCCAGGCGAGTACCTACAGACCCGGGAGGGGAGGCATGGTTCGCCATGCCAAGTGGAGGCCAGCAGCTCCGAGGCGGTCATCTTCTCGTGATTGGAACCTGACTCATCCGTGAACGCTGCCTCAGCGTAATTGCCCAGACCTGTGAAGCAGCAATCGTGACCATTACCCAGTGCCAGGTAGCGACTGCATCCAGAAACGCACAAGTGGAGCAGCATCTTTTAAAAGACAATCCGTCATCTTTACAAAGACACACTGATTTATTGCTCTTTTAGAGAAATTGCTCTTTTAGGGAAATGTGAAGTGATAGCTAGTATGCATTGCACCTGCTGCCTTATTATGCTCAGGCTGTGATCAGCAGCAGCTGGAATGCAATAATTGCATGCCAATGTGCATTGGCTCGTTTAGTTTCAAAGTATCAAAGAAATATCCCAATTCCCATTTTATTTATTTATTTTGTTGTTTATTTAGTTTGTTGGTAGCACTTTAGTTTACAGTCCTGTTCCTCATGTACATACTATGTACTTATTATAGTAATTACAGTAACTATGTAATAACTAGGTACTAACCCTGAACCTACCCCTAAACCTAACCCTACCCCATGTAGTTACCTTGTGTTACCAGAACTTTCTTAGATAAATACACTGTAAATACACTATAAGTACATGTTAGTACACGTACTGTAAAATAAAGTGCAACCAGTTTGTTTGTGGAAAATGGTATACACATTCATATCTGTAACCAACAGGAATTCAAATATGACATTTCTAATTTGGCACTTGAACTTTGAAGTAGTTTTATGAATGATTTTTTACTTTATATTATTTCAGAGATGCTTCTTTTGTATTAAAACAGATATATTTAATATTAACAGACCATAAATGTGTAAGAATTTAACAGTCTACTACTTTCACAAATGTATATCATGTAAAATAAATATTTGATGTCAAACCACTCATACACTGATGTGTGGAGTCCCACAGCAGCAACTCTGTCAGACAAAGACACAAGGTCACTTCGCACTCACACCCTCTGGGGAGAAATTCATTTCTAGACTACATGGGGAGGTAAATAGCTGCACCTGTCGTGTTTTTGCAGGCGTGATAAACGGATGGAGACAGAGGGAGCCAAATGGTCCTGTTGGGTGGCAGAAGTTGGCAGGGTTGGGTTGTCAGTTGCTTATGTCCCTGTCTGGCTCCGAGTGGGTAAACGTCACAGGACCCTCGGTGAAACTCTGACTCATGTGCATGACCCTAAATGTTCTGGTGTATTTCTAACTGCCGAAAATACCCAAGCCTTGGATCTGTTCACATGTATTATCACAATCAACCTTGTACGATAATAAGTGACTAAAGGCTTTTACAAAGCAGCTGAATGTCACAAACGATTTCCCCAAGGACAAGAACATTTTAAATAGCTAAGAATTATTGCATGAAAAGTTATGACCAAACCCATCAGATTGTTATGAAACTAAGTCACGACTGAGGTTCATTTCACAAACACTAGCAGAACCCTTTCGTGCTTGCTCAACCATTTGATCCGAAGAATGTTGAGTGTGTGACTTGCACTATCTTAGCAATCATGTATCCAGACAACACACTCAGGCCTCCATCATTCTGTCAAAGTCCTGGATACTGGCACTTAAAAAAATGTACGCACATCTCTGGGTGCAGGTGTTCTTGTAGCTCAAATACTAGAATTTAGTGATAGCAGCTTCAAGGTTGCGTGTTCTAATCCCAGGGAACTGACAACTGGTCAAATTAAAGATGTGCAATATTTAAGTACTGGATAGTAGATATACATTGTATTCAAATGCATGTCAATAAATGCTCACTCCATAAAATAATTGAGCACTAACATAAAAATCTGTCAACAAAACTACAAGTTAATTTAGTCATCCCAACATACTACTGATCATACATGATATTGTAATACTTTATGAAACACAATACATAGTATTGTATAAAAAAAAAAAAAAACATTTTTTTTTTAGATTTGACTAAGGCCATTGTTAACACTTTTATTAAGATAACAGCATTTAATAATGACTTAAATATTAATAAATCAAAATAAATATTTTTATATTAAGTTTGTATCTGAAACTGCATCAGCGTCAATATAAGATTTAGTGCATATCAACAAATTATATTTATTATTAACTTTACTATATATTTGTCAGTTATTGGCCTTATAATTCACCCCAAAATTACAATTTTGTCATAATTTACTCACCCTCATTTTGTTCCATACCTGTTTGAGTTTCTTTCTTTTGTTGCACATAAAAGAAGATATTATTTTAAATGCTGGTAATCAAACAGCTGTTGGTCCCCACTGACTTCAATAGTATTTCTTCTTTATTAGGGTGAGTAAAAAAACTTTTTTTATTTTTGGGAGAACTATTGCAGTCACATGAAAATTATTTTCAGATATAGCTTGAATTTAAATGTTGTAATCTCTAGATAAAATCTATAAAAACTTAAAATAAAAGCATCTACCACATGCATATATATATATATATATATATATATATATATATATATATATATATATATATATATATATATATATTATAGTTTGACCCTAAATTACACACAGTAAATAAACTTAAAAGTTGTCATGTATCTTTAATAGCAGAGGCAAGGTATGTTTCTACTGGACTCATCTAGTGCACTACTACTGTTATTTTGGTTTATGTTACATTCAGAGACCACAACAGTCATAAAGTAAAAATGACTGTGTTTCAGTACAGAACCCCCTGCAGGCCTAAAAAATGGCCAAGCAGCTTACCTTACCAGCTGCGATCCAGTTGAGTTATATATTACATCTCTCAAGAGACGCGCACCAAATACACGTGCAATGCACCTGCATACACTCTTACTTATATGCTTTTACAGCCTGAAAACAGCTATTGGTCACCATTTAAAGGTATAATAAACCTAAGAGGGTCATCTGCTTCTCAGATACCATGAGTCAATCACAGCTCTCCGGCTGCTGTCTCTATCGCGCATTAGGTCATGTCTGAATGGACTTTTAGAAGCGGGAACTGACAGTGATGGCTGTCTGAGATGTTATCTGGCACAAAATGAGCTGGGTAAAATGTACTATCCAAAGCAAAATCTATAAATTTCTTTTTTCTTGTTGTCCGGTTATGAACGATTGCTTGTGCTTAGAGACTGAGAGGGAAGGGGAGGTGGCAGAATTGATTTTTCTTTACATCCTCATAGTTTATTGTATCGAGGCTGACAAACACGCGCACCGTCAATTATTCAATACACATGAGGAAAAAGTCATGGAAGCATTACAAACTCTGTAGCTTATCGTTTTAAAGCCAGACAGAGAAAATCATTCAAAGACATGTCTAGATATATAAAAGCATTTACTAACTAAAATCACTAGCATTTCTTGTTTTTGATGGGAGAAGAACACGGAAGAGGATAAGAAAACATCATGAATCAAAATTGAATAACAGCACTATGGCTCAATATGTAGCCACGGCTCCAACATCAAAACATTGTTTACTTGTATGAGAACCCCACATAAAGTAGTTTAATTCTGCATGACTTTCCTGAGTCACAATGTTACACAAGTGGCAAAAGATCTTTTCTTCGAGAAGTGACTAAAGAACTACTGGTATGCACAATCTTCAGTCAGTGAAGAAATTGTGAAAAATATCAATCCAAAAGTCGGATAAATCCAGATACAATCCATGTGGTTTGTGAAGCTCACATTTTTATGGAAAATCTGACATATTTTGCATATCCTGCAGTCTAAATGTAGGCCTAGCCTAAGTCTTCTGAAGCCAATTGATGTTTACTGAAAATCTTACCTGACAGCCAACATTCACTTAGGGGCTTAGGAGAAAAACAAATTCTCCTTCTGTAATCCACTTAAAAAAAAAAAGAAATCATACAGATTGTGAAAGAATGCTCTTTTTTGCCAAACTATCCCTTTAAACTAGTTAAGAATCTAGGTGGGAACACCAGTACACATCCCAAGTTGGGGACGAGTATCCAAACACCGCAATTCTGTTTCAGTGCCAAAGAAATACTATTTTGGCCTAATGCTTTCATTGTGCAAACCAGACAGTGGCATTCGTACTGGAGGGGCAGCAGTGTTAAATATCATCTCCTGCAGAGCAGTCAGCATCACGTCAACGTGCGGGGAAAGAAAAGACGTGAATGCCGCCCGCACTATTTACACAACCTTCGGCAGAGCCGCTTCGCATCGGAGCAGTAAAAACAGAAACCACACGTTTTAATTAATCGTCAACTAAACGAGACAGCAATAAACAGGGTTTGCTGCGGAGGTGCATTCGTAGGTGCAGGAGGTAAGAAGACGAGGGAAAAGTGGAGGAGGAGAGCAACGCTGGTTAATTACCCAACCATACCCGGGTAAGTTGGGAGCCGTTTGTTCTGTGTTTGAATGACAAAGGAGATGACAGAGGCAGAGGCTCTGGAGATCGCATCGGCTGCTTAATAATTGATCTACGAAAGCAGGAGCTTGTTTTGTGGAGATGAGAGCACACCGCCTCATCTGATCCCCGAGCCGCTGGAATCAGAGGGATTGTTTTTGTAATATGCCACCGAATAAGCAGATCAATGCTCTTTTAGCGAGCACAAACATCTCACGACCGAGCCTTACCACAGTGAATTAAAAGCTTCACACTTGTACACACAACACATGGAAAACCACACGCGTTCCCCTTTGCTAAATCAGCTGGAACTAAATTTACATTTTGCACTGCTCAATATGGCGCCAGATAGATTAGACAACATTTTCATGATCATTGAAAGCCAGGACCTACATTAAAAGGGTTCTTTTTTTTTTTTTTGCTCCGTCTCGCTTTTTCTATTTCAGTTCGCCTTCTAAACCATAATGAAGTCAGTTTAAACAGCTATATTCATTTCGTTAATGAGGGAAAGGTCCTTTAATGCTTTTCTCCAGTGAGACAGAGGCTGTGTGGGTGCTAATAAACACAACTCACAAAAACAACATCTCTTAAGCGAGTATCTGAGGCCTTTGCTAATTTTTTGGTTAGCATTTAATTATACTTCAGCATTATGACTGACATTATTAGCGCTCTCTCTGGGAGGATGTAATTGAAAGTAATTTTACATTAATGCTAAGTCTGAAGTGCTCTCGAAAATAAAAAAACATCCTGTGCGATGTTTTGGATGTTAATGTCACTGGTGATATAACGTGGTGTTTTGAAATCTGAGAGCGATGTAACCACTTTAAAGAGCCAAAGACTGTTTAAAAATGTTGGAATACCTTTAGAAGATATTTTAAACAATGTTGGGAACCAAACTGATTTGATTCCCTTTGTCAATGGGGACCAAAAAATTTGATCCCATGAAAAGGACAAAAAAGATACAGATCATGTAATCTGTTATGTTGTAATAATTTATGGAAAAAGTGTTTTTCATGGAATGCTTTTTTTTAATTATCTTTTGTTTTCAACAGAAGAATGAAAGTCATATAGGCTGAATTTGAACTGACATGTCAGAAATGCATATTTTTGAGTGAACTAACCCTTTAAAATACTTTCTCAGTTCCGTTTTACTTACTCTGTGCTCCTCATTTGTATCTATGACAAGATATAAGGTATAAACTCTACAACTTTGAGTGAAACATGATGGTCATGTGGATCAAGCACGTTTTTAAAATAATTGTGAATCAAAAGCATTAAACATCTAACCATCTGCACAAAGAGTCACATGACAAGTGTTACTAATTTATATTCAATTGACCTACAGTAATGTCAAATAAAATCAGAAAAACTTCCTTAAATCCAGGAAAGAAAAAAAACGTATTGGTTATGTTTGTTAACCCTCGTTCCCTGAAGAAGGGAACGGAGACGTCACGTCGATAACCGACTAATTGGGATATCGCTTCGATAGACCAATCTACTTCGAGTGTAAACTAAATGAGCCAATGCACATTGGCATGCAATTATTGCATCCAGCTGCCACTCATCACGGCGTGAGTATAAGAAGGCAGCAGGTGCAATGCATAACAGATTTTCGCTGAGGAGCCGAGCCAGAGACCCGGTGGCTCAGCAGTGGTACAGCAACCGTGGCAATGGGACGTGACATCCATTCCACTTGGAACAGGGACGGTGCAAAAGCCCCATCTGTCCCAAAGGAGTTTTTAGAAGCAAATACACGTATAGCATCTGTTAAGGTGTATATGGAGAAACTTGAGGTGATTAAAATCCTCTTGAGAAGTACAGAAGTCTGCCGGGGGAACATGGGCTTTAAGACGGAATATACGCATACGAGTACCGCTTTCTCAATATTGAACCCAGCCTTCCATCAGATTCATCATGAAGGCCTGGCGCTGGACGTTCCACCGTGTCCAGCTGCCTACGTTGATGGAGGCTCTCAACAGGGTCTACAGTACAGACACTCTGGAGAAGTTTAGGCAAGCCGACACTAACACTTCTAGTTGAGTGAGCCTGCAATCTGAACAGGCAGGGCACACCCTGTGCCTGATAAGCCAGGGTTATGGCATCCACAATCCAGTGGGCCACCTCTGCTTAGAGACGGCATTCCCCTTCTGCCGGCCTCCATAACAAAGAGCTGGTCTGAGGTCCTGAAGCTTTGTGTCTGGTCTATGTAGCATCTCAATGATCGGATGGGACAGAGCAAAGCCAGGGCTGGATCTGCCTCCTCCAGGGGCGGCGCTTGCAGGTTCACCACTTGGTCTTCTCATGGTTTCCTGGGAGCCAACTGGCCCAAACTCTAGGCACAAATCATCGACCGAAAATGCATGCAGGTCCCCTACCTTCTTGAAGGAGGCCAGTGCAAGCAGGAGCAGAGTTTTCAATGAAAGAAAATTTAGCTCAACTGAATGCAAAGGCTCAAAAAGCCTCAAATAGCCTCAGACCCGGAATTTGAACAGCACAAAGTGACCTCAGAACCTTCTGACTCCAAAGGAGGAGGTGGCGGGCGAGTTGCTGCATGCGATAGGAGCACAGACATAATTGTCGGTTGATGTATGCCAAGGTCGCTGTGTTGTCCGCTCGGACCAGTACGTGCTTGCCTCGTAAGTGACCTTTGAGACAGTTCAAGGCAAGGCACACTGCTAACAACTCTAGGCAATTGATGTGCCAATGCAGCTGCGCGCCCATCCAAACCCCTGAGACTGCATGCCAGTGGTGGAGGCATCAGTGCAAACCACAGCATGCCTGGAGATCTGTTCTAGGATCACCCCTGCCCGAAGGAATGCAAGATCTGACCACGGGGTGAGGGTTTGGTGACAGGCCAGTGTAACTTGAACCCGATGAGTGCCGTGCTTTCACGGACTCGGCCAGTAAAGCCAGTGTCGGCCACCAGAACGAGCCCCAGATCACCACAGCGGCAACGGGACTCGTCCCCCTGAAGGTAGCAGAGCCTGGTTCGCAGCTCCGAGATGGTCATCTTCCCGCAGTGGGAAAAAGACTCATCCACGAGGGTCACTTCAGCGTGCTCGACGCCCAGACACGCGAGACAGCAATCGTGACCATCACCCATTGCCAGGTAACGACTGCACCAAGAATCGCATGGGTGAAACGGCAACCTTATAAGGACGATCTGTCGTCTTTACAAAGACGCACCCGTGAAGCACTTTTAGAGAAATTAACTCTTTAGGAAACGTTCTTTTAGTGATGAGGCACACATGGGAATTGGCCACTTGCAACACGACAAGGGGGTAGTGCAGCCTGAAGTGCGCAACCCACTCGACACAGGAACAAACACCGCTGAAGCACCATCTCGCCAAATTCACCATCTTCACACAAAGCTTCCGAGAGCGTGCTGAACTCGTAGTTCACAGCAGACACAGTTGAGCAGAACGATAATAACGCTCGGCTCCGAAGCGAAAAGCTGGTATGCATTGCACCTGCTGACTTCTTATACTCACACTGTGATCAGCGGCAGCTGGATGCAATAATTGCATGCCAATGTGCATTAGCTCGTTTAGTTTACACTTGAAGTAGAACGGTCTATCAAAGCAATATCCCAATTAGTCGGTCACTGATGTGATGTCGAGAATAACCGACTGAAAGGGAATGTTTGGTATTTGAAGGTTTATTATTATAATTTTATTATTCTAAATTTTCATTGGGTCCTGAAACCTGTACAAAATCCAATGATCACGGTCACAAATTAAAAAAATAATGTAACCTTATGTAAAATCTAAAACCTTCCTATATTTTAATTTGGTCTCAGACATTCGGACTCCGCAAGTACAAGTAAGCCAACTGTATGCTGATTTACCTAAAAAGTGAACTGAGTAGGTTTCTTTATATAGAGAGTGACCTCTATGAGTCAGACACAATCTATTTCACCACAATTTCCTCCACAGTTTAACAACACCAAAAACTGCAAATTTTTTCTCCTTGCCTTTGTTTACAATATCAACATAAAACAAGCAGTGCTCACATGCTCATTCTCCTTTTCCAGTGTATTAATTCTGGGAGTTACAGTCTGCCTTAAGGCAGCAAATCTGGTGTGAAACCCCATCACTTTAATTAACAGTGATTACAAATTACACCGTTCAGCGTAAGAACTAACGAGAGATACAGGCCAAAGATAGTGATGTGCTTTACAGCTTCAAAGCGGCAGACATTACTCACCTATTCTGAATGAGAGCGGACCACTGGTGGCGTTTCTCACCCACATGGCTAAGAAGAGCAGAGGCGCCCAGGCTGCGAGCATCTTCTTTGACTCCTCATGGGTCCAGCCCTGGGGGTCCCCCTTCACACAGCCACCTGCCACACCAAACACAACAGCAAAACTTCAGAAGAATAGATAGCATGCTTTTCAATCAAAGGAATTACATGCGTATACATAGGCTACAATAGTTTGTTAGAGCAACTTGAATCAGACAATACTGATACTTATCATTCACAAAAGAGCAGTATAGATTTTTTTATACAAGTTTAACATCTATTCAAGAGAGTTATGACAAAAATACAGTGGGATGTAATATGCTTTGCTTACTTTGGAAGAAAAACATGATTTTACTTATAATGACACATCTAACACTGGCAATCATGTGGCACAGCAGACGCTAATTTTTTCTTGAAGATGTAAATTAGAAATGATAAATATGAAATTCTTACAAACTATGTCTGTTGCATTTGCTTCAAAGATGCTGGGGCATAAGCCACAAGATAAAAAATTCTTCACGATACACATTTATTTTACTGAAATACTCCCGCTTTCTTCGCCAGCTATTATTCATTACAACTTATCTTCTTTTGCTTATGTAGAGAATTAAAAAAACACATTGAGGATCAAGCAGACAGAAAGAGAGTTCAAGAAAGGGTACACGTCAGGAAACACATGCCTAATTCATTTACTGAAGCAGGATACAATGACAATTAGAAACTGCACGCACATCCAAATCATTTTGCTCAAATGCAATTACAGCAAATCATCTTCAATGGTTTCGCATGGCCTGTGCACAGCACCTTCAGCAGCAGAATACAGAAGAGAAACCGCATTTATACTGACACTTGTAATTTAATTTTACTGTCGTACAGTTAATAAATATCTGTAATCTTGTGCAGTGCAAATGAGAACGGCTTTTTCATTTTCTGAAATGGTTAGGAGCAAAATAATAATCACATGGATGAATTCATTTAAATTGATAATTCACCCAAAAATAAACATTCTGTCATCATTTTCTCACTCTCATCTTCTTCCAAACCTGCATGACTTACTTTCTTCTGTAGAGCATAAAAGAAGATATTTTGAGACCCCTTTGACTTTAAAGGAATAATTCGCCCCAAAAATGAAAATTTGATGAAAATGTACTCATCCTCAGGCCATCCAAGGTGTATTTGAGTTTGTGTCTTCATCTGAACAGATTTGGAGAAATTCACCAATGCATCCCAATCACGTTAACTGTAGGGCTGTCAAATCGATTCTTATTAATCGCATCCAAAAACAAAAGTTTGTGTTTTATTTTAGATGTAAATAATCATCGATTTTACAGCCTACAGTTGTTCACTGATGGGTTGGAGTCATGGGGATTACTTGTGGATTATTGGGATGTTTTTATCCGTTCTGACGGCACCCATTCACTGCAGAGGATCTATTGGTGAGCAAGTGATGTAATGCTAAATTTACATCCTGGATGTAGTTTTGAGTTCCACAGAAAAAAAGTCCCCCATACAACATGAAGGTGAGTAAACGATAAAAAGAAAAAAGAAAAAAGAAAAAAAAAAAGAAAAAAAAAAACTTTTTGGGGGAATTATTTATTTAGCACTTCAGCAAATAAAACCATGCAAAAACCTGCATTTTTTCCATTAAACAACCCACAATCCATTTTAACCAATGTCTAAAATTGCTTAAACAGCACTGTCTTATTCTTTTCAGCACATCCATTTCTAAGCCACATTCACAAAAGAAAGTGCTCTTTAATCGATAAAAGAATGTATTAATACCAATGAGAATCTCATCCTGCAAATATAGGAAGCATTTTAATAAGAATTGAGGAAGGAAATGTATCTGGCTAAAGGCTCTGTTTAGGAGCTGGCAGGCAATTAAAAATAAAGTAGAGACCCTGCAAATGCCAAACAGCATAAAATGTAGTCTTTTGACTATGAACAGAAGGATCCAAATAGAATGTGTTCTGTTTCTTACTCGTTTATGAAATTGTCATCGCTCTCAAAGGGAATCTTGCGAATCATACCCGCTGTGTCTTCAATTCAAACCGCCACCCGTCTCTGCCCAGACAAGCCATGCAGAGTTTTCTTTTTTTCTCTTTGTCTTTAAACAAACATTGTTCAGAGAAAACCTGTTAAAGGTGAAATGACTGGGGATTCTGGGTGACATGAAAGCTTTTTTTTTTTTTTTTTTTTTTACACAAATGAAAACAAACGATGGCTGTCTTAGATGGCTATCTTAGATCACATCTACACACTTACATTTTCATTTTTACATTTATTCATTTAGCAGATGCTTTTATCCAAAGCGACTTACAAATGAGGAAAATAGGAAGCAATCAAAATCAACAAAAGAGCAATGATATACAAGTGCTAATTATTATTTGTATTATATAATAAAAAAAAAAAGAAAACAGAATAGAAAAAGTATAAAGCAAGTTAGTGTAAGAGTTAGTGTTTTTTTTATTAACTAGCTGCTTGTTAGGCATATTACTAGCATATTGTCTGTTTATTAGTATTTATAAAGCATATTTTATTGTTTTATTCTGCATGACCATATTTTAGATCCCTTAATCATACCCCATACCTAAACTTAACAAGTACCTTACTATTAAGAAGCAGAAAATTATGTAATATCAAGGAAAAAGTCACAGTTAATAGTTCCCCAAACTAAAGTGTAACTGAAAATACTGTTTCAGTCCTTTTTCTTCAGAATTTCAAGTTTAATTCAATGCATCATTTGCCATTCCTTTGTAACTTTTGATGAAATGTACTAGCAATTTCTGAGTGAAAACTGTTTCCACACCATGTTTTTTCATTGTACTGTAATAATTTGGTCCACTGGATTCTCACTGTATTTAATATATACATTCATATTATTTTTTTTACATTTTGTCAGCTGATCGATCAAAATGAACTAAAGGGATGGGTGACCCTGAAAACTGTCTTCATTCTAGACTTTTTTCTTGTATGAAAAAAAAAAAGTTTTTGTTCATGCAAAATTGGGCCCCATGGACTGAAATATCTTTTTTTTTTTTTCAACAGAGGAGAATGATACCGGTTTCAAATAATATGAAGATAAGAAAAAAAATGTATAATAGTAATAATAATAATAATTATTGTTTGTTAGTTATCCCTTTAAAAATCTGCATTGTGCCACAAATATTCAAATGAAAACTGAACTGGACTACATATTGTCAGTACACTATATACTGATGTTTTTCTTAGATAATAATAATGGGATATTACATCTCCTAGATACTATATAAAGTTTTTTTTGTGGAAAACAGCATACACAAAATCACAAATAGCCCTGCCCTCCTGAAGTGAAGAAGTCTTTTGAACGCAGGAAAGCTGTTAATTATCATTATGATAACTGACAAATGTAAAGAATAAATGACATTAAAAGCAATGTTTCCACTTAAACCCCATTCCAGCATCTTCTCAAAGCCTTTCTCCCTGTGAATTACTGTGTGTGTGGGACTGAGTCATTTAAAGGAGGGTTGAATCAGTAATGGGATACTACAGAAATAGCACGTAGCTTGTTTTTGTAAGACAAGTGCTCGCTGTGGGGAGTAAAACAATGGCGAAATCACCATGTGTTGTTCTGAACGCACTCGGCTGCTGTCGTGTGGTGAAACAGAGCTTGATTTTGACCGGCCAATGGAACAATACCATCCGATAGGGGAAGAACTTTGCCACGAGGCTTGCTATTGAAAATCTGTCCATTTGATACAATGTGGACTAATTCAGTCCAAACATTAATTAGTCCTGGCTCAGTCCCCAGGATGCCCTCCTTTTGTAAAAGGCATCAAATTAAAGTCTAGCAATGGAGGAGCTCTTTTCAATTAAAGCTAGATAAAAGCTGCTAGACCACGAGCACTGCAAACAAGTCAAACCTGTCACTCATAACCGTAGCTTCATCGCATATTCTCTCCAAATACCTCTAAGTGTCCATCAAAGCTCTCGTCTCAAAAACAACAGGTGGACTGAATTGTTACAGCATTTTTATGATGCACTCACAGCTGACATCCACTGCCAATCAAAAGCAAGTCGGGGGAAGAGGATTCCTCTTCTAGATTTCAATGAGAAGACTGAACCCCAGGGTAAATACTTTGTGAATATATGGGATGGATAATAACACATTTTCTTGAATTTCTCATTAGAAGTTTCAAATGTCTTGAAGCTGTAAACGACTAGAAGCAGTTAGAAGTAGAATAAACGCACCAGGAATGAAATTAATCTCCTTGCAGAAATAAAATCAACATGTGAAAGTTCACCATTAAATGTCATTTGTTATTTATCCAGAAGAATCAAACATAATATAAGGAATTTTTAAAAGGATTTCCGTGAGACACACACTCCGGTCCGAAACGCTGCCAAAACAAACATCGTGCCGCATTATGAGTAGCTCTCTACAACTTCAGGATACAGCCTCTGTAGTGTTTTTTTTTTTTTTTTGTAGAATAATTGAATCAAAAGACACATTAGCCACTCACTACTCAGCTACCCCGCTGAGTTACTGTGCAACTGGTGTGTTTCATAGAGCATTTGGGTTTGAACATTTTCTGTGGAATAACAACAGTGCAGTCAAACTCCATGTTTATGATTATGCCCATATTTGGTTTTCCTGTTCCTGTTCCGATTTGAGTTCCATTAGTCTCAGTTGTTTCCCATTTAAGCTCCCTGTTAATTCCTTGATTAGCTTCTTTACTTAAACCCAGTGTTTCCTAGTGTCTAGCTTCCAGTGTTAAATGTGTTCTGGTCTCATTGTTGTCATCCTACCTGTTTTGTATGCCCGTAGATTTATTAAAGTCTTTTTGTTTTGAGTTCATCTATGTATGTCTCTTTGCTGGCCACTCCCCGTGAACCATGACAGGTGCATGAGAGCCAGCAGAATTTGGGTAAGTGTCTCTTTTGAATGGTCTAGTCAAATAATCATTTTGATTTTCAATGAAATGTGTTCTTTTGTTACACTGAGAAGGGTTACATGTTTACATTAATGCTGAGTAATTCAATACAGTAAATAATAAAGTATCTGATTAGTATATTTTTGTCAAAAGCAACAAAGAATAAACCAACCAAACCAAGAACATTCGTCCAAACTGGGATTAAGTGTTTTACTAGAGGACAAAATGCAGATAGTTTATGAATCGCCCCATACAGGGTTCAGTCCTAAAAGTTTTGGCTGCCAGCCAAAGTCTTTAACCTCTACATCAAATGATCTCTTTTAATACATTAAATACTGTTATTTTAATTGCCACATCTAACGGTCCCCTGCAATTCCTCCCTTCCTTACTGCTCTCCAGCCATTGACATGCAGAATATGATTAGTATGAAGTGTTTTACCATTATTAAAGAAACATTTCGTTGCACTTTATTTTACAGTACGTGTACTTTCATGTACTTATAGTGTACTTACAGTGTATTTATCTAAGAATATTCTGGTAATATAAGCTAACTACATGGGGTAGGGTTAGGTTTAGGGGTAGGTTCAGGGTTAGTACCTAGTTATTACATATTTATTGTAATTACTATAATAAGTACATAGTATGTACATGAGGAACAGGACTGTACAATAAAGTGCTACCAACATTTCACTCAAAACTGATAATTCCTTTATTTACCCCATGTCCTTCCAAACCTGTACAATTGACATTCTTGTATGGAAGAAAACTATTTATCAGTCACTTTTTTTTACTTTCAATGAAAGTCAAAGGGGTCCAACAGTTTTTCAAAATAACTTATGTGCTCAAAAGAAGAAAGATTTTTTAATTTTTTTTTAATCTCTTTAAGTACCAAGGTTGTTATTTTATTGTTTAAAAGCAACTAACAATTTTCCAAAGCCAGCCATTAGCATGTAGCACATTTGCTCATTAAAAGTTTGTACTACAGAGTAATGTGTTGTACACACATGCACAAGGCAAATTTGCAAATCCATTCTTGGACAAAAAAAACTAAACTATTTAACTTCAGACTGTCTTACTATGGTGGTCAGTGATGTTTGTGTTTGTTGTAAACAGTATGATACTTATCGTACTTTAACTATGAGCCAAAAAGCTGCATCATAACAACTGCTATACTTGGTCTCAATCGTGACCTGAATAATAAGAGACGAGAGGGCCTGTCACAGACACAAAAGCACGAAGCGATGGTGTTATGTAAAGTGGGGTGAATTAAGGTAAACTGGAGATTTTTTTTTTCAGTGAGATGGATGGCATAAAGTGACTCAATTTACCTGAATTTCCATAAAACTTAATTTTGGTGGAGCGGTTCTGGGATATCTGCCAGTGTTAGCCTACGTCTAAATGATTATGGATCATCACTAATATTGAATATCACAAAGCAAATACTGATTGAAACACTATAAAACAGGGCTAAACTGAAGCTGAATCTTTAAAACCCTTGAACCACACTGGATCTAAATGGAAAACATCAGAACCTCTGTGACAGAAGAAATGATGAATGGCTCAATATCATCTGTTTTCAAATCAGATTTTAAGAAGGTGGGCAAACGCCTGAGTGTTTTAGCAGTGACATCCAACACAAGTGAACGAATGAATTCAGTCAATGACCTCTAAATGGAAAAAAGATTACATAACATTCCTGGCCGAAAATATAAACCAAATCTATTCTCAATATACGGTGCAAACAGCAGAGATCAGGTAAGTATATTATAAATATACTATATTATAAAAGTATAAATGTATTTGGTTTCAAACTTCTGACTGATCAAAAAAATACATTAACTTTTCAAATTCCTTTGATTTCTTGTATACATTTTTCAAAGTACACACACACACACACACACACACACACACACACACACATATATATATATATATATATATATATATATATATATATATATATATATATATATATATATATATACCTTGAAAATGTATTTTTGACTATGAGAATGGTAAGATGAAATATAAAAACAATGAACAACAGTTGAGGGATAATACACTCCGATCCCTACTCTGGCTTTAGCAGGGCATAAACAAAAAGCTTGTTAAAGTCAGTAGGTTCACAACATTCTAATGCAGAACCGTAAAGGAGAATGACTGGTGTTTCTCGATGCATACTGAATCACCATGATATCGGAAGGTCACTTCTCAGGTTAAAACTTTACTGCTGAAAAATGTGCGATATCCACGCTGGATAAATCCGCCTGGTCTTAACATTGTCTGACATCCTCCACCATAAAACCCATTGGTGGGGTTATTTAGCCTCCATGATAAATCAGCAGTTTAGGAAGCTCTTGGTTTTCGGTTCACTTCTAAGAAGTGGGTCAAAAGAGAGAAAACAGAACAAAGGAATGCATACAAATGTGTCTTACTATTTTGACAGAGAGAGACTTCAGACTAAACACCTTCGCCACGGCAGTGTATCTTATTCAAAAGAGAAAGCACGGGCATCAAAGTGCTTTCATGCAAAGACATCAGTTGTGAGGGCAAACATTGTTCAACCCAACCTGCAAATCAGTACTCTGACAACCCTCTGTTACAGAGATATTTAACTAAGGATACAATCCATCACTAACCAAAACAATTAATGATGTATTTGACACAAAATGTCTTCTATCCCAACAAGTGAATTAATTCTGCAGGCCATCTTGTTAACACTTCGAAATTATTTATAACTGAAGTTAGAAGTTCTTTTCCTATAGGTAATAGACATGCAAGTGCAGAAAGACTGAAATGTTCAACAACACAGCCCTGCAACTTTGGGGTGAAAAACTGCAAAGGTCTAACATTCCCTAATTTGATGATGCTGAGTTCAAAGATATCAATACATTTTGTTAACTTTTTGTATCAGCTTAATTGCGCTTATTAAAATAAGAGCCAAATTTCAAAAGTCAGTGTCTGCGCTCTGCAATGTCATGCGTTCAAATACATAAACACAAGTCGTTGCAAACTGTTCCTGTTTTATTACATTATATCACAACCCTGCATGATGTACTGTAGCAAAAACATCTGGGTCATGTTTACATTTTCTTTTGTCACTTGTTACAATTCAAACCTGGAAATCAGAATTTGGCATAAAATAGTGTAATTAATAGTTTAGTGTTTCCTAGGCATTTTTAGGTCCATATCTGTTTGCACACTATGTCATGTCAGAAAATCAAATGCTGCTGTGATGCCTTGTTTGTAAGCAATCTATTTTCAAATATATAATAAATCACATCAATCTCAGAAAATGAGCTCTTTAGGTTCAACTCAATTTGAACTGAATCAAACGAATCTTTGGTGTAGAACAGATCCTTAGCAGTACTTTGCAGAGGCTTTTAGCTGGACTGATGCTGCTTAGCTCGTGCTGACATGGCAAAAACAATAGCATCCTATTTAAATGACTAGGGAGGAATCGACAACTACATTAAGAGCAGTGACAAAAGACAGAGCTCCTCTGAACACAATAAAAACTGAAACCTTTCGACCCTTCTGCAGGCTCCTGATCAAAGAACGAGGGGTTTCTGATGAGACAGTGAACATAAGGTGACGAAATCTGCTCTGATAGAAGGCCAAGGACACTGAGGCAGTGTAAAGAATCCATTATCTGAAGTCACTAAGGACATGCATTCATATTCATAACTCCAATAAACCACACTGCAGCTCTGCAATGTCATATTAACACTTCAGTACAAGACTTTAGAAATGCCTGCGCCAGTTATTGGAGATTTGATCTTTTGGGTAAGCAAATTAAATGCACTCTCAAATAGATGCTTTCATTAGTGGTGGGATCTGATACTCAGGTGTCTCGGGTCCTTACAGAAGTCACACCGCCAACAGAGTTATAACAATAAAGGCCAAGGCGGTCTCGCAGATATCTGACTTTTATGGAAGAGAAAACTGTTTAAATAAGAAAAGTGCCTTCCATTAAAGTTCTGTCTCAAAGTAAGTGCAGAACTTTCTAACATAAAATATTATGGTAACACATTAATATAGGGACCAGTTCTCACTAACTATTTAGCATGCCTATTATTAATATACTGGCTATTTATTAGTACTTATTAAGCATTTATTCTGTATTCTACATCCCTAAGCTTACCCAAATACAAACTTTTAATCAATACATTTTTTTTATTTCTAATACAATATATGTTAATTTGTAACAATTTGTACCATTATTGAGACAAACTAAATAATAATAATAATGAAAACAATTTATTTTTAATTTATTATAGTATATCCTTGTATTTTTGGGGTTTGCATCTAATATTTCAAAAGCATCATGCACAGGTGTATGCTGATTGATTGACAGCACATTCAATTTCTCCCCAAATATGTCAGGAAAACAAGCAGTGCATGGATGAATTTCAAAAAGACCACATACGATGCAACATTTGCAAATTGACAAAGCCTATGCTTCTGAAATCAACTTGCAATTCTTTAAAGCACAGCCACAGCAAAGCTTTTATAACTAACCACCTTCAACAATACATTTCAAGCCATTACTATCTGAATTTTCAATTCACCTGCTGTGAGCGATGTTCCCATTATTGTGCATAATATGACAATTTGGTGAAAAAAGGGTATAGTTTTAGTCTACTCTTTATTTGAATGTCTGTCAGATGTCCTGTTGGAGAACCCCCTTACAGTATGTTCTATATCTGAACATGTCTATAAAGCAAAACTGTAAACAGACTAATTATACAGGGCTTCCTCAATCACAAGAGAACCCAGTGGGTTTCTAGCTAAAGAAAATGTGTAGTTCTGTACATCCTGAATGAGTAAGTGCATGACTGAGTCGACTAAAAAGCGGAGACGTGTCAGTGCTCATCGTCTTCACTGCTTAGCTGTCACCTGCCCATCTGAGAGACTAACCACAAATGACACCAGAACCGCTGAGGGAGAAACTGGCAAATCGATCGCCATCTCAACAGGGAGAAATGCATGGGTTCTCTCTACCCAGGGTAACCACAATGCCTCCCATCATGGGGCAGGACCCTGATTTAAGGCTGACAGGGCTCTGATGCAGCGCCTGTAATAACAGAGTTTTTAACTGCATTTAAGTGAAGCAGTCCATCTTTAAGAGTTCCCCGGCATCCTCAAGTCCAACAATCACTCCTACAGTAAAAGCATCTCTATCTCCAGCTTTATCACCAGCTTAAATCTTGCACCTCATGATAAATTACAGCAGGAAGAATGGTTACAGTTTGTATGATGATGTTTATAGTTATATATATATATATATATATATATATATATATATATATATATATATATATATATATATATAAACGTATTTTTTATTTATCATTTTACAGATGCATAGTTAAAAAGAAAAACCATGTATCACCATGTGGTTTCCACCAAAGTGATTTGAACTACGACTTTCCAACTAAACGTTTGTATTTATAAGTTGGAAAGTCGTAGTTCAAATCACTTTCCCAGAAGGACTTGAGCATAATGCAACTATAAATGTGCTTCATGCTGCAATATCAAAAAAGACTGTCAAACTGTAACTTGTAATGTTTTTAAATAAATAAGTATTTAAATAAATAGCACAGAACAAGAAAGCTGATGTTTACACAACCCCCCACAATTTATTAAATAATAAATTAATTAACGAAAAAGAAGAAGAAATAAACAACACTGCGATCACTATTGAGAAAAAAAGGAACACATATGATACATATGATCCTAATTAATCCACTTATTTTTAGAGAACTGACTACCTGCATAATGGCCTTTAAGCAAAATAAAGTTTAAAACTTCATTTGGAGTTCAGGTCTAAATGAACCAATCAAACTGATCTCTTCTCCTTTTTTAGAAACAGGGTGCCATTGTGAGATTCAGTGTAATAAGATGCAGCATTCAGAGGGAACAACAGGTCAGTTTTATAATGAGCAGAGAGAATACTTTTAAAATCTCTGTAATGAATTCCAGTGTTCACACCTACAGTTGTCCACTGATTGGTGTGTTGTTTTGATCTGTGGGCCGAGTGAGAAGAAAAACACCAGTGGAATCCTCAGCAAGCTGCCATATAGATGAGAGATGAGAATGACAGAAGAAACAGACTGAAGAAAAAGACATGAATTAACAACGATAATGAACAAACATCTCTTTCTAGTTTTCTTTTGGCAGCTGAGATTGACGTTAACAGCTACAAACACTATACTGGCACATAACACGCTGTCCAGAAAATGTCACAAGAAAAGTCATTTTTCTGTTTAAACGCATTGGTGTTACTAAACAAACAGGCTCGTTAAAAGGGTGACTGCACCATAGAACTGTCTTATTTAATGCTGTTTTTTTTTCTTCTGTATCTGCAACCTCACAAACAGAAGTGTGAGCAGTTGCAGGGGTGGCTGCCGAGAGCAGGGGTGCTCAATCCTGCTCCTCGCCTGCCGATTTCAGTACCTGTTTTAATCAAACACTTCTGAACCAGCTAATTAAGGTCTTTGGGTTTGCTGAAAAATTATAGTCAGGTATGTAGAAGCAGGACTGACTCTTCATTTGGTTGGAAGGTGGACCAGGAGGAGGACAGTAGGAGTTTTTTTTTATTTTTATAAACTATATGGTATGTAATGAAGTAAGAAAAAAATGCATATAATTTTAAACAAATACAAATAAATAAACAAGTTTTTAAAATAAAACTTTTGAAAACTAGATAACATTAAATTAAATAAAACTAAATGCAATTAAATTAAATGTAAAGTTAAAATAAATAAAATATACATATTTATAATCATTTATATTTCTTATGACACACTGGCTTAAAACGATATATATTTAAATGAGATTAAAAAGAAATGCAATTAAATCAAATATTTAAAAAAATTAAACAAATATAGCATAAATAATATATACTGAAAAAAGTTTTTTTTTTTTTTTTTAATTACACTTCAGCTTTAACAGCTTAATTAAAAGTAAAAATCAAAAGCAAATACATACATAAATAATACAGCGTGTAAAAATTTCAATTTAAAGCAAATAATACTGTCAATCATTATTTTTAAAATACACAATCGTTTTAGCAACTACTAAAGACGAAAAATACAAGACAAAAATATTTTAAATATAAGATTACCTATAATAATAAAAACAATACTTAAAATAATACCACACTTTAGCTATACTTCAGTTAAAATATAAAATAAATATATGAATACATAAAAAATTAAAGCTGCGGTAGGGAACTTTTGACGCTCTAGCGGTTAATAAACAGAACTGCTTGCGTCTTGCGGAAGAACATCGTAGCCGGATCTACTTCTCTCTGTTTATGTCTATGAAGAATCACAAAGGTACTGGGTTACTCCGCCGCGGTACCCCCGAAGCAATCTAAAATAGTCCGAATATAAACACTTATTATAGGTGCACCCTAGTGATTCAGGACAAGCTAAAAACACGGTTTGGAAAATGGATTCATGGTGTACTTGCTTATTATATACATTTTTCTACATTTTGAACACACACAAAGTTACGAAAAGCAGCTCTGATT
This sequence comes from Carassius gibelio, assembly GCF_023724105.1. Classification (NCBI taxonomy): domain Eukaryota; kingdom Metazoa; phylum Chordata; class Actinopteri; order Cypriniformes; family Cyprinidae; genus Carassius; species Carassius gibelio. Next base: position 13,568,398 of record NC_068410.1, read on the forward strand.
GGTTGTTTTCTTAATGGGAGCGGTCCGTAACTGCAAATGGCAATAGGACCACTGGGAGGAGCCAGAGGAGCTTGATTTTTTTCACAGATTATCTGTCTCTTATTCTATTGTCAGGACATAATGACAGGTTTAACAAATATGTAAAAAATATATATTTACAAAAGTTACCTACTGCAGCTTTAAGTATGTTTTATTAGACTATACCACCCACCATCAATACTTGCTCCAAAGTTTTCACAAAATGGCTGCGGCATGTTTCACAACACAGTATCCCATAATCCTCAGGGCGAATGTTTCAGCAGCTCTCGCTTCACTGTGCATATATGAATGCGGTCGATCCTTCAGCAAGGGATCTGTGGCAGCGGCAGCTGAGTTGGCGGGTGACTTTGGGCTGAGTTAGCATTGGTTAACTAATGAGAAACTGCAGAGAAGAGCAACCCACTCCTCCTGTAGGGTTCGTCAGAATAAAAGTGGCCTCCTTGCGTTGCACCATCCCTCCGTTCCAGTTGCCCTAACCCCCCCGGCTGCACCGCTGATGCTCCGCACCACACGCCTCTACCTGCCTCTCCTGCCTCCCGAAGGCCCCTGCGGCTGTCTCTACAGCAGGCCTAATGAGCCACCGGCCTGACCGGCTCTTAATGCCACAATTATGTGCCATGCCCAGAAATCCTGGGGGTGTTTGCTTGTGCTGAGGAAAGCCTGGGCCATAAAAGCAACTTTTCTCTGCCTGCTGCTCTCCGGTGATGCACACATCCAAATTGCACACATTAGTATCTCGTAGCAGACAGACGGCGCCCTCTTCGAACCCCTCGACCCTCTCAGTGAATGTGCTGCGCTGGAAGTGTCAGTCTAGTCGAGGGTGAGCGAAATTTAATAAACAACTATGCTAATGGGAAATGTGTGTCAATTAACGCAATTATGCCACACTTTTTAAATTAAAACCAATATCTCAAGGATGTTTTTCTTCTCCTTAAAAGAGTGTTTCATGAATGTGTTGGAGACAGACAGGAACATCACATGCAAGTTACTACGGTAAATATGAGCCCTGTGAGCTGACAGTAGAAGCAAGAGAAAGAAACTTTGGGACCCCTGAAAATATACAAATATCTTAAAATAAAATACATTTTATTAGTGCTGGGCAAGGATTTAATGCAATTAATCCTTTTCATAAAATGTATAAAAATTGATAAAGTTTTTGTGTACGTAATAAATATGTGTATAGTGTAAATTTATTATGAATATATAAAGACACACACACACACACACAATATATATTGTATATATATATATATATATATATATATATATATATATATATATATATATATATATATATATATATATATATATATATTTTTTTTTTTTTTTTTTTTTTTTTACATACACAATAACTTTTATTTAGGATGTGATTAATTGGCACAACACAATTTATTTTTCATAGAATATTATCTGTCATTATATTTTATATGTTTTGCAAAACAAAAATAAAGTGCCACAGGAAAAGTCTTTTACTTAAATACATCACCAAATGTCTTTTAAAATGTCAATTAAGTGAATTAAGTGCTAGCAGGCAACAGTGGCATGGTGCTAAATGTCTAAATTCATTTTGCATTTATAGGATAGAGCCTCTGTGTGTGTGTTTTTGCCATTGCTTTAATCCTCCTAAAGTGCACTAACATATGCTGATTGTGAATTAAAGCCCCAAAGCAGATTTATACCAGTGGGGTAAATGCAGCTTTCCCAGCAGCCCCTGAATTATCAGGATGTGATAAATGAAGGCCTGAAAAGAAGGCGGGTGTGTGGACTAGAGAGAGAGGAAGAAACACAGGGTGAGGAATACATCTTTACAGATGCAACTCAATGAAAAAGAGTGAAAGTTCTCAAACTCAGAAGTTCTCAGATTTCAATAAATAAATAAGTTTCTTCTTAAGGATTTTTATTTTTTTTAATTCCTTTAGTATGTTGGGGTTTCTCTTGGTTTAAGCATATTCTAACAAAATCTAGTAAGGTTTATGCTTTAAACACGCAAAATAGATAGGAAAAAAGAAACAATTCAAGATTTATTCTCTGAAAACAATTAAATTGTTGTATGCAATTTTGCTTCTCAAGCAGTTGTATCTTGTTTTAAGGGCGTACAAGACAAAAAAAAAATAATGAGTACTTTTTTTTGTACTACACTGCACTGTAAATAAATGTGCAGCTCATCAAAAATCCCTGAGAATAAAGAGGTAAATGTTGCAGAATGGCCATAAATTGGTCATCTTAACAGTAATACTGTTTTAGAGCAAGAGGCTCTCGTTACGCTTCGAAAAGTTTCACAAACAGTATAGAGTGCATTGCCATTGCATTGTGGGATTATTTAAGATTGAAGGTGGTACTTTTTACCAAAAGCAGTAAACAAACCTATTGCCATCCTCCTCCAAGCTGCACAAACAAGCAAAACAAAACCACTCATTCATCACTGAGACCTGTTCGGAAACAATCATTGCGGCCGTAGCGATTCCACGGCAAGTGGAAGGAGGAAAAGTGTGTTCTCTGCAAAGAACTTTGCCAACTGTATCCATCATCACTGCGGCATGAAACTCACTCAGTGTGTGGGTATTCAGATCAAACCTTCTGGAAATACCAGCCATAGAAATGACTCAGCATTGGAATTCTCTCCTCAAACCATTAAAGATCTGCCGAGAAAAACCTGAAGCAGTGACTAGAGGTGGCTTTGGTTTGAGCTCTTCATAGAAACATTTAAATAAATTTAAATAAAAACAGATAGATAAAAATAATAATAATAATAATAATCTGTCACTGCCAAAACATCTACACGAAACAACATTGGAGGTATCATGCAATGTCATAAACAAACAAGCAAATGAATACTAAAACATGTTAAAAGCAGAGGTGTGCCTTTCTTACAATAGAAAAACCTACAAAACGACACAAAATCTGTCACTGGCAAAACATCTATTATAATAAATACTATAAGAAATATAAGAGATACAATAAATTATAGAGATATAGCATTTGTAACTTACATAAATACAAAATACAAAAACAAATAAATACAAAATCTAAACATATACTACACAAACAATAAAAATATTTATAAATAATAATATTGTAATAGCAATAAACGTGTGTGTGTGTGTGCATATAAATATATATATATATATATATATATATATATATATATATATATATATATATATATATATATATATATATACATACATACATATATACACAGACAGATACAGATACAAACAGATATTAAAACATTTACTACACTGCTGTGAAATAACAGAATACTTTATTTCCTTTCAATAAATTAACAAGAGCACACTGGATTATTTACTGGTAACATCTACTCTACTATAGCTAAACAGGGATATGTGTTCATTTCAGCAAATAAACAAAAGAACACACTGCAGCTTTTGAATGTCTCAATTGAATACAGAAGCCGTACTACACAGAAAGTGTACTTGCAGTTATCTAGCAGCGGCTAACAAAGTCATGCAAACTGTGGAGAAGCATCCTATCTTAGAAGTACTCACATTCACTCTGCAGATGACGGCTGTCTGTACAAACGAAAATTGAGGGAAAAAACTGTGTTAACTTCAATATGATATGGTAATTACAATAAATTTCCCGAACAAAGGAATAAGAGTGAAGAGTGTGCTATAGCCAGAATGACAGGATGCGAAAATGAGCCAGAGACCCAGCTGCAGGGAAATTGAATTTCACAGGTATTGTTGCTGGAGTTCAGTAAGCCGGCGACGCCGCATACTAATTAAGCAGCAATACTATACAGGAAATGAGTGCGGAGATTAAACGTGCTGAGTTTTGTGTTCTTGGTTGTTTCTTTCCTGGTAATCCCAAAATGAGTCCCACATGCAGGGGTCTAACAGGGGTGAAACGTTCAAGGGGTTTAAAGTCACTGCAGGAGCTCTGAAATCAACACAGTAAACACAAAAGACTACTGAAACACTATTCATATCAATATATTTAATAGCAACAGTAATTACAACGGCATTTTGAAACTTAGGCCATTGCAATTTAGTTTTGTTTGTATGGAAATCATTACAATGCTTTGTTTTACATAGTTTTTACTTAAGAACTGTCATTAAATCGTCAGCAGTAATGAGATCAGGTGTACAGGGCCATAATGAAGGAAATGAAGTGCATTTCTTTTTTTTTTTACTGTGTAAGAATGTAAGTTCAATACAGCTACAAAACACTTTAATTCGTTTTTAGTGATGCAGATTTAATATGGTTAATATTTTCCTTTTTAATTCCCCACCAACTCAGCTGTTGTTTGCTATTCTTGTCAAATAAAGTTTGTCCCAGAGATATCTGCTCAATTATCTGTCTGCAGCCATTTCTACAGCAATAGAATTCATAAACAGCACTTCAGAACAGCATTTGATAAAAGACAGCACACAATATGCTGATGTTTTAAACATTAGATTAATCTTTTTTTTTTGTGAGATATGTTTGTTATGGTTTGTTACTACAATACAAATGTCTTCAACACATCAAATGTCAACACATCAAACAGAACTAATTAATTAACAGATTTTAATTAATTTAATAGATTTTGAATAAAATAAATAATTAACAATTATTTACAACCGTTCATGTCAGTAAGATTTTTTTAATGTTTCAGAAAGAAGTCTCTGTTGCTCATCAATGCAACATTTATTTGAACAAAAACAAATTAAAAAACAAGAATCTTGTATAGAAATAGTATTACCATTTAAAATGCTTTCTCTTTGAATATATTTTTAAAATGTAATTTATTCCTGTGATAGAAAAGCTGAATTATACAGGATTATTTAATGAATACAAAATTCTATTTAATATGCCCTTCATTAATAGAAGTATTTAAAAAAAATCCTACTGAATCCAAACTTTTGAAAAGTAGTGTATACCAAAAAATATACTACAAAATATATTCAGTACATTTTGAGAGCCTTTTTCATGAACATTTTTATTTATTTATTTAACTACTGTCAGCTTTCATATTTCATGACCAAGAGTAGCATCATCCTGGGTTTCACTTGTTTTTGTTTTTTTTTTTGTTTTTTTTAAGCATACACTGTGCACAGTGGTGAGAAAAAAAGGGGCTTTATTACAGCTGCAGCAAAGTACAATGTCATTAAATCAGTTTATGAGCATTAGCTATGAATCAAGACAAACTTGAGCTCTGTCTGTATAGCGAACGCCAATTTACACTTGTGAAAATCTACTCTCAGCTCTATATAACCATACTGTCATAACATCCAGGCTTTTACATCATTGCTCCCTTTCCTCATAACAGCGTAGCAAAAGGTAGTTGTAGAACAGGAACGGGTTAAACCTCCTGCTCCTCTGAGACCCCGCCACCACTTCAGAGAACTGCCACCCACTTCAGCGAATGTAGAGGAGCGTGATAGATTGCAATCCCTCTCCACCACAACTCCTCCAGTGCTGTTTTACTTCAAATTTAAGGAGATTTTCTACAGCAATCTTTTTCTTTATCTTGATTTTACTGCTTTGCAAATGTCTTAGCAGCACAGCCGAAGATTTTACATGAAACTCAAGCAGTTGATGTTGAACTTTTAAGGACAACATTAGTTTTAAAATTAAGTTTGTTCATTAAAAAAATCCACAGCACTAAAATACTCTACTGACAGTGAATGGCATACTGTCAGTGTGAATGAATTCAGAAAAACTGTGTTCAAGGTTGACTAAAACATACCAGTATCACATTTGTTACATTATTAATTTTTTTTCTTTTTTTATTAAAGCATAGTTGAAATCAAACACATTGACTTTTATGCTGACTGAATCTACATAATATAGACGCTTCTCATTTAAGTGTCAAGAGTTCTTTAGCGTCTTTACTGTAAGTGTGTTTTTAAAATCGGTAAGTTGTCAGAATGTAGCCCTGGGTTTAACACTGCTGAAGCTCATGAAAACTGATTGTACTGAATTTAAATGAGGGTTTCAGCTCCAACTGCGGCAAGAATACACATTAGAAACAGCCCAGGCAGACGTCAGTCATTCCACATCAGATCCAACAGGTGCGGCTCGGACCAAAACGCTTCCTTCATTTTATAAAAGAAAGAAAATTTATTCAGAGGGCACAAAGGTGAAAACATGTGATTAGGAGGGACTTTGTTGCTTGGTACCAGAAGAAAAAGAGCAAAGGAACATAATTGGAATGTAAATTGGGTGTCTAAGCAGCCAGAAACTGTGAATAAAACAAAGAAGGTCTGTCGACGAGAATGTAAAGCATTTAAATGGGCTTAAGCAATGTCCTAAACCGCTCTACCAGCGTCAAACCTCACATGTCTGATTCATATTTCAGTGCTGTAACACCTCACGCAAAAGTGGTGCAACTGAATTGGCCCCGAGACTTAAAATGTAAATTCAAGCGATGCTATTTTTGTGCGTTTGGACGAAAGAACACCAAGCAGATTTCTACATGGCTGGTCTGACTGAATGCATGATGGAGACAGAAAGCAGAGCAGAACTGATCCCGCCTAACTGTTCTGTTGTGTCTCCGCTTTGATGAACGCCGGCTTGCGTTTGGAGCTCAGCTAGAGTTCATGGCTAGTGCATGGCGATTATGCAGGGTTATAGTTCTCCTCTTGCTGCAGGAAAGAATGAAGCGCTTGCAAACTGCTGAACTTCGCCGCTCTTCAGAGGTTTGTTTCTCTTGTCGGCAGATGGCTCAGACTGAAGGTGCCAGCGCGCTGTGCAGACATAGAGTTGCCAGAGGGCTGGTGCCGAGGTTAGAGTTCAGATGCCTTCAGGCTGGAACCGTGGTTTCACAAGGAAAGTGAGACGTGAGGTTTGAGGACATAAGATGGAAACAGAGACGACTAGGTCTTCTGGGGGAATGATATGTGAATGTTGAATGACGCTGAATTTTTTTAAACACAAAGCTAGTCAGTGTGTTGCCTGAAAGCAGTGTAGGTGAGATGTATCAAAGGCAAACGCCGCCATTTTTCCATATTCCACTATGTTCTTCCCTCAACTTACCTGTCCCATCTCACTAATGCACTCAATCGCTGTAGCGCTCAGCGCCACTATGCTAGCATTTAGCTTAGCACCATTCATTCATTAGGATCCAAACAGGGATGGTTGTGTCACCATACTTACTGGTGTAACTACTCATGTAACCATCTTTAAATAGGGAAAACATGGAAGTGTTTGGTAGCTTTTAAATTCATCCCTGTTTGGATCCTAAGGAATGAATGGTGCATAGCATAGCCGCACGCTACAGCGATTGAGTGCACGCACTGAGATGGGAGAGGTATGTATCAACTCGTCTAATTTGAGGGAAGAACATAGTGGAATATGTAAAAACGGTGGCGTTTCAATCAATCAATAAATCATTTAAAGAACATACTGACCTTGAATTGTCATGTAAAATATATTTTTCTATTAATGCAAGTATAATACTTCTCAAGCAGATGATTGTCAGACAACTTATTAATCAATCTCTGGGAAATTAACACCAGGGCATCATCCTCAGCCTTCAGGCATGCCACTTTAAACCCCGGTTCATCAGCATGCGCAGACAAGGCTTGGGAAGAACAGCTGGGCCCATCAACTCCCCACCAACAGAACTCCATCAACTCCACTCCTTTGTGCCTTAGCAACCGGCAAATTGCCCCATAAATTTCCATCCAAGCTTTCGAGATTTCACAATTCCCCATTCTGCCGGACATATTGTTGGCTTGTGGTAGAAACAGATGAGCGCTGAAGGCCTAAACAGGAAGTTTATGGGTGTAAGAACAACAATGGCTGTAGCATAAGCACACTAGCCAGAGGGAAATCAAATGCTGACAGGGTTTAAGTGCTGCCAGTGCACACAGGAACAACCTCGTTTGCAAGCGAGAAAGTGATGATCGCGCACTCATTCTTCACTGTAAATTACACCTCATGTTCTTCCTCCAGGATGCAAATGATCCTAAAACACGATAAGTCTAGTTCGACTGAGCCGATCTCACCCGTGTGTTATAGACAGATGAGAGTGAGAATGAATTGACCTCTTGTCTTCACTAAGCACAGCTTCATATGTTTCACTTGCCATGTAAATCAATTCATAATTTTCTTGGTAATTGTTAACTCACCAGAGAGCCACCAGAGAACATCTGTCTCACTATATTAATGCTTAAGATCAACATATAAAAGAGACTGAAGTCCTGAAACATGCCTAGCATTAAAAACTCTACTGAAAAAGACGTCTTCATCCAGCCTGAGGTGGTATTATGATCTTAGCTGGTTTATAATGATCTCCTATAGTTGGCTTAGCTAATTAGTTAGCTGGCCTTCCAGCCTGACGTGTCCCAGAGCTCCTCTCTAATCAACAGACTAGACCAGGCTAGGAGACCAGAAGACTAATGTAGACAAATTTAAGATGTTTTTTCAGCAGGTTTGTTTAGAAATCCTGCAATCAATCGACCATTCGATCAAAGGTGATTTTCTGGTTTTAGCTGGTTTCTGCTGGTCTTCCAGCCTGACGTGTTCCAAAGCTCCTCTCTAATCAACAGACTAGACCAGGCTAGGAGACCAGAAGACCAATGTAGACAAATTTAAGATGTTTTTTCAGCAGGTTGGTTTTAAAATCAATCAATCAATCAATCGATCAACCTTACATGTTCCAAAGCTCCTATCAAATCACCAAACTACGAGACCAGAAAACTGGTGTGGACCAATTTAAGATTAAAATCTTGCAAGAATTTTTTTTTTGCATATATAAGTGTTTTTGTAGTCTTAGCAGTAGGGGTGGACGATATATATTGGCCGATGATTAATGCGCAAATCCACGTTCATTATCAGCTTGGATTTACGCAGCTTGTCAGTTAAGAACGACTCGGTGTAGTAACAGCTGCTCTATGTAAAATCACGCACCTGATGGTATTTATCACTGATTATATAACTGGTTTTACTGATGAGATGCGCATTAATCATCGGCCGATATATATCGTGCACCCCTACTTAGCAGGTTCACGCTGGTCTTCCAAAATGACTAAAGCCCACCTCGAATCAACAAACCAGACTACCCTAACCGAGACACAAAGAAGGTTTTTTGTAGGCTAAGATGAAAATCTTGCAGGGAAAAAAAAAACATAAATCAGCCTAAGGTGGTTTTCTAGTCTTAGGTTTAACCCTAACTGACATTTTCTGGGTTAAAAACCCAAACATCTCTCAAATCAACCAATTTTAACAGCAAATCAGCTAAATTTTGATAGAATTTCAAGAAAACCTTGCTGAAAATAAATATAAATACAATAGTGGTTTGCTGGTCTCACAACTAATTTACAAAGTGATAATATCTATGAATTTAAATCATATGAACATGATAATATGATAACATAGAAACAACATTATTAGGTCTATCACTAAGCACACCCCTAAAATTTACCCTCACTGGGCCAATTATCTTCTCATAGGAAAATGTACAAATTCATGCAAATCAACCACCAATTCGCCAAAATGTAAAATACTTACATACTGTCATGAGTGACAGTTACATACTGTCACACTGTGTTGGGCATGTCACATTAACATCCAAAAGCACATGGTTATCAGCGTGTGTGTTCTGCATTCCTCTTGTATTTCATCACATCGTATTACAGTTACACAAGTCAAAACCAGTCCATGATTTTGCATAATTCAGGTAAAGTGGCTGCTGCTTTTTTCAATGCTTAAAGCCACCTGGCGATCTGCGAGCCCTCAGTAACAAAACACATGGTCATAATGGCTGAGTTCACATTAGGCCTGATATCAAGGCCCACTCAGTGGACGTCTCTCCACAGTGAGGGTCTAAGGACAGCATGTGACTGACTCCTCCAGAGCCCTGCATTCATATTAAACAGGATTTTACATAAATCATACCTGACAGCGGAAGGCACTTGACCCACCTCCTCTTCTTTAGATGAATTGCTCTGCAGTACTGCAATGTGCCTAGCATAAGTATGGTAACCAAGGACAAGCTGTATTAAAAAGCAGTAAGAGATGGCTATAATTGAGATCCAATCAACAGCTGCTGAATTCTGGTGCTGAAGAGGATGCAGGACGTACATCACAGTAAGATACTCTGCACTATATTTTCACCAGGAACTCTGTAGTGTCATATTCCAGCGGTGCATATTGAACAGGTTTCCTAAACACTCTTGGTTGAGCCAGGCCAGGATGCTCAAACAAACAGCAATGTTTTGAAAAAGCACCGCAGAGACACCGTGTTTGAACTTTTGGGGGAAATCAGCAATTGATAGTAGTCGCTGCATATTAAACTTGAACAATATATTTTTAGACTGACAAAAAGCTTTAAAACCAGGAGGAAAAAGCAGAAAAGCAGAGAAGCAACTGCTACAGATCTATTAGTAAATCTGGATGTAGGACGATCCGAGTGTTATAAACTTGATATTTTACAAGTTCAGTAAATCATTTTTTACTACTTCCATAAATCTATATTTAACCAGGCTCCACACCTCCCTTCATATAAACATGAGGACTGGAACACACATGCGCACATATACACAAACATCCCTAATGAATGCAATGAAAACTTTCACAGCTCGGCTGCATGAAAATTCTCCTGATTAAATTCCATTAACTGCAACTTGAGTTTTATCAAATCATAAATCTAAGGCAGGCTGGAGCGGCACGGGGAAGCTGGGAGAGACCAAAGCCTGCACCCCGTTCCCTCTCTTGCACTCCGCTCAGTCCAGACATACTGCAAAGCAAACAAAAAGCTCACTGATGTGCCAACATCCACAATACAGCTCCGCAGCACACCAGACAGAGGCAGGCCTGTCTGGCTCCCACTGATACAAATCCCAGCATTAATAGATTCGGCTTTTTTTTTTTAAACAGACAAAGCATTTATATTATTTGCGTGTTACACTGACAAGTCACATTACAGCAAATGCATCAGGAATGAAATGAGAATGTCTCAAATCTCATTTGCTAAATATAATTTATAAAAAGATTTTTACAGACATCACTCTGATTATGCTGCTTTTTACTTGACCTTTTGTTATGCTTCGCCTCAAGGCGCTCAAATCAACGCTATTCCCGGTGATGTATTGTGCCTTGGGTTTTGTATCCTATGGACAGAATCAGATTTGTAAGATTGCCTCCCAAAAGATACCAACACACAAACATATATTATCACAGATTCATATTAAAATGTCACATCACTCCCATTTCAGCATTGCTGCAGGCCACAAAACATGATTCTGTGATATACAATGTGATTCAACAGGCTGAGATAGCTGAAAATGTTTCGGTTTTAAATTGAACTAATTTAATACAGTGTACAGTGTTTCAGTACAAACAATAAATAATAACAATTTGAAACCAAGTTGAATTGAAAAATAGAACCACATGCTGCTAATACGTAGATGCATTTAAACTTGTTTTAATTGCGATACAAATAACTATATTAAAAATAATAAAATGTAAAAAACAAAGACTGTAATGTTGATTTACCAGTTCAATTTGACTTGTTCCACTTCTTAAATAAATAAATGAAATGTTCATACTTGAAATAATATAATAAATGAAATCAAATCAAATATAAAAAACTTTAGTAAAATAAAAAGGTATTAAAAAATGATATAACCATATTTAAAAAATAATAAAATAAAAAGCACTAATGAAAATGACAAAACACTAAATAAATTAACTTAAACTTTAAAATTAATAAATAAGAAAAAAAGATTCTAAATAATAGTGGAAACAATAATAGAGTAATAGACTCCTTGTTTCAAAATCAAAGCTTCAAGATGTAAAATAATATGCATGTGTAACATGTGGAGCATGACAACGGAATTGGAGGATCCAAATGCAAGACTTTATTTACAAACGTGGTCAAAACAGCCAGGGTCGAGCACCAACAAACAGTATAATCCAAGGCAGAGGCAAAAGAGTAATACGATAAACAGGCAGAGGTCAGGGCAGGCGGAAATTAATCAAAAAACAAGGAAACAGTAATCAATACTGCCATTAATTCCATTTCTGAACACAAATTTTCGGTGACACTTTACTTAAAGTGTACTTTATGTATAATTCATTATAAAGAGTCATTAAAGGGTACAATGCATTATAATTATCATAATGTGCATTGTAATACCTTATATCTTGTCGTAAATAACTCTAAATGAATTTAGAATGCATAGTGTAACAATTGTTACAATGAAAGTGGTACTATGAAAGTGTCATAATGTAATATGCATGAGACTGTAAAGTGCATTATAACGTGTATCACAAGGCTAATGCATTAAAACTACTTTTATAATGCATTATACATAAAGATTGTAAATAAAGTGTTACCAAATATTCCTTTGAATGATTTTATCATTAAAAATAGCAGAAATATTTAAGAATATTGTGATTATTTTATTGCTTATCATGCCCACTCCATTTCAGATTTATTTCTACATTTAAAACAGACTTAAAAATCCAGATTTTCTTAGTGGTCTCAGACTTTTAGACCTTACTGTATCTCTGCGAGTGCAGCACAGCACAATAATAGCCCAGTAATGAACATTATTGCCCCTGCAAGACGAATATCTCCATTACCAGAAATCATCAGAGCGAATAAGGAAAGAAAGGTAAAGAAAATAAAAGACACCAAGAAGGAGTGAGAGAATGAAACACTAGAGAGAACGAGTGATGGCATTTACACACTGACTGTCACATGATCTCCACTCATCACATTTATTATGTGAGTTTTTCCCAATCCTGTTAATGACAGTCTCCATCGGAATGTATCATAACATGATGAAATCTCTCAGTCTATCATGGGTGAATGAGTTCTCAAAGGCATTAACTCATGTTCTCGGGCTCTGTGCTGTCACACAGGTGTGCCTCAGCTAATGGAATATGCCTCGCTGTTCCTTGAGCATTTTCAAAAGCACCATTTACAATTTTGCCAGCTGGAGATGAATTTGTAAGGCATCAGCGAAAGCAGGAGATGGGGAAAAGTCCGGTCATTACAGTAATTGGAGGGTAGATGTTATATGACAGAGAATAAACAGCTAAATGTAGCAGCTGTTGCTTGGCAACTCTTAAAGCTAACTTTCACATTGTCACCTGTAGAAAAAGTGTCATTGTTGCAAATGTAATGAACAATGGAACAAAGTGGGTTTCAGTAATGCTTCACACTGTCAGTTAAAACCTCAACCTTAAATTTGCCATTGATATACTTCTCACCAGAATAAGTATTTGCCCATCTATTCAGTGTGTGGGCATTTCTTGTTATGAACACATACACAATACAATTTAATTTGCCCCAACAGCACAGCACACGATGCTTCAGGAACTCTCAAAGAACCCCATTAAGGGATCTTCAGGCAGCTGTGTAAACGGTCAATATGTATGTGCACCAATCAAACATTAGAAAATCCAGGAGCTCACTGAAGAAGACGCCTTAGTTCTCAAAAAAAGAAACACCATCCATCCAATGCCTACATGAGGAACCTGACCCCCTGGAACTGGACTGATGAGTCAAAGGTGGAAACTAAAGACTAAAGAAGCACAGTGGTGGAAGTGTTGGGGTTTAGGGGTGTTTTGCTGCTTCAAGGCCGTGCAATCATGCCATCATAACAGCAACAACTGTATGAATTTCACATTAAACCAAAGAGTGCTTAAGGAGAACGTTGGGCCATCTAGAAAAAGGCTGAAGTTGAACCATAAGTGCACCTTTTAACATGATATACACCCAAAAAATAAAGCAAATACACCAAAGAGTGAGTCAGAAGAAAGAAATAGAGGATTTCGGAATGGCTTAAGTCAAAGTTCAGATCTCAAGCCAAACTAAAATGCTGTGGGGAGACCTGAAGTGGGCTGTACACAAAAGAAACTCCTCCAAATGTCTCATGTGGAATGGACAAAATGGCAAATATAAAATGGGCAAAGTGGCTTTTGATCAATATGGTTAAGTGTTACTTATTTAGTTCTCTAAGTACAGTAGTTCTGGAAACTTGCTGGTGAAGTTCAAAGCCTCTGGATGGCGGTCTGACGTAAGAAGCTGCTTTGTAAGAGATTGGACCAAGCACACTGTATGCCATTAGTTGAAGGTTTGTTTGACGTAAAATAATATTGAAATATTAAAATAATATACTGAAATGCTACATTTTTGCTTCCAAGAATTCAAAAGGTCAGCTGATGAAATTTCCAGATCAAATAACTTCCAAAGAAAAAAAACAATTACATTCTATTAGGGCATTTCAAATGACATTAAAGACATTAAATTTTTTTTATGCAATGTGAGATTAATTTTTGAAGAATTTTACCCCCTTTAAATTCTCATTCTATAAAGTCTTTAACATTAAAGCAATGTGATTTGGCCGTACAATTATTTTAATTATCCTAAAAATAAAGTTATGTTGTTAAACATCTTACATTTACAGTGTACAAATAAAAAATACAATAAAATAAAATAAAAAGTTAAATTTTGAGTAAAAGTTTTCTGTCTGGCTCTGATGCTGGGTAGACCGATCAGATGGATGGATATGCAGAGATAAAAGCAGAGAGGATCCATCACTTTCACATTACAAATTTGTCACCATCTGTCTCACTAGAGTGCTGAGTAAATCATAGGAAGATCGTGTTCAACACTAGAGAATGCATGTCAAATACAGCAATGCAACCTCCATAGGTCCCACAGGGAAATCCCACATACTGTTCACAAATAAAATACTTTTTTCAGAGATTCTAACAACAACTCCTCATAGCTATTTTGTAACAGTCAATGCTGTTGTTCAGAGTCCAACTGATATAAAGACAATGTAAAGCACTAGAGATCTCACACAACCAAAGTCAATTATCGCTTTAAAAACATGAACAGCAAATTCATTTGTTCTGACATCATGAATTTGTCATGTATCTACATCTTTATCTCCTGGCAAATCATATGTAATGACACCAGACAGCAATTATATGGCTGGATTTGATGCTGACATCCATAAATACATTATGAGATATACACTGTAGCTGCTAAGACCAAGATCTTCAATTACTGCATTAAAGAAGGCAATTTGTGCTACTTTTAGATGATGGGCCATTATCACAAAGGAATGGCTAACGATCAATATTACCCCAGAATAAGAGAAGATGAGACATGGCCAGAGAAACTGGAGCTAACACATACAGCTCTGCCTTTGATCTCCTCCATCCGCAGAATACAGAATAATATGGCTGCACACACACGTATCTTCTTACTCATATTCTCTCTCACACACGCACACAAATGCACAAACTTCAGGCCACAGGCTCGACCAGCACTGTCAGGTTCAGACTGTTAATGGCTGTACAGTGCACAAATGGATTATAATAGTGATCCTCACACTTCATGATATAAGACATCATTTAAACACCGCACACAAACTCACATTTTATATTCACTGCAACCCTTGTTCTCTGGTCACGGGAAAACATAATTCACCTAATTTCTTAAAAACAGTTTGGACCTCAGCCCAGCATTATTTACAAAGATCATGCTCTTTCTCTCCCTCTCATTTAAACACACACACACACACGTTTGTTCAGCAACTGTATCTTTGTGGGTAATTGCCACAGAAAACATACACCTCACAGAAAATGTTTTGCATTTTCAGATAAACATAATTTAGTAGCTGGACCGCTGACATTTGGTCCCCACAATGTAGGCAAAGCCTGAGCCACACAAACACTTTTCAATGTCCAAATTTGCTAACTTGTTGTAATAATTGGTTTCTATTTTAACTGCACTAACAGAAGCAGACACTAACATAAAAAAAGTAAGGACATAGTGAGATTAAAAAAAAAATTGATGGATAGCATGTATAGCATGTATTGCACTGTCACTCCCACAATGTACACAAGAAGAAAAAATATAAAGGCTAAAAAAAGTATTAAAGAGTATTAAAAATAGTATTTTTTTTTATTATTTAGTTAAATATACAGTAGTAAAGAACAATTACTGGATGTGAACTTTGAGAAAACTCAATTACACAACACAAATGAACAATTCTGAATTCTGAATCTAATCTAGTCAAGGCATTTATGTTGGGTGTGTGTGATTAAACTGAAGAGCTGTTTTTCCAGGGTTCTCCCACTGCTTGCAGTCATTCATAACACCCCTCATTAGAGTCCCAATCTTAGGACCCTCAAACAAGTGATTAATTAGACTAGAATGTGAGAATATTTAAAGTTTAATGCAATTTGATTGCAGCAGATTTAAGTAGCTGCTGCGGGGCACCTTGGTGTACATGGCAGTGAGCATGGTGATGAATCCAAATACTCCGAATCAGTGAGGGAAGTGCATCCTGCAGAAAACCGCCTGCAAAGAATGATGGAATGAATTACAATGGGCTGCTTATCAAGACCAATAAGTAACAAACAGGCACGATTTCAACAGCCCACGTCTTAAAAAGATCTAAGATGACAAACGCAAAAACAGTTTCTCTGGCAATTAAAGTCTTAACCCATAAAGCAGGTATAAAGATGTGGTGAAATATGCCAATGTTTGCATACAAAATTGCCATTTCAACAGGAATTAATGCAATCTGCAAATTCACTTGAATTTTCTAATTTTCATGTTTTTGTCATTTTTATTATGTTTTTTTTTTTTTTTTTTGATCTGTGTATACCTACATACACACACACACACACACACACACACACACACACACACACACACACACACACACACACACATATATATATATATATATATAAAAGTATATATATTATGACGAGTCAGCTGCCTCCTCCCTGATTATCATCGGCACCCCGTCCTAAATCGCCGCCATTCACCAGGCTCCCGACAAGATTGGGTGTGTGAGAGAGGAGGGGTGCTGGATGAACCAGGGCTGGCGGCGTGTGATGGAGCACACCTGACGTAAATGGAGCCTCGCCACCAGAGACATGAGCTGCCGGAATGGAGCCCAGATGAGAACCGCACCCAATTTATGCAGCCGATGGACCAGGATGCCGGGCCGTCCATCCCCTGCAAGCGCCGTGGCCAACGAGAGGGATCTGGTGTCCTCGTTGTGCTGCAGGGTTTGTGTAGGTGGGGGGGGGCAGTATTCAGGTAGGAAGGGTCCAGGTAAGGGGTAGAATTCGGTGGCCGCACGCATTCCCCTCTTTGGTCCTGGGTGCGAGGAGTGGCGGCTTCTTCCTTTTAATCCATAATTTTTTGTGTGGTGTGGTAACTCTTCGCATCATGCCTAACAACGCCCTTCAGCCGTGATTTATTCACGATACAGCACGGCCTCTCATAACTTATTGCTTATATATAAATATATATAAAATATATATATATATTTATATTTATACAACAGTTCTTTCTGGTCCTCAAATCTGCTTGGCTGATACGAGTGTGATATTACAGAGATAGAACTCCAACATCTATTTCACAGTCTCTGTACTGGTTAAACATGAGATGTATTTTGTTTTGGGTGAATCTAATGGACAGTCTTTGGTCTCATTAATCTATTATTTGTTTCAGAGAATATATATAAAAAAAAAAATTAAATTAAATTATTAGAGTGCGCATTTGCAACTTTTTGATGCCTTTGTTGTTTATTAAATACTATTATTCAATATATAATATTTTATTTACTGTAAATAATAGTATTTAATAATAGTGTTTAGTATTAAGAAACGTGTTCGTGATGGTGATTTTAGTTACATTGTTCCGCCATTAGATGCCAACAAGAGAATGTTTTTATAAGTGAGTCAGCAGTAAAGGCTTTTACTTTTAAAAAAATGCTATAAACTAATGTTATTTTTAGTTTCAACAACAGTTTGACGCAGCAAACAAATGCACGGAGCAGCAAAATCACCCTTAACAGATGATAGGATATATTACAAAAAAGACAACAGGTATTCAAACTAGTGTTTATTGTAAAATAAGATTGCTCTGATGAAAGAATGCTGTATCAGATGCAGGTATCACATTTTACATTATCTACTATACATAATACACTGCTTTTAATACAGTAATTCAGTAAGCTTTTAATGAAGCTACCCAAGGCTCCTTCGTTACTAGTTCTAATGTGACATTTTAGAATTAGTAATAATGGAGGCTTGGGCTCAGCTGTTTATGTATTAACTCACTCATGCCGTCGAACTGTTGTATGAATGCAATATCACACTCATAAACAGAAAGAGAATGTTCTGAACATGCTTCGTCTAATGGAGCTTAAATAAAAACAGAGAATAGGAGCTCGCTGTGCCATTTATAAATAATGGGAATGTGACATAACGCCACATTGGGTTCTGGGAAACTGCTTTGTTTATCCGCCATACTTGCAGGATAGTACTGCCTTTCCGCTACTGAGTTTAGGGCAGTATTTGATTGTTTGTAGTGATTGTGAAAAATGTCACCAGTGTATGCCATTCAAGCTGCATCGAGAATAGTAACTCAGATCATTGTTCTGAGAGAAAACTGGACAATGCAATATGTGTTTTAGTCTTTTTTTAAAAAGTGAAAGTGTAAAAACAGCAAGAGAAGGTGGTTGCGGAGAAGACGTCGAAGAGTAAATCTCATAGGCTCTCGCCGGTTTCACCATAGATTGCAACATGCCTTGTTTTCAGTGATCTGTGTTTTGAGTAAGAAATGCATGGCTTGATGCAGTGGATCGTAAAGTATTTTCAGCATTTAAGATCTTAAAAGATGACCTGCTCCTTGCACTAAACTATTTTATTATAATAAGCTGAGGTGATTAACTATCTGAGATTCGGGCCCGTTATGGCCCAAGTGTTGCCCTTGTCTTTAATCCAGTTCTGGGCCAATTCAGGGCCGTCATTCTTTGCGGCACTTGGGCCGAGGGAAAAGAGATTGTGTGGCCCGGGAAAGTGGCTTAATGTACCAAGACAGTGATAAAATTGTAAAGCATATACTATGTGCAGATATGCTCATTAGTTAAGTTAAAAATGTGAACGTACCATGTTTATTTACACGTTAAACGCACCCCCCACCCACCTGCAATGTTTCTTAGCCCCTGCCCCGCAGGAGGTCTGTGCATGCCACTGTATACATGTGTGTGTGTGTGTGTGTGTGTGTGTGTGTGTGCATACTGGTTTGGGTGGTTTTTGTATAATGCCATAGGTATGATATAGGTACCTACTGCCTATGTCCCCGTGATTCAAAAGGCTTAAAAAATATACTAAGGGTTATTAAAGGCCAAAGCTGTGTCCCACACTGCCTCCACAGATTTCTACATAAGAAGGTCAGCCTTATTTGCAACCTAAATAAACTTCCACTGCCGAGATCTCCATCATTATGAAGATCTGACGAGAAGATAAGCAGAACGAGCAGCTTTGATGGGAATGCAGCAGTCCATAACACAGGGTAACACGAAAGTCCTGACTTCACCGCCGGCGAGGGGATTGGCTGGCGCACTGCGCTAACAGAGGGCACGGATTCAATCCTCCGCTCTGAGGATTTGGGAAGAACATTTGGCACCATTTTCCTCTGACTGAGAACCTGCAACACAGTTTAACTCTTCCTGTGAGTGTTTTCCCACTGGAGGATTTTAAAATATCAGCCTATCAAGCGTTAAGTTCTCGAGTCACATGGGCAGCACCGGTTGCGGCGCACATATGCAGACAGGCTCAATATATGGGGTCCTTTCAGGTCGCGCCGTAGGCGGCAGCCAGCAGCCTCCTCTATTCCGAATGATCTTTTCAGGATTTGCTATTAAGGTCTAAGGGAAAGCGACGAGAAAAAACGCCTATCTCTGCTCACTTCTAAAATTGAGTCAATATGAAAATCAGAGAAGTGTTTGAGCGCGGCTGGCCTCTGAATACGTCTCTCTCTCATATACGCACATTCGGTCCAAATCAAAAACTGCAGCAGTAGCGCTTCTCCTCATATCAGCCTTTTCTCATGATATCAGCACATTCAAAAGAAGCTTCAAAGTGTTCTGCGCTGCCTACTTCGGATTTTATCCAATTTGCAGATAATATTACACATAAACCTGAATAATTAATGGACGTCAAATTCAAATACAGCATTGGCTTTAAGCCTTTAAGTAAACACAATGCACAGTCACAGCAAAAAACAAAAAACAAAGACAGTGACAGTGACTGCCTCAGAAATCATATCCCACCACTTATATTTTTAGAAACAAATATTTAAAAGTAGAGAGTTGACGGATAGGTTAGACTGTCTTAATGAGCTGCCAGATTTATTATCGTAATGCATTTGCACTTAATCTAGTAATTGGCTTCCATATAATTCAGAATCTCACAAACAAAGAAAGGTTTAAAAATAAACACCATATAAATGCATATTCATAGATGTATCTATAAAGAGACTAATCTCAATTGAATGCTGTGAAGGGCAAAATTAGCTCGTCTTATCTGCGTCGTCGGACCTGCACAAAAATATCAAAAATAGTCAAAAATAGACTAGACGTTGTCAGACAGTGTGAATCTCAAACATATTGTGACTCTTTTGAGGAATTAAGAGTTTGTGATTAATTTACAAGCAATCAGAGCCTGGTTAAATGCCTTTTAATAGCGAAAATGAAGTCAGTGGATAAATCCCTCTGGCAACATGGTGGGTTGGGCTACTTCCATGCCCTGTATTCCTCTAGTGGGATTACAAATGCTAATGAAAGCGTGATAAAGATGACTAATACCTCCTTGTTCCCTCTTTCCCACTCTAAAAGTGGCAAAATATCTAAGTCATCAAGTTATAATACCGGATTAGTAGTAATGACACTTATTTTTCTCCTTGAAGCGCATGTATATTGATGCTGAACCTTTTTATCTGGGGAAAAGTTGTGCTTTGAAAAACTGGATCTTTCCATCAAAGCATAGGGTTTGTATACAGTATCTAAAGCCTGTGTTATGACAAGGACAGCAGGCCAGTGTGAACGTATTGCAAGGACAGCTGTGGTCAGAAGAGACCAATTAGATAATAAGCAGCGAACTCTTTCGGGCTCTTTGAATGATATGATGTAATCAAGCAAAGTTTCACAGTCGGTTGAGCCTGTGAGTAATTCATGGTGCTTAATTTGAGTCTGCCACACTATTTGAATGTTTTAGGGCTGCTGCAGTTCAAAAAGTCATCACCCATCGGGACACATTTATAATTGCGTGTTTCAGACTTTCTCCGGCCAGCTTTCGGACTCAATTCTTTTGATCAGAATCAAAGGCAATCCGAATGACTAAACTAGCAGGCAATGCACATTCGGACATAACTCTCAGAAATGTAAATGATGTTTCATTGTTTATTTTTCAACTTTAGTGTGCAGTTCCTTTTTTAGAACTCAGAGAATCCCCCGAAGATCGCCTTAAAGGAATAAATCAACCAATCATTAATATAATATATACTGATATAAAAACTGGAATATGGAGACTGACTCGTGTGAAATACTTTACATTTATTTAACCTTAATAACTTTTTTAGTTCATTTTGGAGCTTATCAGTTGGGACGGCCAACCTCATCAGTTATTTTAGATTTTATTTTTAAATACTGTTACAATACTTATTAATAGTTTTAGGTTACACTTTATTTTCAAGGTGTCCTTGTTACAGTGTAATTATATATTTAAGTGCCGAGTAATATTGATTAACTACCTGTACCAACTATATGTTTAGGATTAGGGTTTTGCTTAGGGTTACTTACATGTAATAATGCATGTTTTTTTTTTTTTATTATTATAATAGACAGTGCATGTAACATGTAACAAGGACACCTTAAAATAGAGTATTAAATTTTTCATAATTTATTTTAAGTTTTCAGTATATATATATATATATATATAGTCTGGGCAAGTTTGAATGTTATCACATTAAGGCATTACTTAATAAACACTGAAAATTATTTTATTGTGCATTAACGCAGTTATTATTATTATGATAATTATTATTTTGAAACTTCATTGCTCACTGGCTTTGAATTCACATCCAGACAAACCATGGGTCACAGAAGGAGTGGGATGTTGATCAGTACTTGAATGATTTTTGTGCATAATGCAAATAATTGCGATAAAATCATGCGATTAAAAATAAAATAATCATTACCTAGCACTAATTATTGCACTTTTGTTTATATAGTGATTGTTTTAATTGAAAAATGTGCGCAAAACATCGTGATTTTTAACCAAAACTGCTTAAAGGACAGTTCACTCAAAAAATTATGTTATCATAAACTCACCCTCATGTCAAGCAAACATGTATGATATTGATCAGAATGGTGGGACCCAAACAACACTGGGTGGGGAAAATCCCAAATATCTCCTTCTGTGTTCGTCTAACTAAAGTAATTTGGTGATGACATGAGGGTGAGCAAATGATGACATTTTTCATTATTGGATGAACAATCACTTTAATTCCAGTAATAGCATTGTTTTGTTTTGACATTTTCATTTCATTGGTGGGGTGATTCACTTGCACTGCTTCAACCATGTTGTGTGCAATGGCACCATCAATCATATGCTAACAGATATATCACATAGATTACAGCTTACTACTTAGAGCTATGCTCGTGTAAACCAATTTCACCAGCTCAATCACGCTCCAGCAGTTGATGTAAGGGCTGATTGCAGAGCTCCCTAAAAAGCATGTAATCGCCTGCAGAATGTCGGAAAATTCAGAGGCTGAAATATTGTTCTGGTTTATGATCTGCTGTGTGAACAACCCAGTCATCAAAAGATAAAATATGATGGCAATTATAATTGCAGATTTGAGTTACAATACAGCCTTCGGTCTGAAATTCACGCTAGCCAGATGTACGTCTAACTGATCTCTCAAACTTGTAACTCAATCAGGTCTGATGGATTCTGTATTATATAAACGAATATCAATTCCACCGAAATTATCTCATTTATTTTACTTCTAACTTCCACCTCATCATGTCATCTGCCAACAACAGCCGATGCCAGTCAGACAGTCAATGGCGAATTGGCCACTACAGTCATATTAAATATTTATTCACACAACTAGTTTTACACATTCAAGATAATATTAAACATACACACTTATATTTATTAAGTAGAGAATGTACTCCTGCAGAACATCTTATCACATTTTGATCCCTAACATTGTCTCCTCTGCGTTGTTTACTGTTGGCACCAATACACGATTATCTGCAAAACTACACTGGGTATGTACTATAAAAACAGCAAAAAATAATAAAATAATAATAACAAAAATTATATAAAGAAATGGAATTGATTTGACTATGCAATTATACTCAGGATGACACATTAACATTAACAAACCAGCATTTCCTCAACCATAAAACATTTAAATTAAGATGCAGAAATGTAATCTGTTCGAAAACATTCGAATTAGGATGCAGTAACGTAATCTCTTCTGGAGCATTTAAATGAAGATGCAGCTATTTCATTTATTCCTGATCTCTGATGTTGTGAATGTCACAGATGGCCGCGAGAATGCTATTTTCGGCACGGAAAATCTGCAGTTGTAGCTGATATAACAATGTGCTGATCATTTAAGAGTCTTCTTGGCGTTTTACGGGTCAATATGTTTTACAAAAAGCCTGGTGCACAGCTTTTACTGCTGAATGTACTAAAGTTTATAATATCTCTGCTGCATCTATCATGCAGGATTCTGTGTCATTACCATTTAAATACAGCTGACAAGACATGAGTCATGGACTAATAATGTTGTCAAAACAATTTACTAATCACTGCTGATAAAACAATGCATTATGCAACAACCGAAGAGGTGAATTTAGAGTCAACTGTCAGTGTCATTTTTCAACACAGCATTTCTAAAGATCTGATTATACATCAAGAGCATAATGTTCTGTAGGCGAGACAGAGGCTAGTTGTTAAAAATTGTATTGAATATTTATCAAGATGAGTTTGCTACCAAGTGAATTTCTCCAAAGATTATAAAGAGAATCTACTAAATGTATGAATGTTGTTATGAAATAATGTAAAAACTATGTATTTGTGTGTGTGTCTGTGTGTACAGTATACGTATAATTTTATGCATTCTATTTTTTATAATTTTTTTGTCAATGCTGTATTAAGCAAAACATCTGAAATATAAAATGCATAACAACACAATAAAAAGATGAAATTTTTCCCAGACCGGATATTTTCCAAATAAACCTATCCACCAAACCAAAAGCCACACTCATCATGTACACCGGATACAAAGCCTCTGTCATCTTTAGGAAACATAACTATTTTTCAGATATCTACAAGTCCCGCCAGATGTGTAACAATCCAGGCTTGACTTGCACATATATTGATTTCTTTGCATGGCTATATTGTCTGATACCATTTCAATCAATGATTTGCCCAGATCATGATCTCTTTTTCCCAGTTAGAGGAATATAAAAAAAATCCCATTATGTTTTTACGTGCACTGTGATATCCATTCCAGAAGATATCAACATTTACATCAGCTCAGGCACTTTATAGGCCAACACACGTAAAAGTCAAGTCGGCAAATGCTTATTTCATGTATATTCCAATAAGCTGTTAAGAAAGAAACGCAAACAGTGCTGTAAGTGTGATCTACGTATGTGATGTGCCGGTATACATTTCAGGGTAAGAAATACTTTAGATGAAAATAAATTCATTTAAAAGCTAAGTGTGAATGAAAAAGCTCTTTTGAGAAAGAAGAAAGCAGAATCTTAAAGACGTCTGAGCTAAATAAAAGAATTCGCCTCTTATCAGAACCTCACGCAAAAACCACCCAACAAAACCGTTCGACAGATAGACTTCAACAAAAGCATCAGTAGTGCTTAATTAAAACCCTCGTCCTTTCACTAAGCTCAGAAACAGACTCGGAGCTTCACCTACTCAGAGCTTCAAGATTCATGATCCCACTTAGTTTGCAATGAAAAAGAAATGGGGTTTGCGGCAGCTGATTTATTTTCAGAGCTGAAGGGGTAAACCAGTTGATTATGTAAACATCTTCACCTCGGTTCACTCACGAATGCTGCCGAAATTCCTCAAAAATGCAGTGAAGAGTACTGCGGAACACAGTAGCCTTGCCCCCTTGCACTGTTCTCCAGGCATTTGCATTTTCCCTTCCTTTCGTTCTCTTGCAGCCACCCCACCCTGGAATCCAGCTGTATCCTGATCTGAAGAGAAGCCAAACAGTTTGTGTGGGAAACCATGTTGCAAGCAGTGCAGGGCGTCTATTTGAAGTCTGACTTCAAATAAGTGAGCTTACACATTATGTGGGAGAGCTTGTGCAAATCATGTTTTCACATGTAAACAGTTTGTTTGGCCACATTCATATATTTTACGGTGTAAAAATACACATTTCATAGTTAATAGAAACATGTAGAAAGAGTCTGCATTGTGTACTGCAACATGAAAAATGTGTTTAAACTTTAAAGAATAACAGGCTTGTGCAATCAGAATACAACTTTACACTTCCATTTTCTATTCCTTTTTATATTTTGACCATAGACATCTCTGTTTTCACAGTAAATTTGCAGTTGAATCATGAATTTTGGGGGTAAAAGATCAAAATCGCTGCTGAGACCTAATTAATTTTTGACATTTTCTTCATAATGACTTAAGGAGCAAACTGGACTCAGCACGGACACACTGGGCAAACCGACATTGTTCTAATATGAATGAAAAAGTACCGAAAAGGAATAATTCAGCCAGAGATGAAAATTCAGTCATTATTTACTCACCCTCATGTTGCTGCAAACCCATATGCTGTTAGTTTTCTGTCGAACACAAAAGGAGATTTCTTCTTTGAACAACCCAAAAAAAAAAAAGGCTCCAAAAGGCTCTAAAAGCTCTATAAAAGTACCCCATATGACTCACGCATTCAAAGTCTTCTGAAGGCAAACAATGGCTTTATGTGAGGGACAGAGTAAGACATAATACACAGATTTAAGACATAATACACTGAAGCTTTTGCTTTAGGTTAGTTTTTAAATCATATATATATATATATATATATATATATATATATATATATATATATATATATATATACAGCCTTCAGCTTAAGATACCTACTGTAAAAACGACTTTATCGACTTTTTAACAGTACATATGTATGTAAGAAGATCTTCAGACACTTTGATCTTCTGAGACATACAATAGACACACAATTATCTCAATTATCTCAAATGTGGGAAAACACTTCTCACAGATGCACTGGTTCCCCCTCATCCCCTTTCTTCTCCTCATCCATACTTCTCTTCACCCAGCTCACTCAGAATGGTCAATAGCATAATACAATGTTCTACATGAATGCAAGTGATATTTACAGTCATCTTTGGTGTCATTTGAATAGTCTCAGGGTGACTGGTAAAATGGTCTCAATTTGACAAGAAATAGACTAAAGGTGATAAAGATCCTGAGAGTTAAGAAATATTTTGCTCACTGTAGTGGATGTGCCATTTTCTAATCTAGAACAGTGGAGTGTCTTTCATGCAAAATGCCCTTTGTCTCATTTAGGGATATGCCGGTATCCTATTTTCATGTTGCGATTATTTGCTGATGCTTTTATCAAGGTATACAATATTATCACGGTATTGAAATTTATTTTCAGTAAAGTGGTCATAATACAGACAGGTATCACTTTACAATAAGACCTCATTATTTAACCATTAACATTCACAATGAGCAAGTCTTATTTCATGTTAGCTCATTAAATAACACAGTTGCAACTTTTGATTTTAACAATGTGTTATTAAATATGGGAATACCTATGATTAATGAAAGTTCATAAGAATTTTACATTGGGAGTTTATGTTAACTAATGAAGCCCTAATGTAAAGTGTGAACGAACAATAAAGAATCAAAACACCTTCAAACAATATCTAAGGCATGTTGTAGTCCAGAATAAAATATAAAATAAATAAATACATTTCCTATTAAGTCTAAATATTTAAGTATTTGGCTTGTTGATGAACACCATAGCAAATCCACAAATCTAAATTGCTATTTAAATACGTTTTAAAAAGTAGTGCAGCTGCTTTATTTATAGGGCTTAGGGTAAAGGCTGCATTTTCTGCAGTTTAGCACCATCTGCTGTCAGAGAGTAAATATGCTTTCATTCAGAGCATCTCTCATGTGTTCCCCGTGTGCTTTTCATGTGTGCTTGATTACATCACATCTTTCAAGCAGCATACAACGGTGTTGTGCATTTCGAACAGTTGTTGGGAAAAGTATTCTTAAAATGTATTCCAAATTCTGAATAATTTGCAATATATAATTATTCACGGTATTTAGAAGTGCCCACAATAACAATACACTGCATATTCATTACCGTGATATATCGCATTACCGAATACCGGCACATGTCTAGTCTCACGAGGTGATAACTCTACATGATCAATGCAAGGTCCAGTTGTTCCTATCTCCATCTCGGGGATGTTTGTCTTGGTCTGAGATACTTAAGGAAATGATGCAAGAGGATCAGGGCCTTCTGTAGCAAGAATGAGCCCATAGCATGAAGTGTGCCCACACTACATGTACTACATATTTTTCTGAAAGCCAGGTATGCATCTTACTCTTATTCATCTTTGAGAATTTGATGTCTTGTATTGCTTTGATATCTCTGAATTTGCATTATACTTACCTGACTGATAATAAATTGTTACATTTTATTTATTCTGGCTAACTGTGAAATAATTTTCTCAAATAGATTAAGTGAAGGCGTATGTTACGTCAAATCTGCGTCCAGGGTTAGTACATACTAAATCTCAGGTGAGATGGAGCATGGGGCACATCATGTGAGACTACAGATTTCTGACTAACTGCTTGACTTTAGTTAAGTTGTCATACAGTTGCATTAACTATGCTGTGCTAGACTAATAATATTGGAATATTAGCATGGGTTGGGCATGGTACTAGCCATAACCTCTGGTTATTGTCTCACTATATTCAAGTTGTTATATAATTAGATTAATTATATGGGGCTAGGTAAAACAAAATTGTAATAGCATATTTCACAGTGATACTCATAACCTCTGATTAATGTTTGAGCTTTAACTAAGTTGTTACATAGGTGACTGTAGGGGGCTAAACAGAACCACTATTTAAAGAATGACAAGCATGAGGCAGTCTATTAAATAGTTAGTCATAACCTCTGATTAATGAACAGACTGGAGAGTTTGTGTTCGGGGGGTACATGTACAGTACATAGGCACGCATTACACACTCTGAGCGACATATATTCGTCATATTTAACAAAATAATTTTACATTTTGGGATGAACACTTCCTTTATATTTCTTTAAATGTTGAATTTCTTAAGCTACATGAAGCCTTTAAGCACTATATTTTTAAGTACTTTAATTTGCCTTTAGTTTGTCTTATTAAAAGACCTCTTGAATAGACTTCAGACAGTTGAGTTGACTCACATTTCACGAATTGCGTTTTAAAAATCATGAAAAGGAAAGATTTATTGCCCTGGAAGCTCATTCTGGAATTGAATATTGCACCTGATACAACATTATGCTGATCTATTATTTTCCTTCTGCCAGAACGGGGCAGAGCGCCATGTGACGCTCTTTCAGATTTATCATTTAATATGACTGAACTGATAAAGCAGCCACATTTATCTGCTCGAGGAATCACTGTTCGCTGGAGTAAATGTTAATTTTTGCAAAAGGGTGTCTGTACAGTTAACCCAGTTTAACAGAGACACTTTCCCAGCGATAAGCTTCAAAGAAGGTTTTAAATAATCGGACAAATTTAAAATACAACTTTGAATCAGTTCTAAAAAGAACAGAACCAAACTTGAAAGGAAAACCGTGTAACTTAACCTACCAAACCAGCTCCCAGTTCAAGGCATAAAGTTTGTGCAGTTTTATGTCTAAGAGAACACAGAAGTGCTGACATGGCCAGATGCTGCTAGTTCCTGGCAGGAGGACAAAGCAACTCATAAAATAATTGCACATCTTTGCAGTGTGATATCCTTGTAGCTTCTCAGCACCTATAAAAGAAGCATATACATTGCCATAGGGAGTCTTCTGCTACAACATATCTATTATAATGCTCCATATGACAGTCAGGAATTAAGGAAGACAAAAGATGACTGTGTGACCGTGTTGCTGTATCATAAATTCAGTGCCGTAGCGCATAAATAATGCAACATTCATTTCCTCGGACATCCCTTATGTGGCAGATTTTTGAAACTAATGTTCCAGGGTCAAAAGAGATATCTCATTATGTGGACTTGTAAGGATTACAAAAAAGCTGAAATAAAAACGAAAATGTAATATACATTGGCTGTGTCCGCTGTGCTTTTGGAATTCATCCTATATTATGACTGCGGTGTATTTATTTTATTTTTTTTATAAACATATTGGGTATGTTCTTGCTGGGGAAAAAATATCAAAAGCACTCATTTACTGTGCATTAAAAAAAAATACAAATACTTTTATGCATTGTGTGCGATTCATTCAAAAAGAAGCTATTATGTTCAGATTCAACAACCATAATTCAGAAATGAACAAAAAAAAGCACAGCAAAAGTTGTACCCAGGCATGTATTCAAGAATGGGCCATTGTTCTTGCAGTGCCTGGTGAGAGAAGCGAGCTCTGAGCGCTTTCTATAGAATACGAATTAAGACCAAGGATGTTTCCTGCGAACCTTGCAATCACTTCACTGTTACACGTCCCAAAAAAAGAAGAAGGCGGCTTTGCCAGGAAGCATTCATCACTTGAATGAAAGGGCATAATCTTCTCCACACTTCCCTCTAACAAACACTGTTCATTCTCTTAAGATTAATCACTTTCAGAAAAAAAAACAAAAAAAAAAAAAACAAAAAAAAAAAAAAAACAGGCAGACACAGAAGCAAACGGAAGCAATAACAAAGGTAAAGGATTTTCAAATTCAATATGAAAATAATTAAATAACTGAGCATAGCAATACATTCCTAAGAAAGTATATTCCCCTTTCCCTGTATTGTTTGGAAAGCACATTCAGGTTAATTGACAAACTGTGCTAAAATGCTTATGAATTTGACTACACTGATCACGCTGTATGTTTCTGATTCACTAAAATTAGTCTTTTGTTGTGAATCGAGGAGATAACTGAACAGGATGCTGACTCTGGCGCTGAGACTACCAATCAATCAATCAATAAATGGCTCTATATCCTCAGACATACACCAAATAAGTGCATTGTAGCTATGCTTTCATGCTCAGTTTGGAGCCATCCATCACAACAGACGTTCACTGTGGGGTCGCTGCATTGCTGCTGACAGCAGGGTCTTTTCCTGCAGCACACCAGTAGCCTCAGCATTTCACAGGATTCAGGTCTGTCCAAAGTGATCTGCCTTTAAACTAATCTAGAACAGTGGAGTAAACAGATGCACTGCGGGTCTGAGCACGGCCCTCACTGTCCCACATTCCCACCGGAGCTCTGGCTTTCCTCCCGTTTGCTCTGGCTGCTGAAGTCTGTTGGTTTGTCAATCTGTTCGGGTGGACGGTTGGATGGCCAGCTATCTCTCTCGCTGTCTCTCGGCACTAACACTGTGGCATGTGAACTGAGTCTCAGAGCCCTGCTGTGATTAATGCAGGTGCCACTGTGTGGGTAAAGAGGAGCTGAGCCAAACATGATGGCAGCCCTCATGCCACCTAGGCCAAACTTAACACAGATCGTTTCACTCTCTGACATTTCGCTCTCACTGTGTCTCTCCTTCACACTCATACACACACACACACACACACAGTCACTCAATTAGGATAGATGGTGCCCTACAGAGGCTGAAATATGAATAATGTCATTTAAACAGTAAATTTTACCACTGACCCTGGTAATAAATCACTTTATTTATCACTTATATATCACTATATAACACTTTATAAGTCACTTTAATTGATTAATAATTATCAAAAAATAAATGCATTTGAATTAAAAAATATATTATTTTTATTTCACATCAATTATTATTATAATTAATGACATTAAATGATTCTTGTTTTTGAAAAAATACATTAAACTAAATATTTTATAATAAACTATCCTTATTATTTTTCAATTACTATTGACAATATTTATTTTTATTAATTATTAACAATATAATTCAGTTAGGCACAGGACCTGATCTGAGACTGAGTTTATTTAGCAATAATGACCGGCTGACTTTACAATATCCTTTACTTCTTTAAGTTGTATTAACTTTAGGACACACACACGCACAACACAGCAACTAAGCATTTGTATTGTCCAAGAGATCAATAAAAAGACTGAAAGTTTGTAGGTATAAAACACACCAAATCATGAGGGCATGGTAAAATCTCCAATTAAGGAGAAAATTAAGTAAATTTCCAGTAAAAATGAGGCCTCTAACCATATGGGCATTTGGGTACGTGCAAAGGAAGAGCCGTATAAATGTTTTCAAATAGCAGGATACATTGACCAAAGATGGTCTCCCTGTCTTGGCGAAACAATTCTTTATCACAACAGAGAGATACAAGAGAGAGAGATACAAGCTACATCATTATTTTAAATAAAGCAATAGATGTCTACATGTAGCTTCCCAGCAGTACCACTGAACACAACATAACATATTAAATGACATTTCTGCATTATAAAGAAGTCTGAATCTATGCCTCCAATGCTACAAGGAAAATAGCTCGGTCCCGGTGACAGCCTGAGTATATGGTCTCCTTCATGCTACATATTAATAACATAATAAATTTGAATCTACTGTTATGAACTGTTTTCCCCAACAGACCAATGCCTGAAACACACTGGCATACACAAGGTCTTACATTCCGTGTTACCCTGGAAATTTCTCCTCCAAGGACACTGCAGTTCTGCAGGCTGGAACGTCTCTCATCTAGGCCACGGGTCTCCGAGAGATGCATTACCCGGGCCCTCGAACACTCCACACAACGCAATATTAGATTCTCCGGTTCCACTCCCTGCTGCGCCTCTAATCTGATTGCAGTGTCACCACACTTCCCCATGTGCCTATTAGATTGACTTACTCAATTTGATAATGTGAACGAAAGAATATGGAAGACATAAAGGTATTTGATCATTGCAGCAGAGATAGGGAGGGACGTTCCGGCTGAAAATGGGAAAAATGCATTTTGGCTCCACAGAAGTCATGCATGTTATGAGCTTTCAGCGAGCGCCAGGGTGGAAAAGGGCGGGTGAAGAACACAAGCGTGAGGGGTTTCATTTTGCACGTCGAGATTTCTCATGCGAGTCATTAACAGCAGGTGATAAGGAAGGTGCTGTGGGTGAGGCTAAAGAAAAAGAAAAGCTAATATTGTGTTTAGACAAAAAACAACCACAAGAGATGTGGTCTGAGGAGGGAGAGCAATATACCAGAATTTAATCATCTTTGGCCTTTGTAAAATTTTGTGTTTAATGAATAGTTCACCCAAAAATGAAAATGTAATAACCCTCAGGCCATCCAAGATGTAGAGTTTCTGGAACTATTTTGGAAAACTTTAGCATTGCATCACTTGCTCAACAATGGATCCTATGCAGGGAATGGGTGCCGTGTGAATGCCAAAACAGCTGATAAAATCACAACAAGTAATCCGCAAGTAATCCACGTGACCTCACTCAAACAAATAATGAATGTCTTGTGAAGTGAAAACCTGTTTGTTTATAATAAATTGTTAATAAATTCTAAGTATAAACTGCTGTTTCTGGTCAACATACAAGGCCATAGTACATAATATTGCTTTCTCCAGTGAAAAAGTCCCCTTGTTTGAATAAGGAGAGAAATATACAGATCAGAGCATTGTTTACAAGCTTTAATTGATGGACTGGAGTCATGTGGTTTACTTGTGCATTGTTGTGTGTGTGTGTGTTCTGTAAACAGCTGTTTGAACTCTGATGGCACCCATTGACTGCAGATGATCCACTGGTGAGCAAGTGATGTGATGCTTAATTTAACCAAATCTGTTCCAATGAATAAACAAACTTATCTATTACTTGGATGACTTGCAAATGTTCATTTTGGGGTGAACAATTCCTTTAAGAGAGGCAGGAGGTGCATGCAAATTGGAGGGAAGGGCTGGAGCTTCATGATGCTGTAAACTTATTGAGGACAGATCATCTGCTGTGGGATGTGACGCTCTCATTTCTTTACTTCATGACCTGTCTACCATGAGCTATTGCACCTGTCGCCTGTGGCTTTGTGATCCACCCCTCTTCGGACACCGGCCAAGTCATAATGCAATGGAACAAATCCAGATTTATGGATTTCTGAAGCAAGTGGCAGGTAATCACACTTTAAGAGGGGATGTAAAATGATCCATTTGAGCTCTGAGCTAGTTTGTTCACTGTAAAATTAAACCTATCCATTTGTGCCCTTGGAGTTCGGTTAACTGAAAAACATGCTGCCATGATATAAGGGGTTGTGGGGAGGTTATGTGGTTGCTAATGCGGCCTGAAAAATGGCCCACAATTTGAGTTATTATTCATGTGTGTAGCAAAAAACATTATAAGGATAGGATTTGCAAGTTTAAAATTTAGGATTAAGGACTTGGGACAATGGACAATGACTATGAGCAGTAGTCATCTCTTTGAAGTAAAAAAAACCTACTAATGCTGCTACTAATCTTATGGCAAGTTACTGATGATACAGTGTTCTGATACTGATCTGTATGAAAGATAAAACCATAGTGAAGGTTACAAAAAACAAACATATAAAACGAAGACCAAAACCTCATGCACAGAGATGAAAATCATTGTATTCTATCTTTTGTAATGAAAGGACTGCTCACTGATGCCTCTACTGGCCACCAATGTCTCCATCCATAAGATCACACACATTAAGGTAGTACTTCAGACTGAAGGTCTGGAATCTATGTCAGTTTTCATTGGCCAAGGCCCGTCCATGAGACAGTTTGACCAACATGTCAAACAACCAATCACAGTTCGTTTCGTTCATCGTCACGTTTCGAGGTGTGGAAATGTCGCCACAATAACAGACCGGTGTGTAAAACTCTCGGACATATTTTAAAGATTCTATGCCGCAAACTCTAAATATATCACATAGTTTTGGAAATCCAGCATTTTGTTGATCCTGATAAGCGCTCGATGTCACAGTTGTAAATGGCTTTCTTCTTTATTGAAGGGGTTTGGCTCTACAGTATCTTTGTTTCCAGGCGGAACGTTAAAGAACGCGACACACGCGTCTTGTCGAAATCCTGTAGAATTCAACCAATCCGATTATGAAATCGACACTCCTGAAGTGTTTCCACTTTTGTGTCCCATATGCATCAGACATTTAGCCAACTCTCCATGGGCGTGACGTCTGACGCTGAGACTAACATTAAGGTAACTCTGCTTGACTGAGTATCATTACTCTTTCTAGCAGTCCTTAGATCACAATGGGCCATCCGTTCCACACTGACTCATTCCTCCCACTTCACTACCAACAACGGCCTCCTGGGGAGTTATAATGACAATTGATATGAGGCAGAACTCTTGACAGACCCAAGAATTTTACAAGAAACAACCATCAGCTCACCTGTGATGTGTGTAAAGACCCAGAATCAATGGTAATGGTCAAAGAACAATCTGCAAAAATAAACTGCTAGTGTACTAGTTAGCCAAGTCAACCCCATGGAAGTTATTATTATATCGCAACCTTTGCTATTTGATAATTACATATTGTTAATATTTATGTTGATGATTCATGTAGCCCTACATGTTTCCTTTAAGTAATGCCACTAAACTGAAGAAAAATAATGATCCCTCATGCTGGAAAGTTGTCAGTGAAGAAAAAACGGACATTTGTTAACTGGATCTTAAAAAACCCTCAGAAAGCTAATTATTAGCTAAAACCAAATGGATACAACACTTAAAAACACAGCTCTCAACCTGTGAATAAGACGGTGGGGGGAAAGGTCATAACAGTGGACAATGAGACTTCAGCATTGTTAAACTCAAAAACACACAAATGATGGAGGGAGTTCAATGCATCGGCTATCAGATGCTGTTGAACTTGGAATTCATACCACGGCCTTTCTTTATTTGTAGCACATATCTTCGTTAGCGGCTGCGTGAGGAGATAAACGAAGCAGAGGCAGCATGTACCCAGGACATTTTAATTAGCTGCTCTTTAATTCAAGCTGACCCTCGCTGAACTCTCATCAGCCAGCTAGACTGCTGATAAGAGGCTGTCACTCACATGGCCTGGGCTCACAGTGGACTGGCTTAATGCAACTCTGCTCTGGATCACGGCAAAGAGCAGGTAAAACACAAAGGCAGGAGATGAGTTCAGAGTGGATAGAGTTGCTAACAGAGTGGTGGTGAAATAGCTGCGGTGAAGCAGGGACATCCATTATTCAATTAAGAGCTCTGTGTTTTTTGTGCATAAAACAATTAGATGCACAATTGGTGAAACAACTCTTTCTGTCCAGCCTGCTCCCTCTAACCACCCATATGCTTCACTATTCAGGACTTTTATCAAGGGAAATGCTTTGACCAACTGGAAATGAATGACATAGGTGGCACCAAATCCATGTGGCCAGTGCCAGTCTTTACAGTTCACTGCCGCTGCCAGTTAAGACCCTCTGGATCCACACTATATTGCCAGCCATAACAACACAGCTGGCCTCATCATCAACTCATCTTCAAAATCTGCTGTTAATGTGCATACAGAAAGAGCTTTGTTTCTAGTCCAAACCAAAAACACAATCACATTACACTTTATGAAAAACAATTCAAGTTCATGAAAAGGGTTTTTTGCTGTAGATAGATTTTAGGTGATTTTATGGTTACTTTGCATTAGTGCCAGTTTTGATAATACAATCCATAAAGTGTGTGAAGCGTCTTTCATAATACTTTTTGACAGCTATACAGGATACAAGATACACTACACAGCCAAAAGTGTGAAAAAAAAACTTTATAACGATTAAGATAAATCTTAATGCTATGTGATGCTCCCCTTGTGAGAAATAAAACATTAAATCAGCGTTCTCCTTTTCACAAAGCTTTCATACTGTGTGAAAAATATTAAATGTGATATACTGTAACAAGTTGTTTGTGAATTTTTTGTAGCAAAGCCAAAATATGTTTTAGTATGAAACACTACAGTTTTATTCTATTCATTAATAATGGTTAAACCTGCAGAGAAACATTTTTTCAGTTCCATTGAAATGCGTTTTTATATAATCGCTTTCCACAAACATATGTTCCACAAAAGGCACATTACGTAGTTTTTTTTTTAATATATATATATATATATATATATATATATATATATATATATATCCAAAAAAACACTAGAGCAGTGTTATATATGCTGACTTGTGTTCTAACATTATCCCAAATGTTTTGAAGAATGTTAAAATCAAGATTAAGAAGCAGTTTTAACTAGTGACACAGACCGTGTCCATAGTGTCATTGTGTTACCTGCTAAATAACGTAACACCTCCTCGATTTCCAGTTTTGCTTTGTAGAAAAAAAAAAAATTGAAACACCAAAAGACGCTTTAATATGTTAAGCATTTTATTAGACTGGTGATAACCGCACAGAGTAGCATTGAAACCTAACTTCAAATGTTTCTTTGAAAGTTACAAGATACCCCCACATACGCACGACCGGAAGTGGACGACTGTGGCATAATAAATGCTCCGCTATTTTCGAGCTGTGTGTCGCGCTTGTTCAGCGGCCTTGTTCGCTTCAAGAGCTGTCAGCATAACCCTGCTTTCATACTACAAAGTTAATAAATCATTAGCTCATCCATGAACATGATTTCTGCCCAAGTCACGTCAGACTGCATCGGCTGTGGGGATGAAGAAGATAAACTCCCATGATTCCAGACTCAGTCACCGCGTTATTAAACTACGCCTTTGTTTTGAATACGTGGCCTCTAGCAGCAAAAACTTGCATTTGTTGCCTTTAAGGTATGCTTACACATACAGTGCTGTGAAAAGGTTTTTGGATGAAAAGGATTCCGGTTTTAATATTTTTGGCGTATTTGTCACACTTAAAAGATTCAGATCAAACAAATGTTAATTACACAAAGATAACCCAGGTAAATACAAATTGCAGTTTTGAAAAGATTATATCATTTTTGATAACTGGCAATGAATCTTTCACATTGCCGTGGATGAATTTTGGCCCCCTCTTCTTTGCAGAATTGTTTTAATTCAGCCACATTGGAGGGTTTTCGAGCATCAATGGACTGTTTAAGGTCATGCTACCGCATCTCAATTGGATTTAAGCCAAGACTTTGACTTGGCCACTCCGAAACCTTCATTTGTTTTTCTTGAGCCATTCAGAGGTGAACTTGCTGGTGTGTTTGGGATCATTGTTCTGCTGCATAACCCAAGTGCGCTTGAGGTCACAAACTGACGGCCAGATATTCTCCTTCAGGATTTTCTGATAGAGTGCAGAATTCATGGTTCCATCAGTTATGGCAAGCTGTCCAGGTCCTGAAGCTGCAAAGCAGCCAGAGACCATCACTCTACCACCATCATGTTTGACTGTTGGTATGATGATCTTTTTATGAAATGCTGTTTTACTCCAGATGTTACAGGACACACACACACCTTTCAAAAAGTTCAACGTTTGCCTCATTAGTCCACAGAATATTTGACCAAAAGTCTTGGGGATAATCAAAATATTTTTTGGCAAATGTGAGACATGCCTCTGTGTTCTTTTTGTTCAGCAATGGCTTTTGCCTAGAAACTCTCCCATGGATGCAGTTTTTGCCCAGCCTCTTTCTTATGGTTGAATCATGAACACTGACCTTAATGGAGGCAAGTGAGGCTTGCAGACTTTTAGATGTTGTCCTGGGTTCTTTTATGACCTCCTGGATGAGTTAACATTGCCCTGTTGGAGTAATTTTGGTAGGCCGGCCACTCCTAGGAAGGTTCACCACTGTTCCAAGTTTTCTCCATTTGTGGATAATGGCTTTGACTGTGTTTTACTGCAGTCCTAAAGCCTTAGAAATTGCTTTATAACCCTTTCCAGACTGATATGTCAACTATTTTGTTTCTCGTCTGAATTTCTTTAGATCGATGATGTGTTGCTCTTTAAGCATGATTCACTTTGTCAGACAGGTTCAATTTAAGTGATTTCTTGTTTCAACAGGTCTGGCAGTAATCAGGCCTGGGTGTGGCTAGTAAATTTAACTTCTTAATCTTTCCAAAATAATGTGGAATCACAGTTCATTCATGATTTAACAGGAGGGGACAATTAATTTTTTGTAATATTAAAATTTGTTTGATGGTCTGAATATTTTAAGTGTGACAAATACATATAAAAAACTGCACTTCACTGCACTGTATATATATTACGTACATACATTGAGTAAAGTGAGTGACCCATCCTGATTTCTTCTTTTTTGTGTTTGTGCATATCTCATAGTAAATTGTTTTAAAAAACCCATAAAACATCAACTTGATTTAACACTAAATGCAGTTTTTTTTAAACAACAAACAAAAAGCTGTACTCTACACTGCTTACAACTCGTGTTTAAATCATCAGTGACACATCCTTTACATATGTAAACGTACTTACAGACCGAGAGGCATAAAAGCTGGCAGACCAGGAAACAGTCCCACATAAAATGTGAATATTTGTGGTGAACTGTTCTGGAACAGTTTTGTAAATACAACTTAACCACTGATTTTTTAGTTGTGTCCTCTTTTGGAAGGCCAAACAAAGTATTTTTTTCTTTCACAATGAAAGAGCATCTCCACGAAATGGCAGTGGAAGCAACAATACTACAGCTGTACAAAATTTGACCAAAATCCCACCATGGCACTGTGAAACACAGTTATCATTAGCATGCTTTTTGCGTCCGTAATATAAAAACTATTTAAATACTGCAGTTTTTGATTTTGTTTTACTTTGTTACTGTAATTTGTAATATTATAAATATATAAAAGGTCCAATCTGATTCCTAGAAGAGCAAAAAGAAAATAACTTTGCAGCAACCTTCTCCTTTTCTTACTTTACTGTAAGATTAACGTCTTTCAGTTACACAAATTGAGCCTTAATAGATAGAGCCTTGGGATTCCACCGCACAAAACATTCCCTTTAAAAATCCACTTTCTCTAGGTTTAGAATTCAAACATTTCTCCATGGTGAATTCTTAAACGGCATCTGAATATTCCTCTACATCATGTATGCATTTGTCCTTTGAGTGGCTAGGGGTGAAGGTTTTAGTGCAGGTGGAGGAGCTGTATTTAAGGCAGTCTTTCTGCATTCAAAACGCATACAGGATGTGTTAGACAGTGCTGTCTGCATGGACAGTTATAAGTGAATCTACCATTTCAGGCCTTATCCTCACATAACCACGCTGCCACGCACGGATGACTGAGCCTATACACTTCCTCTGCAAAAGACACAAACAACATACCCAATAATT
The DNA here is from genome assembly GCF_023724105.1 of Carassius gibelio. NCBI lineage: Eukaryota > Metazoa > Chordata > Actinopteri > Cypriniformes > Cyprinidae > Carassius > Carassius gibelio. The sequence goes on from NC_068410.1 coordinate 13,607,665, forward strand.
TAATTTCTCCACCGGTGTGCGATGTGTGAGAAACGCGAACGGTTCACACTCAGACCCCCTCTGTGGTATTGTATTCCTCTGGTACCGCAAAACAGCTGGACATTCTCAAAACTGGAAAGCCAAATATTGGGACAACTTTGCACACAGTGCTGTTCAAACAAGGGCAAATCTTGCAGAATACCAATGCGGCCCAACTGAAGGCGGTGTCAGTGAAGATGAAAGCCTGAATATGGCCCAAGAGCAACTTAGCAGAGAGTGTTTTTAATGCATAAATCTGAGGATAAACATTTTCAGGTCAATCAAAATTAGTTTGTGTAGCACTTTCATAATATTTACACCACCATTCAAAAGTTAGATTTTTCTAATATAACATTATTTAATAAAATATCATTCTAATTTTGAATATAAATGTATTCCTGTGATGGCATAGCTGAATTTTCAGCACCATTACTCCAGTCTTTAGTGTCGCATCATCATTCAGAAATCAGACAATGTACAAAATAGCAAAAACACAATATATAGTATAGACAATTATTTATTTATACGTATGATATGTGCACATTTGAAATGTAAATAAGTTTGTGTGTTAAATAAATGTGTTCCACGTTTATTGTTAAGTGTTCATGAGATGGATTGCCAGAGGGAAGAAACTGTTCCTGTGTCTGCGCAGTGCTCTGTAGTGCCAACTGTACAGTACAAAGATGGCTACAGTACAAAGATGTGGATGTGCTGGATGTGAGAGTCCAGAGTGATTTTGCTAGCCTTTTTGCTCACTCTGGATAAGTACATTTCTTGGAGAGTAGGGAGGGTTATACCAGTGATTCGCTCAGCACTCCGGACTACCCCCTATAGCAGTGGTTTTCAACCTGTGGTCCGCGGCCCAGTGGTATTGCAGGTGGGCCGCCAATTATTTTCTGTTCATTTCCAGTCCATTCTAGGGCTGTGCGATTAAAAGAAAACGTCCTAAAATCATGATTTGAGCGTGCGCATATGCCTAACTCCAGGTTCACACACTGTCTGTGATGCGCCTTTTTTCTGAGCCAATGTTGACGGATCAGAGCGTTTTCACTGCGGTAAAAGGCTAGAAATAAAAACGTGCGAAAATAATTCATGTCTAACACATGAGCATAGAGTGAATTTGTTAGTGAACAGGATGCAGTTTAAGTGAGAGGAGACACGTTTTAAGTGTGTCTCCTCGCAAAGCAGCGTGTATCTGAGCAAGCACGACCGGTTTTGTGACAGAGCAAAGGAAATCTGCTGCGAACAGAGAGATTCGCACTCGTGCATTATTTTAATGTGCTTTCGCGTTATATTTATGCGCTCTCACTGCTGACCGCATACACATACTGTATACACACTGCAAACACCTGAGGCACCGCTACAATTAATGAGCTCTATGAACAATGCATGGCAAAAAAGAAAAAAAAGTCCCTGTATACAGGATTTTTTTTTAATTTATTTTTTTTGCCACAAGTCTATACATTTTTTTACATCTTCACTATAGTGATAATTTTGACTTATGTCTGGTCTAGAGATGTTACAACTTTTTGATAAAGCTCTGATTGGTTTTCTTTTGGAAATATGTTTCAAATTAATCCCATTTATGACTGTAAAAGCACAATTGCAAAATTGATCAAAAAAATCGCGATAGTTTTTTTTTTTTTTTTTTGTCCATATCGCACAGCCCTAGTTTATTAAATAAATATAGTTTAAAATCTAGCTTCTGAGTACTAAGTTATTAACCCAACGATAGCGGGGTCAGTTAATTTTTTTGAAGTGGGCCGCGCAAACATATGTGTTTGGTTGTGTGGGCCGCGAGTTGAAAAAGGTTGGGAACCACTGCCCTATAGTATTCTGTGGTCAGATTTGGTAGCTGAACCAGACAGTTACTGAATTGCAGAGGATGGATTCAATGATGGCGGAGTAGAACTGTTTCAGCAGCTCCTGTGGCACTTTGAACTTTCTCAGCTGGCAAAGGAAATAGAACCTTTTCTGGGCCTTTTTAACAATGGACTGTGCGATATGGACAAAAAAAAAAACAATAGCGATTACTTTGATAAATTTAGCTTTATCAAAAAGTTGTAAAATGTTTCTGGAACAGACATAAGTCAAAATAATCACTAAGTAAAGGTGCGACAAAATGTCCAAGCAGATTTCCTTTGCTCTGTCACAAAACCAGATGTGCGTGCTCAGATACAGACTGCTCTCGCCCTTAAAACATGTCTCCTCTCGCTCAAACTGTGTCCTGTGCACTCACAACTCTCTTTATGCTCATGCATTAGATATTAATTATTTTCGCAAATTTCTATTTCTAAACTTTTCGGTTAACAACTTTTACTTCGTGCAGTGTGAATGCTCTGATCGTTAACATGGGCTCAGAAAAAATCATCACAGACTGTGTGTGAGCCTGAAGTTATGCCCAATTTGTTCTGTTCTCGCACTCCATTTAGGCACGCTGTATTCTGATTGGTTCGGATAGCATACTGCGGGAGGTCGGGCAGCAGAAAATCGTGCTATAAAGTGATTTAGAAATCTGACAGTGATTTTATAACTATTTTGATTAATCACGCAACTCACAGACTCAATGAGATTGTACCACTTCAGGTCCTGAGAGATAGTGGTGTCCAGTATTCTGAATGACTCCACTGTTGTTACAGTGTTGTCCATGATGGTGGTGGTGGGGGGTTCCTCCTGAAGTCCACGATCATCTCCACAGATTTGAGTGTGTTCAGATCCAGGTTGTTAAGACTGCACCAGACAGCCAGCTCTTTAACCTCCTATCTGTAAGCTGACTCGTCACCATCCTGAATGAGGCTGATAAGTGTGATGTCATCTGCAAACTTCAGGAGCTTGACAGAGGGGTCTTTAGATGTGCAGTCACTGGTGTAGAGAGAGAAGAGTAGTAGGGAGAGGACGCAACCATGGGCGCGGCAATGCTGATGGTGCTGGTGCAGGTGTTTCCAAGTTTTACTAGCTGCTGCCTGTCTGTCAGGAAGCTGGTGATCCACTTACGGACAGAGGTGGGTACAGAGAGCCAAGTTAATTTGGGCAGAAAGAGATTTGGGATTATAGCATTAAGAGCTGAGCTGAAGTCCACAAACAGGATCCTCAAATAAGTCCCTGGTCTGTCTAGATGTTGCAGGCTGTAGTGCAGTCCCATGTTGACTGTATCATTCACAGACCCGTTATTCGGTAGGCAAACTGCAAGGGGTCCAATAAGGGTCCAGTGATATCCTTTAGATAAGCCAAAACCAGTCTTTCATTTCATGGCCACCGACGTTAGAGCCGCAGGTCTGTAGTCATTAAGTCCAGTAATTTGGGGTTTCTTTGGGATGGGGATGATGGTGGAGCGTTTGAACCATGAGAGGACTTTGCAAAGCTCCAGTGATCTGTTGAAGATCTGTGTGAAGATGGGGACCAGCTGGACAGCACAGGATTAAAGACAGGCTGGTGTAATACTGTCTGGGCCTTTCTTATCTTGTTCTTTCTGAAGACCTGATGCACATCAACATCACTGATCTGAAGTGCAGGTGTGGGGGAGAGGGGGTTTGCAGGAGGTGTGAATGGTGTTTTTTCAAACCTGCAGTAAAACTCGTTCAGATTCTCCACAGAGCTGGGGGATGGTGTCTTGTAATTGGTGATGTCTTTCAGACCTTTCCACACTGAAGCAGGGTCACTGGAAGAGAATTGGTTCCTTAGCTTTCCAGAATAATTCCTCTTTGCAGCTCTGATCTCCTTTTCCAGTGTGTATTTGGCCTGTTTATACAAGGATCTGTCCCCATTCCTGCGAGCATCTTCTTTGGCATGACAGAGCTGTCTGAGTTTTGCAGTGATCCATGGTTTGCCATTGTTGTAGGTTAAATGAGTCCTGGTAGGAATACACATGTCTTCACAGAAACTGATATAACAAGTTACAGTCCCTGTGAGCTTGTACAGATTGGTGGCAGTAGCAACAAAAACACTCCAATCTTCTTACAGTCCTTATTACAGGTTTATATACAGTACAGAGCAAAAGTTTGGACACACCTTCTTTATTTTCTTTTCTTTATTTTCATGACTATGAAAATTGTCAAGTCACACTGAATGCATCAAGGGTTATTTGACCAAGAAGGAGAGTGATGGGGTCAGATGACCTGGCCTCCACAGTCACCGGACCTGAACCCAATCGAGATGGTTTTGGGGTGAGCTGGACCGCAGACAGAAGGCAAAAGGGCCAACAAGTGCTACGCATCTCTCGGGGAACTCCTTCAAGACTGTTGGAAGACCATTTCAGGTGACTACCTCTTGAAGCTCATCAAGAGAACGCCAAGAGTGTGCAAAGCAGTAATCAAAGAAAAAGGTGGCTACTTTGAAGAACCTAGAATATGACATATTTTCAGTTGTTTCACACTTTTTTGTTATGTATATAATTCCATATATATTTCCACATGTGTTAATTCATAGTTTTGATGCCTTCAGTGTGAATTTACAATTTTCATAGTCATGAAAATAAAGAAAACTCTTTGAATGAGAAGGTGTCTCCAAACTTTTGGTCTGTACTGTATGTATATAACAAACTATAAAGCAGAATCATGTATTCATCCCAGCGTAGAGACTAGTGGACTCTGAGGGAAAATATATACAAGATGTATACATTTAAGAAGCATTGCACTGTCAGCTTTCAAGGATCAATATTTTGGCAGTAGGCAGCTAGGCAGCTCACTATATTTTGTAACAGATAATTTTTCTATCTCCTTTAATGAGCAAACAATAAAGCCATATCATTTGGGGCACAAAGAGCCAACAGGTGTGGAAAGGTGTGAAGGCAACAGTAAAAGAGCTGATTTCACAGCATTAAAGAAGAGTCCGTGAACTCAGTGTCTGGCAGGCCTCACAGGGCATTGCAAACATGCCCAGCACTCACAGACTCCACCAACCTTTACCAGAGCACAGCAGTCGTTTACTCCGCTTAGGTCAGCCGAGTCCTCCCTCCCTTCCCTTGTTTTCTCTCCACAGTGCCTGCAGTTTACAAAGTAATCTGCTCCTGAGCAGACAAGCATCAGTGAGGCTTATCTGGAGCTTTCAGGTGTGCAGGATGGAAGTGAAGACGGAGGGAAACTGTGGCTGTGAGGGAGACGACGGTCACAAATACACACACAAACCTATGTTTATTGCATCAGCGCAGGAGCTGCATGAAAACAGTACAAAACAGGATCAGCCCAGTATGGAGAAGCCACAGAGAAGGAGATCAGCAAAAAGACACGACTGCTATGAAATGGGTGACTGTCAGCTGTAAATTTCACCATTTCTGATTCATTAACGACACAGAACCTGTTTACTCCAGGTATTAGGATTTATTTCAGGCAATCTGATGCCAAGGACAGCACTAAAAAAGGTTTTTATAGCAGTCTGGGATTGATTTAGGCTGGGTGATAGAGGGAAATTTTTTTTACCAATGTTTCTTCATCAATACATATTTTGTTCTAATGTTTGGGGGTTTTGAAATAAATAAATTATAATGCATTGAAAACTTTTAAATAAATAGTTTTTTTTTTCAGCAAGGATGCATTAAACAAATCAAAAAGTGAGAGTAAATCCAGAAATACTTCTTCATCAAATCAGCATATCGGACTTCTGAAGAAAATAAAAATCAGCTTTTCCATCACAGATTTTTTTTCTACAATAAATTAAAACAAAAAGCACTGATTTTAAATCCTATTAATATTTCACAATATTACTATATTTAATGTATTATTAATCAAATAAATGCAGCCGTGGTGAACATAGGAAACTTATTTTACATTTAAAATATCAAACTGACGTCAAACTTTATACAGTATTGCACATCTTTGTTATGTGATCACTCTAAATTATTTAACAAACATTTTCCAGATACACACAGCTTTAAAAAATGCTTCAAAATCCTTCAAAATCCCTTCACAACCAGACATCTTATTTTCGGATGTAAACATGCCCATAAAGCCCATATGCTTCAACAGCTGAGGCCATTTGTTTTGTAGTTGTAACTATTAATATAATAAATATATAGTTTACTATGTGACTTAAGTGTCAGATCAAAAAATTAACAAATTGAATAAAACCATTTAAGCAGATAAAAAACAGTAAGTTGCATTGGAAGCCGCAAGGCAGCAATTATTATCCAGTCTTGCAAGGGCTGCCCAGCTTTCTCAAGTGAGAAGCCAATTATGTTTAGCCTTGGCACTGCTTTATGAGGTGTTGCCATTACTAGCTAACGATGCATTTTCAAAAGTTATATTCAATAATGACATTTACACAAAGAGCAGACCGCAGTAGATATTGCAGTCCATTCCAGACAGCAGTGAAACGATGCATCAAATCTTGATTGGAGCACTCAGTATAGTATGTTACAGTAAAGGAAAGTTCACACATATAGAAATTTGTAAAACATACATTTTCAAATGAATCTTGGTGGTTTACAGCAACATGAGTGGCAGTGAATTCTAGTGATGTGATGAAGGCTTGACCAGTGATACACTGTACAAAGATCATTTAAAAATGAGTAGCAAAGTGATGACTACTGACTGGAGAAAAACATTCAAATGCAGGTCATTCAATTTCCTTAAAGAGATAGTTCACCCAAAAAGAAAAATTCACGCATCGAAGACTAACACGGAAGAGAAGAAATTGTTGAATTAAGTTGTTATTTTTGTTTTCTTTCCAAACAAAAAAGTATTCTCGTAGCTTCATAAAATTAAGGTTGAACCACTGATATCACATGGACTATTTTAATGACGTCGTTACTACCTTACTGAGCCTTGAACGTTGGATTTCATCAAAAATATATTGATTTGTTTTGCAAAGATGAATGAAGGGTTTGAAATGACAAGAGGGTAATTATTGGCGGAATGTTTGTTTTTGGGTGAACTGTCCCTTTAAAGGAATAGTTCACTCAAAAATGAACATTTGCTGGAAATTTACTCACCCTTAGTCACCCATGATGTAGATGAGGTTGTTTCTTTATCAGAACATATTTGGAAACTATTTAGCATTACATCACTCGTTCACCTCTGCAGTGAATGGGCACCGCCAGAATGAGAGTCCAAACAGCTGATAAAAACCCCACACAAGTTATCCATTCCTATCCATAATTCAAAATCCATAAGAAATAAAAAGCTGTGTTTATAAGAAAACAAATAAACATTTTCTGGGCGAACTGTTCTCTTAAAATGATAGTTTCAAATTTTTTTATTCATTTATCTAATTTCTGTGGAATATTATAGAAGAAATTCGGAGAAATGTGTCAGGGTTTTTCATTTGTTTTCCTCCATTTAATGAAAATTAATAGTTTTCAAAACTGTTCGGTTCCCAAATCCTTTTTAATAGCTTTTATTATATGTTCCACAGAAGACAAAGCCATACAGGTTGGGAACAAAATGAAGGTGAGTACTGTAAATGATGACTGAATAATAGGGTGAATGATCCCTTTAAAAAAACACTAAGATAAAATTCAATTGAAACAATGAGTGTATACTGTATTGTATACAGAACAAACACTTTTTTTTAAAGATCAGTTGTGCAGCCCAAAAATAAGAATCGGCTGTAGGAACAGCTTCTAGCGACCAACCATCCAACCACTCAATGTCTCCAGTGATAAAACAGCATGCCACATAACAGCTCTCTGAAGTTCTCTCTTTTCACTGAACGCAGCGGGTAGTACGCGAGTGCCGTGGAATGATCCTGGCCCTTCTCTCATATTCCCTCTGTGAGCCTCCATTTTCCAATAAATCGCTGACTAGTCCTATAACACCCTTTGTATAACACCAACAATCTCCTCACCTCATTTTCAAGCCACTGAAACAAATAAAAAAAAATTGTAAAGAGAACTTTGATTCATATCACCGGGCTTCTGCATTTTAATGGGGAATTAAGTGCGAATTAGGTACACATCTGAAATATAACTGAAGAAAAAGGAGACACAAATCAAGTGGCTGACAGCTATATGCATGTCAAAACCCGGCTGCCATGGTTACTGGAGAACTTTGTGACTCAAGGCAGCATTGTTCTCATCTCTCTTCTTCGCTCGTTCTTTCACCTCGAGCAATAAATCTGTGCTACATTTATAATCACAATAATTCTGGCCAGCTCGTATGGCTCTGTGTGTACAACATGGCAGGTTTCCAAACAAAATGCAAAGTGCTGAAGCGGACAAGCGTTGTTTGCAGTCTATCATTGTTTCCGAGCCTTGAAAAATGTAATGTCTGCAGTACAGTTAAGCACATCAAACACTCCTTCACCTCTCCGGCACGTTCATAAATATTTAATGGACAGTAATAGCCATCCACGGTGCGTTCAAGACAAACACTACGCACTACGGCGGCCATGTGGTGCTCTGATGAGTGGAAGCTCATTACTATACATCTCATACCTTTGATCTCCGGAGGCGTGAAGCTCTAATCCATCCTGAGGCGCAGGAAGTTGCTGATCTAGTAGTGGGCACTCAGCTCAGGGGCAGCACTCCACATCAGAGTCCCGTCCACTCGCCACCTAAACCCACCGTATGAACCAACCTGTTGGAAGAGACGAAGAGTCAGGAGTATATACCAATGTATCTGAATGATCTGCTGTTTGTCTTGGTGCACACTGAGTAAAAAAAAAAAAAAAATATATATATATATATATATATATATGAAGTATAGTACATGCCAAATGTTCACAAGAAAATAAAATATCTCAACTAAAGCTAACGTAACTAATGTCAAATATACAGGAGAGTCTGTTGTAATACAAGAAGTTACAATTACATAATTATATTTCTACTCCAATTTGTTTGTTTGTTTTTTTTTTAAACAAACTTTTAAATGGTGGCTGTCATAAAAACTTATTTAAACAAATGAAACATTGAAGAACAGTAAAAAATGATAATGAATATGCTATATGCTCCTAACTAACTAGTTTATGGTCAGATATTGTTTCTGAGGTAAATGAGGTAACGTTATGTAACACTGACTCTTCTTTCGCTTGCAAGCTGCTATACTGACTTCTTGTCAGTTGAAACACTAGCACACTTTTTTAATTTTCCAGAGCCCTAAAAAAAAAAAAAATTGTCAAATAAAATAATACTGCAACGAAAATAGCCTAAATTTATTTCAGATATAATTATGTCAGACTATTCCTCTCATAAATATCTGAAAAGTATTTTAGAATAATATTAAAAAGTATTTAGTTCAGTATTTTGTTTTCCAAGCTTAAAGGGAAATATTCCTCCATTTCTTCTTTTGTTTTGCATAAGAAAAAAATAGCTGTTTGTGGGTTTGGAACAGCATGCGGCTGAGTAAACACTGACTTGATTTTTATTTTTGGGTGAACTATCCTTTGAAATACTTGGCATAAGCAAATTGGATTACCGCCCTGAAAAGGATCTGGCATGTACTGCCATCAAGCAATGCAAATACTTCATAAGTCTGTTAAAACTTTCACTTACATGGAGCTGTTGCGTAACCACAAATATGTATTCTGTAACTCAAAATGACCTTCCCCAATCAATGCTGGAGAAAAAGCACTTTAAATTTAGCATGCAGAGAGAGTCTGGCATATAAGCAAGGCTGAGTAATAGTACAATTTAATATTTCATTTCATTTCCTTACTGTTTATATTTAGCTTTTGCTTTCAAATTGTCCTTGTTTAATCTTTTCCCCTCTCCACTGCTTCAGCATGACATTTTCTAGCTCTGATATATTTGTGCATATTTTATCTGCCTGCCATTCAACTTTATGTGACCTCAAATCTCATTGCTTTTAAAGATGAAGTAAACGCCAGAGTTTCACCTTTTTCTGAATAATGAGTGGATCTAAATTAACTTGTTACTAGTCCTTAACAGGAATCTGCCACTAATTAGCATTCTAAACATGCCTCTATGCAATATCGGCACATAATTTTACCCTAAATGAGAAAGTAAATGTTACAATATGAGCACTAATGTAACCTCACTGCATGTTAATGTTGCCCTTTCTCAGATGAGGATTAAAACTGCTCCTAATGATGACCCAGTCAGCTTTCATCACAGCCACCTGAGGATTCCTCGCAACTCCCACCTGAGCTGTTATAGTAAGCAACTAGACTAACTGGAGAGCCAAACTTATGTAAGTGCACTCTTACATTTAACATCACCGATTTATCAGAATATCTATGTTTATACAGTATAACAGCTCTTAAAAACCCACATGCATATATTAATACAATCCAACTCACTGCTCTAAAAATAAAGAATCTGACCAACCAATTTGTCAAATTAGTATTTATTTTGTTATGATATTCTGTAGATTATTTTATGCTTTTTTTATATATAAAGCATCTAATTTTATTACATAGCATCTATATCTGTTCTGTCTCTCTCTCTCTCTCTCTCTCTCTCTCTCTCTCTCTCTCACTCACACACATATATTAATAAAAAGTAAAAGCACAGCATTCCACAGCAAAAACAGAAGAACAGCATTTATTTAAATTAGAAATCTTTTTTTTACAATATACTCTACCATTCCATTTTTTTAAAATTAATTAATACTTGTCCTTCAGCAAGAACATGTTAAATTCATTTTAAAACATGACAGAAAAGATTTCTATTTTGAATAAATGCAGTTCTTTTATAGTCTTAAAACAATAAATAAATACATAAAAAAAATACAAATTAAGCAGCACATCTGTTTCCAACACTGATAATAAATCTGCATATTTTAATGATTTCTGAAGGTTCATGTGACATTATAAATTATATTTTAAAGTATATTCTAATAGAAAACTGTTATTTTATATATTTTACTGTTTTTACTGAAGCTTTAATCAAATAAATGTAGCCTTGATGAGCATAAGAGACTTCTTTACAAAAAAAACATAAAAAATCATACTGATCCCAGACCTCTGCCAGGCTGATTAGCCATTGTTATGCTAACTTTTGAAGTTCAAATTTTTAAAACAATTTATTAAAAAAATCTTATCAGATTCTCTAACTGTACTAACTATAGATATATACCACGCTACGTGTTGCTGATTACCATATTAATGTACTATGGTAATTAGACAACATTTCAAAATATTTTATAATGTTGGGCACTTTTTTGTTAGCACAAACTCTCATTAATACAAAAAAAAAGCTTTCCATCTGATAATTTTATTTATAAACCACCATTTTCTGATCTACTGTATTTAATCTTTCACATTTTGTCAGGTCTCCAAGGAAGACCCTAATTGTCCTCCCAAAAACGTCATTTTCAAAACTTCTATTTGACTGCCAAAAGATCAGAGGGGCAGATCTATTCAGAAGTTTCGCAGACCACGCACACAATCCAATACATCAAATGAAAATTTTCTCACATGAAAACAGTTTAAAGAGATTGAAGGCATAAAGCATGTCCTTTTCCCCCAGGCAGGAGTGAGACAGTGACACAGTTTGACTGTGTGCTCAGTACTCCTGCAGTGCCACCTTCCCACTCAGCAATGTAGACAACCGCACTGGGGACTGACTCTCTCTCCCTCTCTCTCTTCATCTTACTATCCTCTATACCTCGAACCACCAGTAGAAACACATCAGAGTAAATGAAGCATCCCGACTGTCCCTGCACTCACAAAACATAAAAAGTTATGCCCATGGCTGAGGGGCTGGAGAAGAGACAGCAATGTGGGATGATGGGAAAACAGGCCATATAACACAGCACTATAGAAGTAATGAAGCCATGATATATTCAAGAAGGAGGAAAATTCAAGTCCACGCCACCTTGGGGGAGAATCTTCATGCCTGCGTGAGACCATCAAGAATTTATTCAGTGGTTCTAGAGTGAACAAGTTGGGATGTTTATTTTGCAATTCCATTTAGTCCGATTGGTAAATGAATCTCTTCCTAAATCAAATGGCTTCCATTCAAGTGGCTTTTTTGATGCCAAGTGGTCTTGTAAAATGAAGGAAAGTTGCATACACTAAGACAGGCATAAATGATGCTTTGAATGGAAAGTGTCTTTGAGGTTTAGAGATAAAATCAGCTCTCATTCTTCTTGGCAGGTTCTGGAGATGTGAGGTCTGATTGAAGAGCTTCAGAAGCACTTGGGAAATATCTTGGGGGCGGGACGGGGAGCTCTATTATCTTCTGAATAACATGTCATTCACTGGCTGTCTGACTGGTAAACATTTTGTTTCCCCAATCAAACATATTCAATTTACAGATATGTTCATTAGGATTCAGAAGCAAACTCATATAAAGGCAATTAAGGTAATAGCTGTAATGGGGGAAAAATCCTGGCTTGTTGTTGTGATAAATAATACATTGGTATTCATGCCGTTGTTCCACTTGAAGGGGATTTAGAGCAGATTAAAGTTAATCTAATGGATCACATTTGCCTGTTCCTTATCAAACATGCAGAAAGCATTAGCATTGTCTCAATGAAATCAGCTATTTCTGATTAGACAAAATTGAACGTGGCTTTATTGGACACATACTTTCTGATGATGTGATTCGGTCAGTGTACCATTAATCGAATGACTGTACATGTTTCAACGCAGTGGTTCTCTACTGGTTCTACTTTAGGAAGATTTTACATTGAACATCAAGAGGTAACTAAGCATAGTTCCAAAATTGTATATCATAAAAAAGGCATTTTAGTATTATTGATATATATTTATTTATAATTACAGTAATACCATATATTCATTCATTCATCTATTATATATTTATTTTACATCAATTGCACGACCAATACACAAAATTGTTCAGAAATAATTGATGCAGAAAGCAAAGTCCCAATCTCATCTGAACACCTCTGGTATGACAATAAATGCAGACTTTGAGCCAAAAGCTACACACCAAACACCAATGACTTGTACTACATACACTATATACTGACAAAAGTATTGGGACACCCCCTTGTTTAGAACAGAAAAAAGCACTTCCAAAACTGTGGCAACAAAGATAGAAAAATAATTTTGAACGCAGCGTGTCTAAAATGACTTTACCCATATATACATATAAATATTATTTATTTGTTTGTTCAGTAGGAGTATGATTGCTAACCCAGTTTCTAAATTTTTCTACTTTCTCTACTTTGGACAGTCTTGAAAAAACAACCTAGAAACCTTTCAAAAGTTACTGGTGAACATCACAACAAACAAAGAAAAAAAAAGAGCCTTCTGCAGACACAGTAGTAACATAAAAATGCAAATACATTATAATGATGTCTTTGCATGTTTAATGCCCGCCAGTACTACTAATGAATGCACAGTCAAAAATAATTGCTACATCTGTAATCCCAGACACACTCCACCTTCTAATGAGTTTCCCGGCAGACACAGGTGTTCATTCACACAGTTATAGCAGGGCTTAACATGGAGACACATCCACTGGGCCTCAACATTTAGGTTTTTGCCTCATGGCTGGCATGTTTTGATTTTGCCTCATTCACAGTTGTCTAAAACACTGACATCTCACTCTAACCAGGCAATTAAGGTTTTTCCTCCAACACACGTACGCACTTCCACAGACATGGGAAAAAATAAAGCAACAAAATATAATACATTTGCAACATGTGAAATGTATTAAATACTATTGAAGCTGTGGCCAAGTGGTCTACATCAGAGGTGTTCAAACGGACACAAAAATGTTACAATGGACCCAGAGGCCAGTTGCATTAAAGGGGTCATATGATGCAACTTTCCGTTCTCTTCAGAGTGTTACAAGCGGTTCGTGCATAGATAAGATACGTAAAGTTGAAAAGACCCAAAGTCTCAAACCCAAAGAGATTCTTTTATAAATAAAAGTTAAGAGTCCACCAAATGTTCTTTTTAGCAATTTTATATGACCCCTTTCACATAGTCTCTATATTAAAGCTGGGTCTTAAGAACTAGTTACAGTAGATTACTTTTCAGATTAAAAACAGACCAGTCTACCTTTTTATGTAACTGACATTACAAAGTTATGACTAGTTTTGAAAAAATAAAAATATATATTGACTTTACAAATTTATGACCAGTCTTGAAGAAAAATAATTAGATGATAACTTTTAAGACCAGTCTAAGCAGTTTATGCAACCTGCCACAGGCCCTAAAATATGAAGGCAGCTTAATATATTTTTGTGTATAAAGACCTCTTTATACTTTGTGTGGAAAAACAGTCAGCATAATAATGTAAAGACAAAAACAAAACAAAAATCACTGGATTTTACTAAAGGCAAAATAAATTATTAAGTTTCTCTGGAAAATAATATATTTTATTAAATATTAAATTTGTAACACCTGATAAAAACAATTGGTAACACTTTACAATGAGGTTCTATTTGTTAACATTAATTAAAGTGTTACCCAACAATTTTGAATTCAACTATAATTTATTTGTACAACATAAGAACACACAAACTGTATAAATATTTAATTACGTGTGTATATTATATTATATTATCCTGTCTCCTTTCCAAATCCAAAATGACACATGCAAAAAAAAAAAAAAAAAAGATATTGAGCACATCACATCATTCTTACATAAGATTATACTTTGACCTGGTAAAAGCATTTTGCTTCCAACTTCAATTCAACAGTACATATCCAACACACATGATTACGTCAAATGCTCTGCATATGCGCAATATATGAAATCCGAGTCACATTCAAAGCCCAGACTGATTGTCACTGTTGTGTGGCGGTGTCATCAATCTTCATTGTTAATTCATAGAATGACACAGTATAAGCCAGTGGAATGAATCCTGAGACGCAGCAAGACCACCAGCCAATCTGCTTCTCGCTGCCAGATTGACGGCCGGTGCAGGGAGCCCTCCAGTTAGGAAGGAATACAGTTCACTATCAGCCTGAGCCATGACCCCAATTGAAGAGGCATTTGCAATGTGCTGTGGGAGGAGACCATACGGTGAAAAAAGCCAAAGCCAGCTGCAGGGGACCGATAAAGCCATTAGAATTCATGGGCTGTCTTAAAGCCTGTCTTCCTCCCCAGGTGGATGTGACTGAATGTGTTACCTGACACAAAAAGAGGCAAATGCAACAATGCACAAACAGTCATCAACTCAAACACGCCATGAGAATCGGAAACAGTGATGTCACGGTGAAGAGACGCAGAACGGGACTGTGTGATGAACTACTGGTTGGATTGGAACAGAGAAGAGAGAGAGAAAAAGAGACAGGCAGAGATGGAGAGGCCGGCCTGTTAGCACAGATCAATTTGGAAAAGCAATAGCTCAGCACTTCTGGGCGTGCACACCTAATTTTGTTGCATACTGGGAGTATTTGGTACAGCACTTCACCTGACATCTGCAACTTGTCATGACATATTGAATTGTGAAGGAAAATGTCTCAGTCAGTGGAAAACAACAGAATTACATTCCGATTCTGTCTATAGGCCCATTTGGATGGAACTACTTTTGCCCTATAAGTAAGATTTCATTGAATTCACAAAAAATGTATTCAAATTATAGGAGAAATGTTCAGCTGACTCAGGGGTTCTCAGTGAAATCTTCATCCTGTCTGTGATTGCGATATTTTATCTTTCAGAATGTTTCTCATTTATTTTGACCTTTGTCAACCGCAGCTAAAGCTGGATTTCTTGTTGCACTGTCTGGTGCTCCTTCATTAAGTATTTAGACCTTTGCCAAGTCTCTTAGTAAAATAACAGTTGGTTCAAGTACTCCTGACATCTCTAATATATGTAAGGGACAATTTACAGTGAGTCAGTCATTATCGTAAAATAAACCCAGACAGGGTGATCAGGATCAAAATTTCTTTGGGGTTCTGATAATGATGGGGTGATTGTACAAACCCGATTCCAAAAAAGATAGGACACTGTACAACTTCTGAGTTAAAAAGGAATTGAATAATTTACAAATCTCATAAACTTATATTTTATTCACAATATAATATAGATAACGTATCAGATTTTGAAAGTGAGACATTTTGAAATGTCATGCCATGCTCATTTTGGATTTCATGAGAGTTACACATTCCCAAAAAGTTGGGACAGGTATTAATAAGAGGCTGGAAAAGTTAAATGTACATATAAGGAACAGCTGGAGGACCAATTTGCCACTTATTTGGTCAATTGGCAACATGATTGGATATAAAAAGAGCCTCTCAGAGTGGCAGTGTCTTTCAGAAGTCAAGATGGGCAGAGGATCACCAATTCCCCCAATGCTGCGGCGAAAAATAGTGGAGCAATATCAGAAAGGAGTTTTTCAAAGAAAAACTGCAAAGAGTTTAAAGTTATCATCATCTACAGTGCATAATATCATCCAAAGATTCAGAAAATCTGGAACAATCTCTATGCGTAAGGGTCAAGGACGGAAAACCATACTGGATGCCCGTGATCTTCAGGCCCTTAGACTGCACTACATCACATACAGGAATGCTACTGTAATGGAAATCACAACATGGGCTCAGGAATACTTCCAGAAAACATTGCCCGTGAACACAATCTACCGTGTCGTTTGCTGTTGGCGGCTAAAATTGCATAGGTCAAAAAAGAAGCCAGATCTAAACATGATCCAGAAGCGCAGGTGTTTTCTCTGGGCCAAGCCTCATTTAAAATGGACTGTGGCAAAGTGAAAAACTGTTCTGTGGTCAGACAAAAAAGTTATTTTGGAAAACTGGGATGCCATATGATCCGGACTACAGAGGAGAACCCAAGATGTTATCAGCGCTCAGTCCAGAAGCCTGCATCTCTGATGGTATGGGGTTGCATGAGTATGTGTGGCATGGACAGCTTACACATCTGGAAAGGCACCATCAATGCTGAAAGGTATATCCAAGTTCTAGAACAACATATGCTCCAATCCAGACGTCGTCTCTTTCAGAGAAGACCTTGCATTTTCCAACATGACAATGCCAGACCACATACAGTATCAATTACAACATCATGGCTGTGTAGAAGAAGGATCCGGGTACTGAAATGACCAGCCTGCAGTCCAGATCTTTCACCCATAGAAAACATTTAGCACATCATAAAGAGGAAGATGAAACAAAGAAGACCTAAGACAGTTGAGCAACTAGAAGCCTGTATTAGACAAGAATGGGACAACATTCCTATTCCTTAACTTGAGCAACTTGTCTCCTCAGTCCCCAGACGTTTGCAGACTGTTATAAAACTGAAATATGACATACATTTTCTCAGTTTAAACATTTGATATGTCATCTATATTGTATTCTGAATAAAATATTGAAATTTGAAACTTCCACATCAATGCATTCTGTTTTTATTCACAATATGTACAGTGTCCCAACTTTTTTGGAATCGGGTTTGTACATTATCCTGCTTTTTAGACAGCCACCTACCCAAAAAATAAATACATGAATGAATGGCAGAACGATAGTTAGAACAATAAAACAGGTGAGAATGAATGAATGAATGAATGGCAGGACGATAGTTAGAACAACAGAACAGGATTAAAATGAATAAATGACAGAATAATAGCTAGAACAATAAAACAGGTGAGAATGAATGAATGAATGAATGAATGAACAGGTGATAATGAATGAATGAAAAAATAATTAATGAATGGTTTAATTAATGAATTAATGAATGGATTAATCAATAAATGACAGATTGATATCTAGAACAACATAATGGGTGAATGAATTAATTAATTAATTAGTGAACTATAGCTAGAAAAACAGAAGAGATATTGAATGAATGAATAAATAAATAAATAAATTAATTAATTAATTAATTAATGAACGGATGATGGATGAATTATAGAACAGTAGCTAGAACAACAGGATGACAGCTACAATGATAGCCAGAATATTAAAACAATGGATAGAAGGATATAGATTGAGTGATATTGATAATAAAATAAATAAATAGAACAATAAATAGAACACTGGAATAAATAGAATGACAGAATGGTAGATAGAATGACAAAAGATAAACAGAATAAATGGAATAAATACTGTAGGATGACAGACTGTAACGATAGATAGACAGACAGACGGGTGGATGTTTAGGTGATGAATTCATCATTCTCCACTATCTTTGTCCTAACAGGTTAATCAGATCTGAAGATAAATGATAAAGACCATAGACCTGTGTTAATTGTGTCACTCTTCAGAGAGCACATCTACTTTAAAACACACAATTAATTTACTTGTAAACAAGCCAAAAATGAAAGAAAATGAAGGGCCAAAGTGTCTGGAGCAAGGGAAGAAGAATTAGCTTGCCGGGCCTCTAACCCGAAAAAACAGTGATTCATCACAGAGCTGGAGCAGGAAATGATAAGAATGAAGTGTCTCAGGAAAGGAAGTGCTGTTATCTGACATTGTGAAAGAGAGAGAGTGAGGTGTGTGTGCCAGAGCCCGTGCAGGACAGAAGAGTCTCATTTAGGCATCATTGGTGAATGGCAGTGAACTTCCTCTGGTCTGGAGACTGTGACGTGCCTGGACTCATGAGCAGCCACTTCCTGAAGCCGGGCCGTTAAATCAGACACAGGCAGCAGCTGGGCCATCAGCATCAGCCACCTCCAACCCCGAGAAAGGCCACATGGGAAAACAGCAGTGCCAGGGCACCCAAAGTAACACTCCCTAGATCAGTGGTTCACAACTGGTAAGTCTATTCCAAACACTCAGAGGACAGCAAGGAAAACAAAACTATTGTCAAACTTGTGTTCCTGTTTTGTTGTTTTTCTGTTTTTCGCGCCCTTGCGCTTCCGTTGACCCATTTTCTCCCTCTCGTTTTGATTAGTCATTTGGTTCAGGTGTGTCCTGTTAATTACCCTCGTTTGTCTTTGGTTGTCCGGTAACCAATACATTATGCTGTGTTTTCCCTCACATCCCCGTCCCTTGTTCTAAGTTTGTTCATTAAAAAAAAGTGTTTTCTACCTCATCAAGAACCTTTTGTGAAACTGAAACGTTCTTCAGATGTTAATCGTTCTTTATGGAGCCATTTAGACAAAAAGGTTCTTCTATGGCTTCATGAAGCACCTTTATTTTTAAGAGTGTTGGTGAACATAGAAGACTTTTTTCGACCCCAAACACTTGAACAATAATGTACGATTAACATTTATTATGAATTATTATTAATAATGGCATTATATGTAAGCAAACATTGTTGCCCTCTTAACTTCTTTTGCTTTTACACTTTTTTACTCTACTTAAAAGCAATTTATGAAAACAGTGTTGGATATTGAATAACTGATAACCATTTAACTAAAAAAATGTACATATTACACTGTATATCTCTGTTGATCAGTCAAGCTTCCACAAAAATCAATTGCGATAAAGACAACATAAGATATCCAGATTTTTTGAGACTGCGAGTGTTTCTCTGTGGCGTGTCGATGCGGTTTTCTTTTAGATGGGCTGACGGCTTTACCTAAAGTTTGATCTTTCAGCCTGGGGAACTTCTGAGACATGCACCAGAAAGACAAAACCCACCAGATGGGTAATTACAGAAAGGTAGGTGACACAATGTAGCATGTTTAAGGCAGTAACAGTGATATCGTAAAAATACAACACAAGGGCACCAGTGTAGGCGGTGCAGAAATGTGGACATTTACATCTTCAACCTCCAGCAGATGGATTACATGCGGTGATTAGAAGCCTTACGACTGTAGTAAACATTCCATTATGGTTACACGTCAATCCTTGTTAATTAAACAGATTGGCAATGTTGTGACACGGTCTCTGCTCGCCACATCAAGCACGTCTTCATGTAAATAGATTCGGTCTAAGTCTCTCATAATTTAGCTGGTTTATGCTTCATCAGCAAGCGACAGCATCGGCTCCATGGATCTCATTCAGGACGTGAGGAGAGCTGAGCGAGGTTATCATCACAGCACTCTTGAGGACTCCATCCACAGCTCATTTTCACAAGTGCCGCTCAGAAATGCAGACACATACTCTAGGTCGTTTTCCAAATAGCTCCATTGGCGAGGGTTGGTATAGTTACTACAACACTGCCAAGCGTGGCTGCTTCGATAATTGAGGAAATTTAAATGACATTTGCTAAAACACCACAGAAAAGACACAGTTCCCATATGTTTAATTACTCATGCAGATTTGCATGTTAACAATTTGATGTATAAGTAGAAGAATTTCCATATCAAGCTGAATGTATTCGACAAAAAAAACTGAAAAGACATTTTCTATTCATTGAGTGATGTCTATTATTAAAATATACCAAAGAAAGGATAACAAATGGTGAATCATGTACCACTAATCGCACTAGCTTTCATTCTACTCAGAAACACTATTTTACTCATTTTAATTGGTATGTGAGCACTATTTATGAATCATTCAAACTGATAAAAATTATCATGATGACTCATATGATGCATATGGTGTCTGTTGCATTAAACAGAAGATTAACAAATGCACATTTTTTGTACCATACAAGCAGTGTTGGGGAAAGTTACTTTTAAAAGTAATGCATTACAATATTGCATTACTCCCTAAAAAATGAACTAGTTATGTTACTTAAATACCTTTTTATGAAAAGTAATGTGCTACGCTACTTTTGAGTTACTTTTTAAATCTGGGCAGGGCTTCCTTGCTTGTTTGTTTTTAATATAAAAAAGCATTGTAAAAAGCCCTTTCACAACAAAAGTGAATACACCTCAGACTGAAGGAAATGCAAATTCATCTGCAGCTCAAACAAATTGCATTAAGAATATGACGCAAGAGGAGATGCAGGTATTCATCAATACACTATTCAGCAATAACAAAAAAAAAATGTTTCATTAATTTTTGCTTATAATGATTGATTTTGGATCATCGAATGTCAGTAGCAAAGACATTGGTTAATAAAATGGGATTAAAATACATAAATTATATTTGTTTTATTTACCATTTAATTATTGCAGGTTTGTATAATATTCTGAGTTTGCATTTGACTGATTTTGTTCATTTTGAAGAATACTGATTCTGTTTTTGTGTAGGTGAAATGAGTAAATACATGTTCACATTTAGACTAGAACTACAGTAAACATCGTGTTCACAAAGCATGCACAACGCCTAACGATTTCTCTCAACATGGCAACATGAGAGCTGTCAGTCAAAACATGGGAAACAAAGTAACTGGTGTTACTTATTTGAAAATTGAACTCGGAAATTTCCTTCTAAATTAAAAAGTAACGTGTTACTTTACTAGCTACTTAAAAATGTAATCTGGTTACGTGACTTACGTTACTTGTAATGCATTATCCTCAACACTGCATGCAAGCAAATGTCATGATAAAAGAAGAAATTGCACCCTGCTGAGATAAAACAAAGACTGTCTTCAAGTTTAAAAAAACTTCATGATTTTCCCCTGGGTGCCACCTTGAAATGGCATCAACAACAGAATGAGGCCTAAAAATACATGCCTGACATTAACGTTGAAGTTCACTTTGATTATTGTAGGACAGTATGTCATCTTTATCTTTCCCTGCTCGAGTTGATGTCATCAGACTGTTTCATTAAAGTCGCTCTGTGCAGTGAACTCATTCAAACTCATACTCCAGCTCATTACGGGCCCAGGGCTGCATTTGCTCATAAAGCAGTCACATATCTATCATTTACTCTCTGTGCATTGGTGTGTATGTGTTGCTTGTAACGGTACATTACATAAGTAAACTTGTGCTCCATCTAGCCAGGAAAGAAAATGCACCAGGCTCTGTCACTGGAAAGGACTGTTTTCTCATTGGATGGTCCAGACACACCAACTGGACCGCTCTAATATCTCAAACAGCCATGCCACAAAATATATTCTAACCTTATTAACGAATGCATGAAGGTATCCAAAGACTGTAACTGATTATGATGCAACCAGAAGCTTCAAGAAACAAGCGTGGGACAAGGTCAAAAACAAACTGACGCACGATGGGTGAACGGGTCGCGCATTAGCTTGCAAGGAGAGTTGTCACCAAAGCTATTTCTGCGGCTTAGGACAGTGTGCGATGCACTTGATGAGACAACAACATACAATTATATACATGGAATTGAATCAGAACAAACATACCTCTGTAACATTTTCATTTTTGTGCTTGTTTTTGACAGCAGAGATAAAAATAAAAGATTTTGCCAATTAAAGGATGAATACAATATATTGCAACTGACACTGCAGAAACTACTTTTAAAGTAAAAACTGTGCTACTTCTTATCTATAATATATCATTAAATAATAATGTAGAAATAATAGCAGCTGTTTCCTTTTTGGACGGGGGGTTTTACAAAACATTATTGTGTTACTCTTTAAAAGTACTGTTATTAATGTTTCATACTTACATTTTTAGCAAAATAAAGATATAGTATTGTTTTATACTTGCATCAACAGGTAACTAGTTTTGTTAAAACTTTGTTTCTAAAGTTTGGGTTTTGGTTGTATTTGCCAGTGACTACATAAACAGAGTCACTGTACTATTTTAAAAAATACATTACTTTAAAACTGATATTATAATCTAAATTTATCGAATAGCATTTTAAAGTAAAGCCATCCGATTACATTAAAACCATTGCCCGCAACAGCGACTGAATGCTGCTTTATTTCAAAGGTCGCTTTTCTTTTCTGCTCAGTTACTCCTCTTCACTTGTCCTCAGGTGTTTTGTCATCTTCCTGTGATGTATGTATGAAACTATAGCATCCAAGAGCACCTTGACCTTGGACTTGCTCACTTTAGGAGAATAAAAGCATTCTTTTCTTTCTCAAGATCCCAGCCTCCGTGTTCTGACACCCACCATCATGATTCTCCTAGATTACCATGTAACTGCGGAACACAAAGCCGAAGCAAGGTGAGCCAGGACATATGCGTTTCCAAGATAAGCATCTTGTCTGCAAGCAATAGATTTTGCCGCTGACTGTCTTCACTATATCAGAGCCTGGGACTAATTTGACGCTTTCAATTCCGGATCGTCGGACAGTAATTGATTTTCCCTCCACTTATTTGACTGTTTGAATCAGACAATGGCCTGAAAAACAAATATTAACACAATAAGCCTTAAGTCAACTGCATTTACCTACATATTTGCATGCCCACATATCTAAGATATCTAAGATATCTTCCAAAATTGAATTGCCTCACGAGCAAGTGAACAGAAGTCAGATGCTCTTAATGGGCCACACGCTTGGCCACCAACTAATTTCACTGCAAAAAACATAAATAATAATAATTAAAATAATAATAGTAATAAAATAAAATCATAAACCAGCCCAAGTTGGTTTGCAGCTCTTAGTTGGCTATTATGCTGTCTGAATAGACATCCAACTGTAAGAAAAAAAAATAGAAAAGGTACTGATCATTTTCTGATTTAAAGTTTACAGACATTTTCTTTAACCTTAAAACACAGCACAATGTAATGTGTAATACAAAATATAGGTCAAATACATCTAAGAAACAATGTCGAACATTCAGTCAGATTGACAATTACAAGCACAGATACACTGTGCCCTGTTTTTACAGTATTTAGCCTATATTTCTTAGAGTGTAAACCTGCTGAAGACCAGTTTAAACAACCTATGACCTTCCTAAACCAACTAGAACCAGCAAAATGTGCATAAAATGGAAAATACAGTAAAACACTTTTGAAAAAAAAAACAAAAAAAAAACAATATATATATATATATAGAGAGAGTAGGGATGTCAAATTTCGATTATTTCCATGATCGATCGTCGTTTAAATTAACGATCAATTAATCGATTAATCGTTAACCATAATACTGCAAAATGCGTCTATTGTAGGCACGCAGTCAGCGGTATGACAGGATGTGCAAAAGCCACACACACACACAAAACGCTTTCTCACTTGAATTAAAGAGGTTTTAGTCTGAATAAAATGCTAGTAGCAGGATTATAAAATGAATAGATGCGATTATGATCATTTGATAAAATGAAGAGAGCGCGCCATATTTTTAGGTCATTTTACTTTGTTGACAGTTTCCAATCCCGCACGGAGAACGCTGAACGCGCATCTTTAAATGGTTTTGTGGTGCTCGTTGTTGTATTTTAAAGCACAATTGCAATGTTTTCAACTGACATTATTGTATAAAATTATCCGAAATGTGGAGCGCGTGTGACTGCGCTGCACATTAAGTGAACTACATCGGCGCTGCTGCACCAAAACACAGTTGCTCACATTAATTTGATCCTGCTGGATTCTGTCCTAGAAATCTGTCCCAGATTTTTAAAAATCCGGCATACAGCGCATTAGATCGTGACAGTGCATGCGTGCAGACGAGGATGAGCGAGCGCGGCTTTGGCTAGATTTATTTGGAGGTTATTGCTCATGTCTCATTCGGCACAAATCGAAATGTTTCTATATTCGCAATGTATTTGAATGTTAAACTATTATTTATAATGTAAACTAGGCTTGTACTTAACACGCATTCGCATATAGACGGAAAAGATGATCCTCTTCATATGAGCAAAAACGTCCTTGGCATTACAGCAGAGTGGACCGGTATACTACGGTCTATTTAAACTGAATGCTCCAGGAATGTGTCGGTCACAGCGCCTATTAATCGCTGTTTTGAATCCAGCAATTATTTATTTAGAAATGATAAGATCTGATTATGACAAGTGTGGTATAAAAGCTTTGTTTATTAGAGGAATAATAGGTCAACTGGAAAATGTTAGATCGCGACCATGCTTTTGGATCCCATAGTCTTCATTTACGCGGCTTTGTTCTGGTTTGCCGGTTGATCACGAATTTCCACAAATTCAGTATATTTAGGCATCGTTTCTTTTCCTAAATCTTCATAGTCTAACCCTATAATTTCCCAGGTTTATTTTATTATCTTTCGCTTTTAATAACTGTTTTCGCATCTCTTACTGTGGTAAACATGGGAAGGGAAATTAAAGATTTCATGAATTAAGAATTCGTTCGATTTATTAATTTGTTCCCTTATTTCACTTAAATCATGGGTTATTTAGGGAACAAAATTAATGAAACATGGACAATTGCCACATTAATAATTCGTAGGAATTAATTAACAAGTTGTAGGAATGAATAGACTACCTGTCCTGTCACTGTGTCCCGCAGCCCTGCAAAGCGCACGATATAAAACAGTTATCTGATGAAATGATTAGTAACTACATTTCTATTGCATTTAATGTTGAAGAACTTTTATGTTGTTTCTATTTTAATGTACTTTAAAGTTTAAATCACATTAAAAGCTTAATTTTTACATTGTGAATGAATGATGATGCTTTTATATATCGTCACCGTCACTCACAGCCGCTCGCACGTGTTGAGTGCGCATGAGCCGCACGCAGCCCAACATTGAATCGGTTAACCGACCATCGATAGCCTTAATCGATTGCATCTCTTATCGACAATTAATCGATCATCGATTAATCGTTGACATCCCTAATAGAGAGAGAGAGAGACACACACACACACACACACACACACCCACCAGGGGAGAGACCAGTAAACATGATTCACTGGTAGAAATTTGTTGGTAGATATTTTGTAGTATCGTCTCTATCATGGTTACACACTCGTGGTCAAGAAAGCATCTCGTTTGCAAGTTTTTATGCATTGTAGTTTAAAACCAAGTTATTTTAAACCACTAAAATGAAATCAGCACCGAAAGTCTAATACTCCTGGGGCCTGTGCCATGAAGCCGGATTATTTGGCTAGCCAGGTAAATTTCAGTTTAGTTTGCACCAATCCTGGGTTTTAGGTACCATGTAAGTGGCTTGGCTTTTAGCTGCATTTATTGCCTTAGTAACTTACACTCCACAGCTAACCTGCTCTGGGGCAGGTTATGTTCTGGGTTAGAGATCTCAAACTGAAGCTGGACCAATCAGATGTGAGAGAAGTGACACAGTCACTCCAGTTTATCTTGCTCCAAATTAAAGGTCACTAATGCTAAAAAAACAACAACAACAAAATAATGATAATTACTGAGTCTTTTTTATGATTTATATAATTATTGTGATTCATATTATTATTTATCTTTTACACACAAGCAATTTTTATACAGATAATATATAGATCAAAAGATTGCACTATTTAAAAAATAAAAAATCTGACCTTACATATTCGAGTCTCTATCACTATATATTTTAAAATGTGTAAACTAAGTTAACGAGTTTCACTTGTGACCACTGATAAAGCAAGATAATTTATTTCCTCCTTCATTTTTCATATGACTTTTAAATTTGTCATTTGTCATATTCATCAATCTCTTAACCTTTAGCAAAACCTTTAACCTTCAGTTTTGAATCTCGCTGGGTCTCTCGCGAGAAGTAAATCAAACTTGCTTTGTATTGCAAGGCCATGATTGGCTGTTCACCAGTGATGTCACATATTCATGTGCATGCGCTCCACAAACTCAGGATCAAAGCCTGAGTTGACAAAGAAAGTTGATGATCAGCATCATGGTACAAACAAAGCCGGACTGGAGAGGTTTGGTTTTGTCAACTCAAAACTAATCCTGTAACTCTGAATTTGTTCAGCTGCCATCATGGTACAGGCCCCTGCTGTCTGTCATTTATGTTACTCAAACAACAAAAGATAAAATCTCTCACCGCTCTTGACTAAATCACTTTGGTCATTTTAATAAGAATAAATATATTTAATTTACACAGTGAAGAATATTCAGGTTTTTTATACAACTGATTACTTTATACAATTTATGTGTCATGGTCATTCAGGGAAAAAGGCAGGAGAACACTTCAACTAGAATTTAATTCAAACAAACAAAGGACTACAAAAGACGGGAACTTCAGGTATGACATTTAACAGCAGATGGGAAACACAGGGTTTAAATGCACAGAAACTAATGGGACACACCTGGGAACAATACGAACAAATTAATCAAACACTGCTGGACACAAATGATAACCAATGAGGGCAGGACACAGGAAGACTCAAATAAGGGCAAACACGAGCTCAACAGGAACATACACATGACAGTATGTAGCATTTCTTATTTATTTGTTCTTCTGTGTTTTGTACTGTAGATTGCTTGTAATTTTTTTCTTGTTCTTATTTAATCACAGACTTTAATTCACAGCTTGAGCTTTTTAATTTAGGCTAGTATTTTTGTGATATTGACACTGTGAAATTTCTATACGGTATAAAAAATTGTATACCATAAAGACCTTATTTAAAACAAATATAACTTTATCATGATATTGTTCATTATTATCCCAATATAAGATTTTGGTCATACCGTCCGGCCTATTTATATTTGTGCTTTTCAGTGTGAAATACAGTGTCCTCCACTATTATTGGCACCCTTGGCAAATATGATCAAAGGTGGTTGTGAAAATAAATCTGCGTTGTTTATCATTTTGATCTTCCATTTAAAACATTCATGAACTTCTTACCTTTCATTGAAGTAAAATAATTGAAAGTGTGTGTGTGGGAGGGGTCTTATTGTGAAATGTTTTTCTTCAATCCATGTCGGCCACTATTATTGGCACCCCTAAAGTGAGTAAAATATCTCTGAAGTGTATTCCCATTCATATTTTTCTTTTCTTTTCTTTAGAACACCAGGGTGACTGGGAGCATGAAATTATCCAGCCATGGCTTCCTGTTCCACAGGGTTATAAATATGGGGAGCACAAAAGCCCATTTCCCTTAATCATCCATCACAAGGAGTAAAACTAAAGAATATAGTTCTGATGTGCGGAACAGAAAAGATTGTTGAGCTTAAAAAAAAAAAGCTTCCAATCAACTAAAGATGTAACAAATCTGTCTGGAAGAGGACATGTCTATATTCTTTTAATGCACGGTGAGGAGGAGCGTTTGAGTGGCCACAGAGTCTCCAAGGATCAAAGCTGGAGAATTGCAGAGATTAGTTGAGACTTGCGGTCAGAAAGCCTAAAAAAAAAGCCCCTAAATCACCACATGTTTTTCAGGAGGGTTTCAAGAAAAATTCTCATCGCTCATCCAAAAACAAACTCCAGCATATTCAGTTGTCAGATACAAATGGAACTTCAGGCACTGGCTTCTATGGTCAGATATATAAAAAATAGCTTTTTGGCAGCAAACCCACCAGATGGATTAAGTACAAACAGGGATAAAAAGTACCCCATGTCCAGGGCTAAATATACTGCTGGATCTTTAATGTTGTGGGCCTGTTTTACTGCCAGAGGTCCTGGACGCCATGTTCAAATACATAGCATCATGGATTCTATCAGATACCAAAAGATTAAAAAAAAACCTAAACCTTACTGCCATTGTTAGAAATCTTAGAATGGACCATGTTTGGATGATGTCATGGCTGTCCCAGTCCTCGACCTGAACCCTATAGAAAATGAGTGGAGTTAACTGAAGTGAAGCACCACCAACGTGAAGCTGTGAGTCCGAAGGATCTGGAGAGATTCTGTATGAAGGAATGGTCTCTAAACTCTTATCAGGTGTTCTCCAAACTCATCAGGCATTATAGGAAAAAACTCCTATAGAGCTGTTATCTTGGGAAAAGGACATTGCAATAATTGGGCGCCGGAGAGAAAGCATTTATTTCACAATGGGATTTTCCACCCACATTCGATTGTTTTACTTCAATCATAGGTTAGAATTTAGTGAATTTTGTTGAATGAAAGATCAAAAGGATAAACAATGCAGATTTATTCTCACAGCCACCTTTGCTAATTTTTACCAAGGGTGCCAATAATAATGGAGGGCACTGTATATACGGCATGATCAACATTTTTCACAGATCATCCACTATTTCGGATTGATTTCTTTAAAAAGCTCACTGCAATAACGTGTATATGCAGCTCACTAGGTTCAGAAACAGCAATGCACACTCATTTTATCTGATCTGTAGGAGATGTTGACCTCTCTCATCACTTGAAGACCAAGCCAAATCCTTTGCATCAGTAATGCAAGTAGGTCAAGAACCGGAATGCCATATGAATCCACATATGAATATGGTGATTCTCAAACCTTATATCTGGAAGGCTCACCCAGCCATTAGACTGATGAATGCAGTATTTGGCAGGTCGGCATCACATGTGTGATTTATGGCAGCATGATCCTGAACAGTGTTGATTGGCCTGATTGTTTCATTCAGTCCCAGGAGCTACCTGAGCAGCATACAGCCAGTCGAGGGAAATCAGAAGATTTGCTTTCATGGCCAGGTAGAGATTGGCAGTCAGCAGAATGACTATGAAACCAGATTCAAATAAAGCTGCTCTTGGACTAGTTTCTGTTTGCACGCTTTCTGGGATCTCTTTGCAAATAAAGCAGAGAAAATATTGCTGTACTGTGCAGAGGGTTCCAGTAGCATTCGGTCTGTGAAATGAGTCAACGCTGTGGGAAGCTGCAATCTCATATTTCTTTCTCCATACTTTTTCTTTACCTTCACCCGAGACTCTAACTAAAACAGAGAAAAGTTTGACGGCACAAAAAAGCACACATCAGTTTTCTCTGTGGAATTTGCATCCGGAGTGAACGCTCACCGTCTCACAGACACAGTATGAGTTGTGTTAGCGAAGCCTGAGCTCGTTCTAGGAAAAGACTCTCATTATCAACAGACTAAACATTAAAAGCCCATTCAGTTACACAGCAGCATCAAATTACATTATGATAATCTCCATTGTCAAAGAGACCGATTCGGAGAAAGGCCTTTGGGGACACATGCAAGCATGCTGGCAAAACAACCTTGAGACATCTGGTATATTAAAGAGGTGAAAGAACTTTGCATATGATGTTAAAGGGTGCGAAATGATTGAAAACTATGGAGTGAGTTTTGGTTCTTTATTACATGCGAGAAAATAAAAGATCTGAGAGAAAAAAAAAAGTTTGAGAGAAAAAGTTATCACACTGATAGCAAAAAAACATTTCATGAGAGAAAAAAGAATATTTGAGAGAAAAAGTTTTCATGCCAATAGCAAAAAATAATAATATTTGAGACTAAAAAAAGTTTTGAGATAAAGTATTTTGTCATAGAACATAAAAAAAAATACATTTGAAATTTTTAAAATTATTTCTGAGAAAAAAAATCTCTCTCAAAATACTTTGAAAAAAACTCTCAAATATATATGTTTTGCTATCAGTGTGAAAATATTTTCTCTAAAAAAAAAAAGTGTTTCTCTCGAAACGCTTTTCTTTGCTCTTGATGCAATTTCTTGCTCTCGTGTCAGGATTTTGCTTTCACTGTGAGAATTGTGTCATGGGCGGGGCCACGTTCCTATTGGCCAGTCGGGTGAGCATCGTCTTGTCTTGGGAGTCGAACTGAATCATTACACCATTGTTCGGTTCACCTGCATAGATGCCGCCTCTGCCTTATGGATAGTTAAGTTGAGCAGTGAGCACGGACACTCCAATGTTTGGGTAAGATGATGACACACAGCTGGCTGAGCAAGTTCAGTATCACTGAAGATTAAACATTAAAAAATAGCACTCATATTCATGAATGAACGTGTATTATATTATTTGCTTGCTAATCGCTAGTAAAGCTAACCAGCCATCATGCTAGGTAAACTTGCAAACTCACCTGGTTTATACTATGTTTAAATCAAATGCCAAATTAATGTTTTGATTTAGATAGTTTCACGCCTTATTTAGTGAGTAGTGAGCAGTGATTGATATACCGTTTGAAAGTGTCCCACCTAGTTTTGTTTAAAATAGTCTTTGTATGGTTGTTGCACATGTTTAGCTACACTGCATGTATAGCTCGCAAACTCAGCTACACGGGGCTTATTCTAAATATTTTTTACCATCTAGCTGAGGTCTAGAGCTGACAAGGTAAATTGCAGGTCTAGGACTAACTCTTACATTAGCAACCCACAAATATGTTTGTGCCTGTACTGTCATGGTAATTATTTTTTATTTTAAATCTTTCAAACGGTATGTCAATCACTGTCTAACGTTAGCTAGTTGTAGGGTTGCCACCTTCCATGCATACTAACGTTAGTTGAAAGTTGTACGGGAGGTTGTATGAACAAGCAGTTACTCTTCAGGTGCTTTGAGGCTAGCAAGTGCAAAGGTAGAAACTAGCTCACTACTCACTAAATAAGGCGTGAAACTATCTAAATCAAAACATTAATTTGGCATTTGATTTAAACATAGTATAAACCAGGTGAGTTTGCAAGTTTACCTAGCATGATGGCTGGTTAGCTTTACTAGCGATTAGCAAGCAAATAATATAATACACGTTCATTCATGAATATGAGTGCTATTTTTTTAATGTTTAATCTTCAGTGATACTGAACTTGCTCAGCCAGCTGTGTGTCATCATCTTACCCAAACATTGGAGTGTCCGTGCTCACTGCTCAACTTAACTATCCATAAGGCAGAGGCGGCATCTATGCAGGTGAACCGAACAATGGTGTAATGATTCAGTTCGACTCCCAAGACAAGACGATGCTCACCCGACTGGCCAATAGGAACGTGGCCCCGCCCATGACACAATTCTCACAGTGAAAGCTAAATCCTGACACGAGAGCAAGAAATTGCATCAAGAACAAAGAAAAGCGTTTCGAGAGAAACACTTTTTTTTTTTTTTTTGAGAAAATATTTTCACACTGATAGCAAAAAATATATATTTGAGAGTTTTTTTTCAAAGTATTTTGAGAGAGATTTTTTTCTCAGAAGTAATTTTTAAAATTTCAAATGTATATTTTTTTATGTTCTATGAGAAAATACTTTCTCTCAAAACTTTTTTTAGTCTCAAATATTATTATTTTTTGCTATTGGCATGAAAACTTTTTCTCTCAAATATTCTTTTTTCTCTCATGAAATGTTTTTTTGCTATCAGTGTGATAACTTTTTCTCTCAAACTTTTTTTTTTCTCTCAGATCTTTTATTTTCTCGCATGTAATAAAGACACATTTCTAACTCCATAGAAAACATTCTTAGAAATGCCAAATGAATCCAATTAAAGTGGAAAACATGGTTATGTATGGCTCTGTTTGAGTGTGGACAAATTATGTGTCAGTTCATGGCAAATGTAGAGATGATCTGCCATAACAAGTCTTCTTTATGTCAAAGTAATGAAGTGTACAGATTCTGCCTGTTCTTGCTGCTGTCTCCAAATGGCCAACACAAATTCAAACATATAGTACAAGTATATAGTAAGAGGTAATGGTCGAAAGATTTATCACCAATATCTATTTCAAGATTTTCTTATTTTTAGATTTATTATTATATACAGATTTATTAATTATACAGATAATTGTATTATCTATTTGTATGTAATTGTATTGTACTGTTTAAAAGTTTTGGGTTGGTAAGATTTTATATATTTTAAAGAAGTGTTTCACAAAGGTTACATTTATTTGATTATAAAATACAATAAAAACAGTAATATTATGAAAATTACTATTTAAAAGAAGTGTTTTCCATATGAATATACTTTAAAATCTAATTTATTTCTGTGGTGGCAAGGCTGAATGTTCAGAAATCTTCAGAAATCATTTGAATATGCCAAATTGGTTCTTGAGAAACATTTCTTGTTGTTATCAATGTTGAAAACAGTTGTGCCGCTTAATATTTGTGGGGAAAACATGATACATAAACTGCATTTACCTGAAAACTTATGACTTAGACTTTTCAATGTTAAATTAACATTTAGACTTTTCAATGTTAAATTAAAGTATTAATTTCTTTTGAATGGTAATGTACGTGTGGGGGGGGGCACTTCTTCAGATATCGCATGCAAATAAATAAAGGTAATGGCAGGTGCAACTCATTTTTAGTGAATTCCCCTGAGTAGTGCGTTCCAGCAGCACATCTGATGGAACATCAGTCAGGACTCGCTGGACTTGTCTGGACAGACATTTATGAAAGTCTAATGGGCCCTCTGCAACCGAAGTGGAGTGATAAGAAAAAGCCCTTTTTATCCAGCTACACAATGTCTCTGCCATCGCAGATTGATCGGACAAATACAACAGCTTGTGTTTGTTGGGTAAACAGACTTAAAGTGTGAAATTGCAGCTTTGGATTTGCTTTTTTATACAGTGTCACACAGGATTGTGATGGCTGGAAGACATGCGATTCTTAAAGACTTTCAGCTTCACAACGAATCATTGGAAAGAAAATGAAGTGAAACGCCATAATGCAAAGAATAAACAATTATTACAAAATTGGGTGTTTTGTGTATACTCTTTAAAGTATATAGCTCCATTTACAAAGCATTAAACTGCGATGAAATAAAAAAGAGTTCTGAATCAAAACCACAAATCATTTAAGATTAAAAACATTTCTATGAAAGGCTTAAAGCTATAGAGCTATTAAGATGGAATGATGAAACTGAAGTAATTATGGGTCTTATTAGATAACTCAAATATTACAAGTTGGATCATAAGCAGGAGTTACTGAGATCCACGTTGTTTTTGTGCACTTTAGCATGGCACTTAACCTCAGCTTACTCTGGGGAGATGGTTGCTGCAATGAGGCTGTAGATAAAACGTGGGTGGAAAAGAATGACAAGCACATTTGCTTAATCAAGAGAGATGCATTCATAGGTGGTTAACTGAGCTGTTGCATCCTGAATGTATAATGTATACCTCAGCCATAATCTTGTAAGCCTCTGTAATAGAAGTTACATATCTTCTATACAGCAGAGTATGAAAGCAAACACATCCAAATAACTCCACAATGAGGCTCAAATTCAATCACAACACACCATAGAGAGACCAGTGGCTAGTTGTCACACTTTATGCTCGTTAAATATTTGAGTACATTTTTGGAAATGTAAACACTTTGAAGTGTTGACTTTCAAGAAACAGTTTTAGGTCACAACCCTAATGACAACTAGCCCCAGTCTGTGCTGCATAATGGTGTCTGTGGCACACAACAAATGCAATATGTGTCTCCCTCATGGGAAGGATAAAGGAACCTGCGTCATCTGGTTACGTGCAAACAAAACAACAACAACAGACAGTCATATCACCCAACTCAGCTTTAACCACCGGCTACAAGTGAGTGGAATGGAATCAGTTTTCCAGCACTGACTGATGCCCAAGAGTGCAGCGGTTAAAAACAAATCTGTTTGCTTAAACACGGTCAGATTTCAAATTATGGAGGACTCAGATTGCTGACATAGTGAAAACTGACCTAATAATGCCCATCCGAGGCTCTTCAGCTTCAAATCTGCTGATGGAGGAGGATGGTCCCACAGTTTGAGCCAGAGATCTGTCTTTAAGACCTCGGGGCTTGTAACGTCAGGCCTTGACATGAGAAATACGCCAGACTGAGTCTCACACACCCTCCCAAGTTCCTATAAGAATCATCTAAAACATCTCTGTCTTAATCTTTCAATAGTCTGCTTCTTACAGTACTCGAGAAGCCCAGAAACGGAAAGGAAGCCTGTCAAGGTCTGTTATAATAATCACTAAAAGCTGAAACAAGGGAATTGCAGCAGATACGAGCTTCATAAGCATGCTAGCACCTGCCGCCGGAGTTTAATTCATTCAAACTGAGCGCTAACCTGCCAACCAGCCTGCTCTGCAACGAAACTCAACTCAAAATGTTTTGGAGTCAACGTGATGTGACTGCATGTCCTGCAGCTATAAAGCCACGCTGTGATTTTTCCGTAAAGCTGTCAGTCGTACATTGACAGGTCACTTTCATAATCCAATAACTCTGCAAAGCATAGCATGTCAATCTAGAGCCGCTATGCCGCCACACCTCTCTGCATCTCACCAAATGTCAACATGTTAATCTATACCATTTCCCCTGCCTTAAAGGGATGGTTCACATAGAAAGTTGAGGTCTGACATCAATAACTCACCCTCATGTCATTCCAAATCTGTATGACTTCATTATGCAAGACAAAAAAGGAGAAATTATTATAAAAGCAAATTAAGACCAAATCCACATCTTTTGCACCGTATTCTTAACCCTCTGCACTATGTGTGAGGAAATTTCAACACACTGATTCAATGATTCAATCTTTTAACAGCCTGAGGTTGCTGTTCTCAAATGTATTATTGGTCGAAATCATGGAAAGCATTGCTGTTAATAGTTTCTATAATATATTTAGCTTTAAGAAAATGTTGGAACCTAGATCCTTTGTTAACTTTAAACATAGGTTTAGTGATTCAGTTATCAACAACTCAGATTCATTATCAAGTTCAATTCAGTGATTTAGTTCAATTCAGATTCAGTGATTAAAACATTAAAGAGGTCATATGATGCGTCATTTCATGTTTTTCTTTCTCTTTGGAGTGTTACAAGCTCTTGGTGCATAAAGAAGATCTGTAAAGTTAAAAAAAAAGTCCAAAGAGATATTTAGTAGCCCAGTAACTGCGTTTTTTGCCATAGACATAATGGGCCCTATCTTGCACCCAGCGCAATTGACTTTGTACACCGACGCATGTGTCATTCCTATTTTCCACCCGCGCAAAGCGCGCTTTTCCCTCCACAGAAGCACGTCGCTAAACTAGTGAATGAACTTGCGCTCCCTGGGCGGTTCAGCGCAAAAAAAGGAGGCGTGTTCCGGCGCAAACAATCCCTGGTGCTATTTTGCTGTTCCATTAAACAATTGCGCCACTGACCAGAAAAAACCTAGTCTAAAGTCATTGGCGCGTTGCGCGTTGTTCATTATGCTATTTTAAGGGCGCATTCTTGACCATAATGTATAGCGTGCACAACGCGCATACACTTTGCTCATGTAATCTACACAGATGCAACAGTTATTTTTGCAAATCATAAATTGTTACACTAAAAAAAATATTAACACATGAGATGACGGAAATCATTGTGGTGTATTTTGGGTGGGTTTCTCCCATCCCCATACAACACAAC